>NC_088643.1:8140551-8553051 GCF_964019385.1 Sycon ciliatum
CTGAGCTTCTGATTAGAGCAGAAAAAACTGGTCTCTACTCTAAGAAGAGACACGAAGAAGACTCGCGAAAAGCTGCTTGTAGAGCAACAAAATATAAAGTCGGCAAGTTCTTGCTGGGAACGACGCTACATTCGGATCACTGGATCCATACTAGGCTCAAGCGATTCCTCAGGGGTCAGCGCGAAGGCAGAAATAGGCATGCGGCTACAGCCAGAAATGGACGTGTGTACACATAGGAGAGCAAGGGAAGCGCAACGCGAGCTGTAGCAGCCAGAAACGGATACATGCTCAGAAAGGGGAGCACACCGCGACATGCATGGTAGCCAGAAATGGTTACATGCGCAGAAAGGGGAGCACACCGCGACATGCACGGCAGCCAGAAACGGGTAGATGCATACAACAGAGAGCAAGTAGAGCACACTGCTAGCTGCAGAACAGCCAGAAATGGCTGGGTGCATACAAAAGGGAATCGCTTGGTGCCAAAAAAGGGGCACATAAAATGATCACGACTGATGTTCGTGACATTGTGAATGGAACAAGAAACGGTAGGGGTGGGGCGCAGTACTAGTAGTATTATGGTCAAGGAATCCAGGGATGATAAAGGCATTGGTGTTCATTATGGTGAGTTTGAGTAGATATCTGATGGGCTTACCTGGTAAGGATTAGATTCACCGGGGTTCTTGGTCTTCTTGTTCTTTTCTACCTTGTCCGTTGCCTTGTGTGGTCTGCTTGGCTTACTTCGCAAATGCTTGGAGCGATACGCTTGACATGTAGATCTACGACGAGCCAGAAGCACAATTGCAGTGTACCCAGTCACTGCACAACTCACGATAACTAATGTAGTGGGAAGCCGAGCGATTAAGGAGGCACAACACGAATAGGGCAAGGAATAGATGTATTGTATTGAAATTTCTCCGGTGCAAGAATGCTAGACAAGCAGGAGCAGAAAGACTCAGGGACACCGAAACAAAGAGAGATGATTATTCCAGGGAGAAGTTACAAAAGACCTGCATTTGCTTCTAAACACAATTTCCTGAACAAAATGCGTCGCCATTGTGTTTACATGACGGCTTACTCACCTGGCTCACAGATAGGACAACGGGACATGTAACGTTACTGGACTGTATCGGCAGCATTGAGTAAGAAACTAAGGAAGGAAAGCACGAAATAATAATGTGAACAGACTCCGATAACCCGGCAGCTTTTATATGCAGACAGCGAAAGTACACGTACTACGAATCGGGAAAGAGCGTGGAAGGCGAAAGTCGGAAAGGTCAAAAGGGGCTACTTTGGCTGAAAAGTACTTCTAGGTAGGGGGTGCAGGGATAATGCCGGCATGCAACCTTATGCATTGTTCCAAGAGTACAGTCATGTCTAGGTCTCTGTACTCTTGATTGTACCGGTATATGACGTTGTGATTGTGTAGAGCCGGAAAACCGAGGGCGTTGCGTTAGGGTCAAGTAAATAGTTGAGGTGTTGGTTTACTCATTGTTCAGATTCAGCCTGGTCAGTGTGCAACCGTTACCTCAGTGCGGCGGCGGCGGTGTGGGTTTTGCCACCCATTGTTGCTTGTGCTTGTATCTTGCGTTTGAGGCTTGGCGGGCAGGTCAGGTCTGGCCGTAGGGGTACTACTTCTTGTAGTAGTAGTAAGTAGATCTACGTGAGTACGGATCCAGCTCAGGCTTTTTTTTGGAGAACACGCTGAAGAAGCAGCCATGCCACATGATGTATCGAAGTTAGTTCTAGTACATGTACAGTCTGTACTCGTACTGCACTGCCATGCACTGCTCTGTGTCATGCACCGGTACACAGTCCGCGGAGCATGCATACACTTTCAGCATGCTTTTTCCAGCGTGTACGCATCATTTCATGTGCAGTCATGTGCCATGTGTCGGTCAAACATGCAAATCGGCTATAGTGATGCACCGGATATAGTGATAAATTTTCGAAAATCAAAGGGGCACGTTATATCCGATATTTACTGTATTAAAAGAATAGTACTAGTCAAAATAATATTTTGAAAGGATTGGGAGAACTTCAAATTCAAAGGATCAATTGGGGAAGTGAACTGCCTGAATTTTTTCTCTTTTCAGGCAGTTCACTTCCCCAATTGATCCTTCAAAATAATATTCTTCTTCTTTATTTGCTGGTGTTTTTTTAGTCTGCACGCCAAGAAACACCGGTTACTGCAATTGTATTCCCAGCATCTGTTGATGCTTGACGCAAGGAAATCGTTATTTCTTGATGTCGCTTTCTAACGTTACTTGAATTACCCAAGGTAGTGATCTACCTAAGACTACCCGAAAGTATATCTTCACACTTTACCCATGTCATGACCTCCAATTGGTTAAACAAATTCTAATTGTCCACAAACTCCAACACAGCCACTTGCACATTCAGGAAACTTCACTTCTCAACTCCTAACTCCAAAAACTGAATTGTTAAGGGAAAACAATGGAAAATCCACAACTGGCTTTAAGGCCATCATTTTTTATATCTATGTTTCGCGTCAGTTCAACTTCCAGAATCATATGCGAGAGGTGGAAAAAAATAAAAAATTGCAAAATAATAAAAAAGGCTCATCAGAGGTGTATGCACTGTACATAGCACAATAACTCGTGCATGGTGTACATTCGAAAGAAAAATCGTACATCGAAGCACAACATCTGGGTCATCAGCATGAGTAAATATTCACTTTGGACAGAGGAGGCAACCGTTGGTCATGGTGCCTATGCTTCGCTGGAATATTGTACTCAGACTTCAGCAGCGGTGCAAAGAGCTCCGGAACGACGCATCCTCTCAGCTTAGGCGATCAATGCGGTCTGGTGTAAGCTCATAGAATATTGCTCCCAGATGCCGAACAAACGATTTACCAACGCTGGCCTAGGCTAGAGGCCATTTCTGAATCCCAGCTTCGCCGTATGCTACCTGTCCACACTGATGACTCGCACGATCGTAAACTCACTGTGCATGTTCGATTTTTTATTTTTTTCCGAAAAAAATCAAAACGTATGCGTGCGGACGACGCGAAACATAGCTATAAAAAATGATGGCCTAATCGGTCAGAAAAAGGCTAAAAGCCACTCGACCTATTTGTAAGCGATGAGATTAGGCCGTAGCGGTAAATCCATCAGCCTTGCTGGCTGTTGAATGTTGAAATCCCTCAGCCAGGTTTCTTTCCGGGGTGTAGATCAACTCTACAAAATCATTGAAAATATGACATACCTCCTTATTTTGATAGTCCACTTCACCCGCCCTTGTTAACACTAACAGTTTTTTTTTTTTTTTAATGTTTATTTGAATTCGGATAGCTCAACAGTACAGAAGTACAACTACAAAGAGTACCGAATAGAAGGCCCCGAGAACGGGAAACCAAAAAAACAAAAAAAACAAAAACAGCAACATCAAGTTACTGATTATGCACATTGCTTGAAAGCAAATCACAACAATGATTAAGAGTTAAGCTGTCTTTTAGCCAAATAGCCAATTTGACGCGGAAATCTGCGATAGTAGTGCAGGACTTCAGGTCGTCTGGTAAATAATTCCAAACAAGAGCCGATTTACTTGAAAAGGACAGAAAGCCAGACATAGATCTATAGCGATTGATACTCATGTTATGAGTTGTAGAGCCGCGAGTAGTTCGGGTAGACGTACAGATGGGAAAGAGGGACTGCAAACAAACAGCCGGCTTAATACAGTAACAGTGGAAAATGAATACAAGGAACAAAAATACTGATCGATATTGGAAAGAGGAAACATTGAGGTGGTGAAGAAGTGGCGTGATATTAGCTTGGGGTGATGCGCCACAAGCAACTCGTACAGCGCGCCGGTGGAGTGAGGCTAGCTTGTTTCTATTTTTAGCGGATATAAACGAAAGGTATACAGGGAGAGCATATTCTAAATCAGGCTGAATAACACGGGCAACGAAAGTACGGCGGGCAAACAGGTTCATCTGGCGGAAAGATCGACGCAGTACACCGATCTTCCGTGAGGCTTTCCGGACGACATTGTTAATGTGTTGGTCAAAAGATAGCTTATTGTCAACAACGACTCCTAAGCATCTGGTGCTTTCCACTTCCCCTAGCGTAACATTTGACAAGGTGATTTGCAGTTGTTGCCTTTGTTGTTGTTGCTGACTCCCTGTGGCACGTTTGGGATGGATTTGCATGACAACGGTTTTGTCGGTATTTATCTGCATACCAATGGAGCCAAGGTGGTTGTTTAGTATCTCCAGTGCCGATGACAACTTGGCTTCGGAACGCGCCTTCGACGGTGTTAGTCACGGCTAGTTGTTACCGTTTCAAGTATTCAATGATGATGATGATTGACTAGATCCTTCTTATCCTCTTTTTTATTTATTTTGTCAG
This sequence comes from Sycon ciliatum, assembly GCF_964019385.1. NCBI lineage: Eukaryota > Metazoa > Porifera > Calcarea > Leucosolenida > Sycettidae > Sycon > Sycon ciliatum. Next base: position 8,144,919 of record NC_088643.1, read on the forward strand.
TTCTAGTTTTTGACATGATTGTTCTCAGTCTATCATTATTAGTACATTTGGAATTACATGTAACGATCGATTGCATTAGCATGTCTGTCCACAACATGTTTTAAATTTTTGGAATTTGGTTGAGTTTTACTCAATACAGCACATGAATGATGACAATTGTATGGTACTCTTTGTTGGCTTTGTATTTTTATTAATTCTATTTATATGTAGAAAGGAAAAAGACATTACGAGTTAAGTTGAGAGCACTGACTAGACTCGGAGTGCACCCGCCGCAGTAGATCTAGGTGTACTGCTTCTTGCGCGCTCTGAATGAGTGTGGGAGTCTAATGACGTGAAAAACACGTCACGCAACTGTGTAGGATTATGGTTCAGACAAGGCCCACGTCATCTATTTTTGCTCTAGTTATGTCACATGTACACGTACACGCACAGCATCAGCCGGCATGAATTGAAGGTACTAGTATACAAAGCAAGACACGTATAGCATAGCATAGTATAGGGGAGGTGGTGGTCGGGGACGTGGTGGACTCAGCTTGTGAGTTTCAGCTCCTTGCGCTTCTAGCTCCCCTATTATTATACAGTAGTCATTGTACGTACTTATAATAATGACCTGCAGTCTGCACGTAATACATGTTGTAATAGGCCCCGAAATTCAAGCTGAATCGACTGCCTGATCACGGATCGTAGGGTGCCTGTTGGCTTGGTAGTGTAACTGTGTTGCACACCTAACAATAAAGCGTAACGCCGTTGTTCGATCAAGTCCAAGTCTTTACTCGACTTTAGCTGGCGTGTCCAAATAATGACGTGGGCGCCAACTGCGAGCCTCTCATCGACTCGATCGAGAGTCGAGACCGACTACATGTGATTAATGCATAATGAGTACACGTGATGTCGGTCCTCGGCAGACTTCGGCTTCGTCTACCATGTCTACCATTGGTCTACGTGGCCACTCTTTGGCTTCGAACTTCGTCTACGTGGCCACGTAGAGGAAGCCAAAGGCAAAGGGGCCGAAGACCTACATCACGTGTTCATCTACGTGGGGCTAGTACACAGTCATTGTAGTTGGCCTTGGCAGTGTTGCACACGTAAGAATAACGCGTTGTTCGATCAATTCCAAGAACTAGACATCACTTACGTGACTTTGTCTTTAGCTAGCTGGCGTGTACGTGTCCCCAGTGGTTCGCATGGTCACTACCAGCTAGCTGTGTGTAAAAATCAGTGGTTGTGGATTCGCCTACATAACAGCATGGCAATTGGCGCGTATAACAGGCTTTGGGAGAGATTTGTTTCAGTTGTAGCGAGTATCAGTAGCTAACACTACTACTAGTACTACGGTACTAGTACTAGTAGTTCCCGAGGCTTGCCTTCCTACTGAACAGATTTCAATTCTTCTCTAGATTTACTGATGGTGTTGCTGTCCCGCTGTAGCTAGGCGAATACACTGATTGTCGTAGTTGAAACTCAAATTCTCTGCTAACTAGTACGAGGCTGCAGAATTCGGCAGAAGCTCAGCTAGACGGATCGAAGACTCTCACTACCACGGACGGTAAGGTGAACTGAAGGCTTGAACATCTGCTTACTCAATTTGCTGAATTTCCCGTTGTTCGCAATTATTTTTTCGCACTAAAGCAAAGTTTCGTTGCATTGCTTGTGTCGGGACTATCAAGCCTAGTTCACATTCGACGGGGCGCGACGGGACGCGACGTAAGGATCGACGGGAAGCGACGGGACGGTTTGACGGCGTCCAATGTGAACACCAGGAACGGGAACGCAACCGTACTACACGGGTGTTTGCAGTGCATGAACTCTGGCCAGTCGTCCCCGTACGCAAAATGCGTACGCATTTGTATTTACCGTACATTTCCTCATGTTTTGGGCGAATCTGAGCGGTACGACGCTGTCGAATTGGGCCTGAATTTGCCCTGACCCAGCCGCTATCGAAGTAAAATTAGGTGTTTTGAAGGCCACACGGGAACACTGCGGCCATGTCTTCTTTCCTGCGTCGTTTGTTTGAAAATCGGCGTGTTTTTGAGCTCGTAGTTCGTCTTCGTTGTGGAATGGCCGTGCGTACATTCTCCTTGGAATTACCAAAGTCTCACCCCCGTTTATTACATTACTAAGAGTTTTGCCGGCAGCCACGATAGTTTTTATCCCTGCTTCCATACGTCCTTTCATTGAACAGCCAAACGAAACTTTGTGGCGCGCCTTAGTTTTTTGTGGCGCGGGGGTCTCAAGTTTGTCACTTCGAGTTGTACACAACAATCACATCAACACCTCAAAGGACCAAAAACCAAGTGAGCAAGTATTACAACCTTGCGGTTCTGCCAGGCCTACTCTGAAGATGGAGACTTCTACTCGGTAGCACATACTCGTATCAAAAAGCTGGGAGGGAGAGCGTGGCGAGTAAAATGTTGGGATGAAAAGAGCCACATTCTCTCTCGGAAAAGGTCGTCGTTCCTGCACTGGCTACACACTTGCTCTACCCAGCTCTGCAGAAGGCTAGATTTTGCATGCACGTGCGAGATTCGCATCCGCCGCGCACATAGGCAGAGTCGAAATTTTTGTACTCTCGGATTTGCCGCCATCTTGACGAGTGGCCACTGCGAAACACCCGTGACTACCGTACAGATCGGGAAGCGACGGGAAGAGTTGGATCGATCGATCCAACTTTTCGTACCGTAGACGGGCGTAGCCGGGGAGGCAAGCGTACAAAACGGGTGCAATTCGAGCGTGAACAGATGACGGCGTCGTGCGCCGACTACTCCCGATTCGTACTTGGAAATTTCTAGCATTTCGAACACTGCGCTTCCCATGATAACTCACAGAATGGCTAGCTAGCACTCAGGTAGAATAGGGCTTGAAAGTGCTACGTCACAGCATAGCAACACTTTCAAAAATTCAAAAATTGGATCCACTTGGATCCAGTTTTTGTATGGATCCAAGCACATTTCAAGCCGTCTTACTCACAGCAAGGTGATGTAACCAGTGAAACTGACTGATTTGGCTACTGGGGGCGGGGTTACAACTGGTGGCGAAGTAAAACTTAAAGTCACCCCTGCATACGACACGAGTGGGTTGCTATGCACCCACATACTGAGGCAATAGCAAAGTCACATGGCCAGCAATCGAGGACATCTGAGAGTTGTAATTTTTGTACTCCTCCGAGGTGTGATTTTTGGCGTGCTGGGCCAAGCACAAGGAAGCCATCTGCAAAAAAACTGCAGAAAATGGTTGTTGTTTGATCCTTTGGTGTAATCTTTGTTTCTAGTCGAAGCTAGTTGCTGTTTGGAGCAGAAACGCTGAAATTGATTATTTTCTGCATGTACTCATACATGTACTCATGTACTCAGGTATGCAGTCTCACTCGTATTTTAGCTCTTTTTCTGGAATGGATGCTGCTCTGCGCCCCTTGGTGAACCTTTCCTGCGCTCGTGGAGCAGCTGAAAAGGACCACTGGTATGTCTGGTTCCTGGTTTGAAAGTGGAGAGTCGACTTTTGTGCCTTGAAAAAGGAGTAGAGAGCGATAAAGGTACGTCTGTGGCTTATTTTTGAGTGCTCCTCGTACATTTTTGATCGTGATAGAAATTCTCAGACCAAAGTCAGACCAAAGATGATGGCCGTACAGTTTTCTTGTGGATTTTTTAGTTGTTTCATCTCGTATCTATGTCAGTATCGTGATGGTGAAGTGGAGAGGGTGATTTTCTTCCTCTAGGCTTCGTTCGGCCGACTTTGCTTCGTCCTCGTTGAAAAGTGATGCTGAAAAAAAGGTTGATTCGCAAAATTATGTTGATTTTCAATGTACGTGGTGACATGCGATTGCTGGCTATGCACCTTAGTGGATCCAAAATAGAAATCTGATGTCAACTTAGTACTCCCTGGCCGTTTTTGACGTCATCACTTTCAAGCCCTATAAGGACACTTTTCTGGTGCCGCTGTACTTCAAGATCAGCGCTGCAACTCGCCATGGTGATAATGTGACTGACGTCATGTTACCAAGGAAAACATGGCGTTTGGGCGTGTTCGCCGCACTCGAGCGCTCAGCTTTTTTCACAATCTTGTTTTGAAAATTACTTCAAGTCTTTTGCAGCACTTTTGGAGGCCCGTCACATCGCGATCTGTACGAGTATCTTTATCATGGCCATTGTCTTGTGTCGTTTTGAGCTCGAATAGCTTTCTCTGATGAAGGATTCAAATATCATGACGTTCTCTTTTATCGTGGGCATGGAGCTCCCCACTCGCAGCGGGGATAACATCGGACAGTATAAATGTGTGAGTCCCGAGCAGGAGTTCTGCTGACAAAAGTGATTAGCTCCTCGCGACCTGGGGCATGTGAGGACTCCAGTTCTAGTTGGGCAATACCCCACGGACACATCTAGCTCTAAGCGCAGAGTCGGTTGAGAAAAATGACCAAGATCATAAAGAAGGCTTGTTTGCTTCCACAAAATGTTTTAGTAGCCGAGTCCACGCACTGAAAACTGCACTTGCATTGTTCCTGTCCAGTCATACAGTACATCAGTGCAGTACAGAGTGCACTTGCAAGTCAAAACGACACGAGCACGTGTACAGACTCAGCTATGTCGTTGCTGTGTCATCATCTATGTGCCATGCGCTACATGATGTACCAGCCTGCTATGCCGGATACCGCTAGCCATGCATCGACCAGGCGCCAGGCGCGAACTGATGGTGGTGGTGGTGAGAAGGAGAGCTCTGTGCCAGAACTTTGCAGCCTAGAGAGCGTGTGTGGGCAGGCGTGTGTTTACCGCCATATTGCCAGGTGTGTCTTTACCACCATATTTATCAACCATAAGTACAGCTGCAGTGGTGTCTTCGACTTCATTCTCCCAAGTCAAGCTCCGTATGAAGACATCCAAGAAGAAGATTGCCTGATGAGTCCAGCGGGGACGAAACGTACGTCGCAATCGAGCTATGTCGTTGCTGTGTCACCAAGTGGTCGCCTTATCCAGGGTCAATTGACTGGAAATAGCATCTACTACGTCATGTACTACATTTGGCTGTGTCATCATCTCTGTGCCCATGGCCAGCAATCGAGGACATCTGAGAGTTGTAATTTTTGTACTCCTCCGAGGTGTGATTTTTGGCGTGCTGGGCCAAGCACAAGGAAGCCATCTGCAAAAAAACTGCAGAAAATGGTTGTTGTTTGATCCTTTAGTGTAATCTTTGTTTCTAGTCGAAGCTAGTTGCTGTTTGGAGCAGAAACGCTGAAATTGACTATTTTCTGCATGTACTCATACATGTACTCATGTACTCAGGCATGCCGTCTCACTCGTATTTTAGCTCTTTTTCTGGAATGGATGCTGCTCTGCGCCCCTTGGTGAACATTTCCTGCGCTCGTGGAGCAGCTGAAAAGGACCACTGGTATGTCTGGTTCCTGGTTTGAAAGTGGAGAGTCGACTTTTGTGCCTTGAAAAAGGAGTAGAGAGCGATAAAGGTACGTCTGTGGCTTATTTTTGAGTGCTCCTCGTACATTTTTGATCGTGATAGAAATTCTCAGACCAAAGTCAGACCAAAGTCAGCACGATGATGGCCGTACAGTTTTCTTGTGGATTTTTTAGTTGTTTCATCTCGTATCTATGTCAGTATCGTGATGGTGAAGTGGAGAGGGTGATTTTCTTCCTCTAGGCTTCGTTCGGCCGACTTTGCTTCGTCCTCGTTGAAAAGTGATCCTGAAAAAAAGGTCGGTTCGCAAAATTATGTTGATTTTCAATGTACGTGATGACATGCGATTGCTGGCTATGATGCGCTACATGATGTACCAGCCTGCTATGCCGGATGCCGCCAGCCATGCATCGACCAGGCGCCAGGCGCGAACTGATGGTGGTGGTGATGACAAGGAGAGCTCTGTGCCAGAACTTTGCAGCCTAGAGAGCGTGTGTGGGCAGGCGTGTGTTTACCGCCATATTGCCAGGTGTGTCTTTACCACCATATTTATCAGCAATAATAAAACCTTATAAAAGACAAAAAACTCTTGTCGATGCGATGACAACGACGACAAACTGGTGCCAAAACCCTACTAAATAGATGCCAGCGAAGAAGGATCAGACGCCCGTCGGGAATTTGTTCCTCAGACGTAGGCAGGTGCATGTGCAGCAAGTGGCCATTCAGAGAGACATCAAGGAAGCCTCTGCTCTGCTCCAGACCATCGAACCTGCCTCTCCCGATCCGGACACCTTGCAAAAGTTAAGTTTCTTGTGCTGTGTTTTAGAATCTTCCTTATTAGCATATGACGATTTTTGTGGTAGTTTAGCTGAGATTTTTGGTTCCTGAGAATCTGGGTATCTCTAAAGAAGATGTTGAAAATGAGTTAGAGGATTGTGTAAATTGCTCATCATCTGTACGCTCCACAATCACTGCCATCAAACGCACGTTGCACACGTCATCGCCTAGCGCGATTGGAAACCCAGCTGGCGCTAGCGACCCAGACTCACACGATCAACATGTCTTAGCCTCAGCATCACTACACGCTACCGCAACAAAACTGCTATCTACCACACAACAACAACATAAGTCCATGGCTCAAACACAATCACAGCTCCTACAACAACAGACCGCTCTCCTCAACACGCTACAATCTCAATCTCAGCCTTGTACTACTTCAACATCAACATCTGTCAAATTACCAAAATTTGAAATTTCCAAATTTTCCGGAGATTTTTTGAAATGGAGCGAGTTCCATGACATGTTCATGTCCTCAATTGACAGTAACACGGGGCTGTCAGATATACAAAAACTCACCTACCTCAAGGACCACATTACTGGGTTGGCCCACGACGCCATCTCCGGCCTCCCTTTGTCGAACGCAAACTACACCGTTGCGTTGGATATCCTTCGTGCCCGATTCGGCACTAAACAAGTACTAGTGGATTCGCATTACACGTCAATGCTCGACTTACCTTCCGCGTCGAACACCACGACCTCTTTACGCAAGTTGTATGACCAGTTAGAAATTCACTTGCGTAGCCTTGATGCTCTCGGCGAGAAGACTGACTCGGGCGTAATAATCTCCATCATGACAAGCAAACTTCCACGAGCCACACTTGTAACCCTTGAGCTAAAAAAGGGCCCAACGCCGTGGACCTGCCAGGATTTAAGAGACGCTCTAGGAGTGTACATTGCGGCACACGAAGCGGCAGATCGTCTTTGCTCTCCAAAGAAGCCCAACGATACGAGCAGCTTCAAGGCCTCTCATGCCACATCCCCTTCCCCATCTCCATCTTCTGGGCATTCATTACCAGCACAAGCAATGTCTCGGCGAAAGCCTACTTGTGCATTTTGCAAGGCCGCACATTATACAGACGAATGCACCAAAGTTACCACGATCAATGACAGACAGAAGGCAGCTAAAGGTCGTTGCCTCAAATTCTTCAGTACACGGCACAGTACACGTGAATGCACTAGCACAATCACTTGCTATCATTGCAAAACGTCTGGCCATCACCGCAGTTTGTGCCCAACTAAATTCACAGCCTCATCCCAAACCAGCCTAAGCGCTCATGCGGAGGTTTTCACACCTCACGCCAACACACTTACAGCGAACGGTGGTAGCCATGTCGTAATGCAAACGGCCGTAGCATCATGCTCAACACACGATGGTGACATTGTCAATGCGAGAATCTTGTTCGACACTGGAGACTGAAGACTCTCGCTATGTTGTCGAGTGGCCATGGCGGGACCTGCACGACGAACTTCCATCCAACTACGGATTAGCACTGGGCCGACTGACCTCTCTTTTGAAACGTGTCACGTCAAAGCGTACTCTTCTTCAACAGTACAACAGTGTGTTGCAAGATCAGTTGACCAAAGGCATTATTGAGATAGTACCGCCTGGGCCCACTTCGAATTCTGTGCATTATCTTCCCCACCACTGCGTAGAGAAGCCTTCACACACGACTACAAAGCTCCGAATAGTCTACGATGCTTCCGCCAAGCTCTCACGCTCCCACCCCAGCCTGAACGACTGCCTAGCTGCTGGCCCGAACCTCGTCCCTGATCTCGCTGGAGTCCTTCTGCGTTTCCGCCTTTCGCCTATTGCCATTTCCAGTGACATAGAAAAAGCTTTCCTTCAACTCAGCCTATGCAAAGCGGACAGAGACGTCACTCGTTTTCTGTGGGTCAAGGACCTTGATCAACCACCCTCACCAGAGAATCTTGTAGTCTACCGCTTCTGTTGTGTGCCATTCGGGGTGATCAGTAGGCCCTTCCTTCTAGCAGCTACTGTTCGCCATCATCTCTCTATTGCCGACGTCCCAGATGCGCAAGAACTTCTTCGGAATATCTATGTAGACAACTTGTTTATCGGCGCAACCTCTCCTGATGAGGCCCTTCATAAGTACACTGCAACGAAGAAGTTATTCTCAGCCGCATCGATGAATGCCCGAGAATGGTCCAGCAACAGTCCAGAGTTCCTTCACCACGTTCCCGAACTCGATTGCGCTTCAACCGGTACACAAAAGTGCCTTGGTATGCTTTGGGATACCTGTCAAGATAGTCTCTACTGTAGAAAGGTCGCTGCCACTCATGCCGTCATAGCAACCAAACGTCACCTACTGCAAACCGTGGCCAAGTTCTTCGATCCCCTTGGATTGCTTTCTCCTGTTCTGGTGCGCGCCAAGATACTTCTCCAGGACGTGTGGAAGTTAGATGTAGGCTGGGATGACCCTCTTCCACTTGAAATCTTGGATCGATGGCAGAGTATTGCGATTGATTTAGAAGAAGCGCATACTGTAGCCTTCCCTCGGTACGTCGGCAACGCATCACCCAATGTCTCGCATGCGCTCCATGTCTTCTGCGATGCGTCTGAAGCAGCCTATGGCGTAGCTGCCTATCTTGTTACCGCCAATGCCCATGAGCGGGCATCTCACCTCATCTACAGCAAGTCTCGTGTTGCGCCAGTAAAGCCGTGCTCCATCCCCCGCCTCGAGCTGATGGCAGCTCTACTTGGTGCCCGAGTCATCCTCTGCTTACGCAAGGAGCTTCCTTTGGCCTTCTGCTCCACAGTGTTGTGGTCTGATTCGACCACCGTTCTCCACTGGCTTCAATCAAATAACAAGTTGCCAGTCTTTGTCCTCAACCGTGTAACCGCAATACGAGCCGTCAACGATCTCCAGTGCCGTCATGTTCGCTCAGCTCACAACCCAGCGGATCTACCGTCACGAGGAGCATCAACCTCATTCCTACTGGACAACATCCTCTGGTGGCACGGACCGCCCCTCCTCACGCAGCCTCTAGCTGATCTACCATCAAATGGCCCAATTGCGCACGCCACCATCGCCCTTGGGGAGGGTCCTCCGGATTCAAAGGCGCCAGAGTATCAGCAACCACACAATAAAAAACCCGATGCACATCACAGGCAAAAAAAAAGATGTGATGAAACACCCACATTTGATATTGATGTAACACGGTTTAGTTCGTTCTACACCTTAGTACGTGTCTCTGGTTTGTGTGCCCGCTTTGTGTCCAGACTCAAGTCGAAGCTACCGGGAGGGGCCGCGGCTGGGCCTCTCCCCCTCAGCAGCAGGGAAACGGAACAAGCACAACTGCTTTGGATATGCCATTGGCAGCAGCGACACTACCCAGACGTTGTCGACTGCTTGGCATCCAACAAGCCTCATCAGCTGATCGGCAAGCTAGGCCTGTTCAGTGATGAAGACGGTATCATCCGGTGTCGTGGACGACTGGAGAATGCAGACCTGTGCAATGACGCCAAGTTCCCGATCCTACTACCCAGAGCTGTAGCCAGCCTCATCAACACTGACTGCCACAAGAAAGTGTTTCACTTCGGTGTGAACCACACGCTCGCCAGCCTCAGACTGAAGTACTGGGTACCGAAGGGACGAGCGGCAGTCAAATCCACTCTGCGACTTAGCCAGGTTTGCCGGCATCACAGTGGTCCCCCATTCGCCAAACCAGATATGGCCCCCTTGCCATCATCGCGTGTGAAGCCATCCAGAGCCTTCAGCCACACTGGAATTGACTTCTTTGGCCCAGTATATGTCCGTGGCCAGCCAGTTGCTACAAAGGTCTGGGTCTGTTTGTTTTCCTGCATGTCCACCAGAGCAGTGCATTTGGAAACAGTGAGCAACATGACCACAAGTGAATTTCTGCTAGCCTTCCGCAGATTTGTTGCACGACGTGGAACCCCAGCACTCATAGTGTCGGACAACGCGCCACAATTCAAGGCAGCGGCCACAGCTTTAGAAGTCGCATTCCGCGATATTCTACACCATGAGGACGTCAGGTCCCACTTCGCCCGTCATGATATCCAATGGCAATTCATAGTGGAATCAGCACCATGGATGGGTGGATTCTACGAGAGGCTTGTGGGCACAGTGAAGAAAGCTATGAAGAATGCACTGGGCAGATCCCTAGTCAGTCTTCAACACCTCAGCACGCTGCTCACTGAGATAGAAGCAGTTGTGAATTCCCGTCCACTTGTTTACATCGACGAAGATGTCCGTACTGTACTGACACCTGGTCACTTCCTCTCCATCAGCCAGAGCACTGGCCTCTTTGATCTCCCGGAGACAAGTGACGACCCTGACTTCCGCCCGACTCCAACCACTGCCGAAGAGTTACTCGCCGGTTGGAAGAAAGGTCAGAACCGCCTCCATGAGTTTTGGCGCATGTGGTGCAATGACTACCTGCTGAGTCTACGCTCAACACACACCACCCATCACAGCCAATGCCGTTCTGTCCTCCATCGTACACCTGCAATTGGAGAAGTTGTGTTGATAAAGGACCAGCTTCCCCGAGCATCTTGGAGATTGGGCAAGGTGTGTGAAGTACATGTCAGTGCAGACGACAAGATCCGGTCTGCGTCTGTCACCACTGCTGATCGCCGCACACTGAAGCGTCCACTCAGCTTACTCTATCCGCTGGAACTGAACGTGACAGCGACACCACCAGCCGGTGTTACAGCAGATGTCGCCTCAGAAGCTGATGCCATCACAGACTCTACTACATCTCGTCCACAGCGCGCTGCCGCAGCCAAGCAGAGAATTGCGCTGAAGAGTCTTATTGAAGATGATGCCGTCTAATGCTACCAGTAAGCATCTTTCTCCTTTCCTCTTTCCTGTACTGATTTTTCTCAAATTCTTCTTTCGCTCATTTTCTTTCCTTTCTTCTCGGCGGGGAGTGTCACGAAAATCAGTCGTGATCATTTATGTGCCCCCTTTTTTGGCACCAAGCGATTCCCTTTTGCATGCACCCAGCCATTTCTGGCTGTCCTGCAGCTAGCAGTGTGCTCTACTTGCTCTCTGTTGTATGCATCTACCCGTTTCTGGCTGCCGTGCATGTGGCGGTGTGCTCCCCTTTCTGCGCATGTATCCATTTCTGGCTACCATGCATGTCGCGGTGTGCTCCCCTTTCTGCGCATGTATCCATTTCTGGCTACCATGCATGTCGCGGTGTGCTCTCTTTCTGCGCATGTATCCGTTTCTGGCTGCCGTGCATGTCGCGGTGCGCTCCCCTTTCTGCGCATGTATCCGTTACTGGCTGCTACAGCTCGCGTTGCGCTTCTCTTGCTCTCCTATGTGTACACACGTCCATTTCTGGCTGTACCCGCATGCCTATTTCTGCCTTCGCGCTGACCCCTGAGGAATCGCTTGAGCCTAGTATGGATCCAGTGATCCGAATGTAGCGTCGTTCCCAGCAAGAACTTTATATTTTGTTGCTCTACAAGCAGCTTTTCGCGAGTCTTCTTCGTGTCTCTTCTAAGAGTAGAGACCAGTTTTTTTCTGCTCTAATCAGTAGCTCAGAGCTACATCAATAGCAATAATAAAACCTTATAAAAGACCAAAAAAACTCTTGCCGATGCGATGACAACGACGACACACAATCTCTTCATATTTGAGTTTCAAAGTTTGCAGCTTGTTCATCAAAATGGACGAGATTGCACAGATCGCCACTTGGGCAAATCTCCTCGAGCCAGATTCCCTATACCAACTCCCCGACTACTCCCTACATAGGTACGATCGGCAGCAGGCGATGCCATATGCCTACTTGGCATGTCAAAGGCCTTTGAAAAAGTCAGTCACCCTACGCTGCTGGAGTACCTGCTCGACATTGGCGGTTCTGGAACGGAATTTAAAATTTGCTTTGCCAACTACAGTATCTCTGCCATCGAACCCAGAAAATGCGCATTGCAACCAAGGACGGACCCTGTTTTTTTTCTACTTCACTATTATATTTTACTAGCAGCACCCCAGGCCAGCGTTGCCTCGCCGAATGTGGCATGCGGGTGAAGCAAGTACATGAACAGCACACGTGCTCAGCACGTGGTGGTGGCCAGACCGCTGAAGTCCTGGTTAGGGAGGTTCTTCATGGTTGGAAGGAGAAGAAGGGACGTCTGTTACGCCTTCGGGAGGCTGGTCAGGGTTGTCCATCACCTGGTGGCGGATGAAGCGGCTCAAAAAATTCATAAACTTACGAACAAAAGTGCGATGCGCTCTTCACTGCAGATCAGATGCAGAGTGCAGTCAGTGCAGATCTTTTGTATCTTTTTGTTGCAGATGTTTCTATTTGCAGAGAACGGTTCACGTGGTCCGCAGCGCTTGTGCGGCTGCTAGTGCTACCTATGGCCTGTAGGCTAGGTGGCTACATAATTCGCACGCTTCGCGTGCTCAGTGCTTCTGCGCGAGGCTGCTACTGCTACTCGTACTGATCGTGTCTGCTACAAAGCGCTACCACCTACACTGTTCGCACGCTTCGCGTGCTCAGCACGTGGTGGTGGCTACACAATTCGAACGCGCGTGCTCAGTGCTTCTGTAGCTGTGGCGCTGCTTCCGCTAGCTACACTATTCGCACGCTTCGCGTACTCAGTGCTTCTGCGGCCGCTAGCTACACTGTGCTACACTGTTCGCACACTTCGCGTGCTCAGGGCAGCGCTGCTCCGCAGGGCTTCAGCGTGACACAAAAACACACGTCACAGGTGCCTCTTCTTTATAAGGAGCGTGACACACACACACACAGACACACGTCACAGGTGCCTCTTCTTTATAAGTAAAGATGACTTTACTTGGGCATTCCCAACAGACCCTAAGGTCTTCCTACAGGGTGCCCAAGATGAATGAATGTGTTAAGTTCCTGGCGAAATGAATAATTGGAGATAGGATTTGTGCGAAGGGATTCTGTCGGGAAGCGCATTGAAGCGGTCAGCACCAAGGAATGAAATAGATTTGTATCCAGCTTGAGTTTTCACAATGGGTAAAGAAAGGGAATTATTGACTTTGCCACGGGTGACTCTATCTGTGTGAGCGAAGTCACCGCGAAGGGAGAACATGTCAGAGAGGAGTAAACCGCAGATGCTACGGAGATTTTTGTCCCATGTACTACGTATGTGTTTTACGTGTGTGTATCACGTGATATCGACCTGTGGGGATAGGAGAAGTCCTGCGGCGCATCATTGGTAAATCCATGAAGACACTCCTCATGGATGACATCACTACCGCTGCTGGGGTGTCCCAACTTTGTGCAGGACACCCGCAGGAAGTGAAGCGGCTATCCATGCCCTGAGACAAGTTTTTACCTCTTTCTTATCTAGCCGCCAACCGCTGGAACTCAGTTCCGGCATCGGTCCGCCTTGCTGCTTCACCAAGCCAATTTCGTATCGCAATCCTAGATTGGCCAAGGTACCCCGTAAGGAGACCATAGGTCTGTGGGGACTGCCCTAGAGAAAATATGAATAAATACTTTAGTATATATACTATACGTGCCATGAAAAAAATAATAATAATGACAACAAACAGGAAGAAGAAGCACAATCAACAAGAGAACCGACAAGTTAGAGAGCTCTGCATAACGCAAACAGCAAAGGCGATACCAACCACGAGAGTGCTAAACTTCTATGAACAGGAGCGAAATACTCAATCCGGGGACAGAACTGCTTCGTCATTCGTAGACTCATCAGCGCAGCAAAGAGAAAATGAGGCCGGACCTGATTTGAATTGAAAATACAATTTTCAAAGCCAGATTTAAACCAGGTCCGAACGTACCTTGCCAGAATGCTCAAACTGAAAAGTCAGTGAGCTATGCATAACGCAAACAGCAAAGGCACTACCTGCATGAGGGTGGTCAACTACTAAAAGAGCAGGAGTGAAATCCTTATTTGGTTGAGAGAACTGTTTCGCTCTTTGTGGACTAATCAGTGCAGCACAAAGAAAATGAGATCAACCCTGACAGCAATGAACAATACAATTTGCAAAGCCAGATTTAAACCAGTCCCGAACGTACCTAAATTAACTTTACAGCTACACATTTTCAGGCATTTCAGCGATCGTTAGACAGCAGCATTTACTATTGCATATCTGCACATAACCATTCTGGTGTTATCGGTGCCAATTATCTTCTAAGGCGGCAGAAAAAGATACAAACATGACTGGGACGATTAAATATCTGCCTATAAATATCACGATCATTAGCAGCAGCATTAGAGAAAGAGAGAGACAGACAGAGAGAGACAGAGAGACAGAGAAAGACAGAGAGAGAGACAGAGAGAGACAGAGAGAGACAGAGAGAGAGAGAGAGAGTAAGTTACATTTATAAAGCCAGGTAAGTCTAACAAATGAGGACTGAGACCTCTACAACAGGGTTTTTACGCCTGAAAGCAGGTGCATGATTTAACAAGTAGGTAGTCAGTCTAGATTTTATGCGCAGATGGAGAAAAAGGGAAGAATTTTTGTAATGAGATGAAAAGCAGAAATAATAAGAAAAGATTAAATGAAAGCCTGCTCACAACCCCGCCCAGCCTTGCGAACTGGGTATGGTGGATTAAGAACCCGGTTCAACGCTCGAGCAAGCGCTCTCCACTCAAGGTGTTCACAGCAACTGATAGGAACTCATATGGGGAAATTATAGAAAAGAAATAATAAGATAAAGAGAATAAATTTCAACGCACCTCAATAAACGGAGCCCCACATACAGTACCTCAGAAAAGTGGATCTTCCGACCAGTGTTTTTGTTGACGTCGCAACCAGATGATGTAGCTGCTTCGCAGAGACGTCTTACTGCACAAATTACAAAAAAAATTTATTCTTCGATTAGAAAACCCAAGCGCTTTCAGAGCCCTCCGAAGAGAGTCCGGGATGAAACCACGCACACCTACCTCAACCGAAAAAGAAACGACCTGCCACCCGTTTGCTCGGCATTGATCGGCCAGATCCGCATACCGCCTGTCCTTCCGCGAGTTACTGACACTGAATCTGTCCTCAGCACAAACTGTCTCCATCCAGAATACAATCCTACGACTCGTAGAGTACAGAACTATATCTGGTCGGAGAGAGAGAGAGACAGAGAGAGAGAGACAGAGACAGAGACAGAGAGAGAGAGAGAGAGAGAGAGAGAGAGAGAGAGAGAGAGAGAGAGAGAGAGAGAGAGAGAGAGAGAGAGAGAGAGAGAGAGAGAGAGAGAGAGGTGTCTGTATGATTGATGAGTCCAGTTTTGTTTTGTAATTTTAGACCATATACGATGAACTCGTATGGTGAGCCAAGGTTCAATTTATAGAAAGGAAAAGAAAAGTGGACATAATAGCGTAACGTTTAGTTCCTTCGTCCTTTTTCTTTTCTGTACATTTATGATGAGGACGGCTGTAGGATTTTGATCCAGGAAACATTCCATCCAAAAAATAGTGCGAGGGCTTGTAGTGATGGTTTGCTGATGCAACTATATGATACTATCGACCAACTATTCTGTATTGATAAAGTATGTTTCTATATGCCTGGCTACTTGTATGTTTGCCATTGTGCATGTGTTCCTCTTCATGTGTGTGTGTGTACGTGTGTGTGTGTGGGTATGTGTGTGTTTGTTGGTTGTGCGGACGTTCAGGTCATTCCGTTGAGGACCGGGAATACAAGGCCAGGCTTCTGAGCAAACCTTGACAATGGACGGTCAACAGCATATTGACTATTGATACCACTTGAAGGGAATTAACGTCAGCCGCGTGTAGAATGGAGAGTGCTGTATTCGACGTGTGGCCAGGCCATTTACTGCCCTTATTGTCCTTGCGGGACATCATCCAGCTGTGTGGAACCTCCAAGCATTTGCGTGCACTGCTATTCGATGAATACATGTTTAGCATTCTATGTCGGGTAAGTAGTTTGTTTACTTGATATTTTAAATTAGATCGAAAACCAAGTGGGCATTGATGTCCAATATTATAATGGCGATACAATAAAAAAATGAAACGTGTCCTGAGAAAATGAGAGAGAAGTAAAGGGGAAATGCATGTACCGGTAATTACAAGCCAATTTCTGACAAACTTTACAATCAGAGAAAAATGGGAAAATGAGGACAGATGCTGCAGGAAGGCAATATTCTCCTAGATTAATTAACCATGGAAGAACACTTTCAGCAATAGTTCTAACGATTTAACGTGTTCCAGGCAGGTTGGAGTTACTTTTTCAGAATAGAGCTAATGCTTGTGGTGTGAGCATGGTGCATAAGGAAACGGAGCTTGAATTTTGCAAGTTCAGTGGCGAGAGGCGAGAGTATAATCATAGGAGTAGTATGGGCCAGGAAGGGCAGATTAGCTACGCGGCGACAACACATCACTTGTCGAGGACAGTGAGCTGGTGCCGCTGATGAAGCATAGAAAGCAGAGAAGAACGTGTTTGATCCATAAAACATGTCAGGAGGTATAAGGGCAGAATAGAGGAGAAGGGACTGGCGTTCGGATAGTGACGGGAGGACGGTTCTCAGGCTGGTTAGCTCCTGGGACGTTTTACGTCCTATGGTAATGACATACGGTTCCCACCGAAGAAATGAATCGATTTGTAGGCCCAGATAGCGAGCAGTGGTAGCCTGGATGGTTCCCGCTGCACTCCACATCGAGTTCCATGTTACTGCAGCGTGATTCCTCAGTGGTTGAGACCTGCGTCTTAGAACCAGGCCTTTCGTTGTAGGAAGTCAGCCATGTTTGACACAGCAGCTGGTGACTGGTGACGACAGGTAGTGGTCTCTGGCCAAGGTCAAGCTATCGTGCGTGGAGTGTTGTGGCCGGTACACAAACTGATTGGAGGGCAGAAGTGAATGGGTTGATAAGAAGTCACATAGGCGTTTGTGGTCTATCTTCTCCAAGATCCTCCATACTATTGGCAGCAAAGATATAGGATGGGAATAATATATAGGATGGGAATAAAAGATGCGTTCTTGTATGTTGAGGAAGCTGTCTGCGGAAGACCTAGGTCCTGGAGTTCATTCTTTTTGCTTCAAGTATTAACATTGTGGAATACATTCAGGATCCCTACGGTAAGATTACGACTACTGGCGTTGTTGTGGTTCAATAAAGGGGAGTAATTTGACGGCTGTGGTCTAGTATGAAATGGGACTGCATTAGGGTATCGTCTATTGTGATGGTAAATTCCGGCAGAAATTGGAATTAGTTGGCGACTTTACACTAGTCGAACACATGCAGGAGCTTGTGACTAGAGAAAATGATGATGCATGAATTCTATCTTGCTAAAATAAAAAATGAGCCATGTTAGACATTCGCTGAATTATCATGGGGAGCTTAGTGTGCGAAATGCTAAAGAACTCTAGTATGCAGTTTTGCTTTTTCCGGGGGGGGGGGGGGCGTGAAGTCGGCACACAACGCCGTCTCCTGTTCACACTCGAAATGCAGCCGTATAGTCCGTTTACGTCACGTCGGAATTCTACTTTACTCTTCCCGGGGAATTGTGTGTTGCTCCGTAAGTGTGAGCTTGCGCTATTCCTGCCGACTTGAATTCTCACTTGACTGACTCACGACTACCATCCAGAGCACACGAGAAGTCCATTTATTCTTCCACTTTCATTCTATTATTTAGATTGAGAAAATCACAGACCAAAACGTCCGAGGAAAACTGGCTGTACTATCATAGTGATCAGGTCAAATTGTCAACCGATATGCTTCACGAATTCACAAATAAGTTGTTTTCACTATCAATTTCTGTATTGTTTGTCCTATACGTGCAGCAACGCTATCAACTCAGGCCTCGTTTGGACGTGTCATATATAGACGCTGCCATAAACCTGGAAATTGTCACCGGTGTGGCCAGCGTGCATCATAGCCACTGCATCGATACCATGCGTTGCATTTACGGCAGCAATGTGGATGTTGCTTTGGTCGGCAGAGAAAAGAAGCAGTCGATTATCACATTGTCGTGCCTAGAGTTGATGCTGCCAGCACAGCTGAGTGATACCACTAGCTGGGACAGCGCTGGCCTGTTCAGGTCACTCGCCGAAAGCCATTTACTACATGCTGTAGAAGATCGTGAATTCCTACCAAACCTTTTGCTGAAGGATGTCGACCGAAAACTTGAGGAGATGGAAGAAGAAGCATTGGATGACTTCAACTTTGAACCATTGCAGTACCTGTTTAGAGATGTCACAGATTTGTTCATGAGAGACGGATCGGAGGAAACGTGTCAAGAAGTGATTATCAACTCGATGGAAGCACTTATTGCGAGGCTGAACAAATACATGCCTTACGTTAACCGCTCGCGGAGGCTTGTGGAAATTGCGCATTCGTTGCATGATTTAGCCCAGACAGACGCAACTTTGTTATCAGCTCTGGGACTTGAAGATCTCAACGCAATTCCTCTTCCGGATGACGATGATGATGATGATGATGATGAGTGGACGGACTCGTATAACCCTTACTACCATTGTGATATCAACTATTGCGACAATTACAATCTGGGCGAAGAAATGGATAAGTCCCGATCATTGATCGACATGGCCGCCAAGCTCTCAGAAAAGCACTCAGTTCTGAGGCTGCTGATAATGGGTAGGCTAAAGACATTGAATCCCGAGAATTACTTCATGGCTCTCAACGAATATGAACAATTCTGGAATAGTTTGTCTGAGTCGAGTCGCCCCAGTCGTAAAGTACTATGCAGCGGCTTGGGAAGCCATCTACTTTCGTCAATATCAGGATTGCCTGATCAGAAGCTGTGGACGAAACTGGAGCTAGTAGACGCCATGAAGAACTATGGAAAAGAACTAGTTTTCCTTGCGCAAGAAGAACTACCGCTTTCTGAGAAGCAAAGAAGACCAGAATGTGGGCAAGATGACGAAAAGAAAGAAGACGAAGAACGCCCATGAGAATGATCACACCGACACACACGCGCACGCAGACACACCAACTCACGTATAAACATGGACGTACATTTGACACCCCGCACTACCTTGTATATTGCAATGTTATGCATCTTTAACTTCGTGATTGTATACCTCCTTATTTTGATAGTCCACTTCACCCGTCCTTGTTAACAGTGTTAGTCACAGTTTGTTCTTACCTTTCCAAGTATTCAATGATGATGATTGACTGTTATATTTTTCGCCGACCGAGCGGGGCAAATGAGGCGAGAAATGATTTTGATACGATGACCTTGTTGCGGCATTCACGGATGCCGGTACCATGCCGTCACCGGTCTGCTGTGCGGCTTCTTCAGCCCTGCAGATCTTGGCCGCGGTTTCCAGGGTGAGGGACGGAGCTGCCAGGAGCTTATGGCGCGTGTCGTCGTTGGCTATGCCAACTACGATGCGGTCTCGCATCATGTCGTCCGTCACCTTGCGGAGGCTCTGGGGACAAGTACTGCATAGCTGAGGTGTACATGTGCTGCACAGCTCCATATCAGGGAAATCGCACTGTGCAAACAGCTCCCTCATTGCAGTAAAGAAGGAGTCAAATGACTCATTGCGCTGCTGCTTTCTATTGTAAAACGCGATCTAGGAGGGGGTTCCGTTGGCGTCGGGTGTACGCTTTTACTGCTATGATGATCTCCGGAGCATCGGCACTGTGGGAGATGACAATCACATCTTCGCGCATGAAACGACGAATGTCGGCATCGAACGCCTGGCGAAGAGCGGACACCCGAGTCTCACGACTTTGGCTGGCGAGGTGCTGGCACACAGCATAATCTCTCCAAGTCTCCTCTCATGCCGTGAAATCGGCCATGGTTGCAGTGCTGAGCAACACCGGTCGCTCGACAGAAATCGGCTTCTGACTGTAGGATGTCGAAGTGCTGGGTGGTGCCTGGTTGTCGCGCGTTGCGTTTTCGACCAGTGTGGTGAGGCGAGTCTCGCGTGCCTCAGCCGCTTTCATCTGCTGCTGCATCAAGGCGAGCGGGGATACAATGTCAGCACTGATTGGGGAAATTCCAGGTTCCGCCATCACGACAATTTTACAACTACAAGACACTTATGCTACATGATCGATCCGGTTTGAAAATAAAAGGCTACAGAATTCACGGACAACTACAGGCTGTCAAATATTCCGTACTCAGGTTACTAGTAGTGAGTTCACTGCGCCATGTTAGGTTCGGTAGACAAGAGACAAGTAGTTGGTTAGAATCAGGGAGTCGTAAAAGCCCGGGAGAGGACACGGCACACATTCCCAGAAAACATCTTTGCCTCGCGCTGCCGGGGAACGCTGCCAGGGAACGGTGTTGCGAGGCAAGGAAATTATTATTTTCGAAAATTGTGATGTCTTCTTGAAATACTAATTGGGACATTCTCCGATTTCTCTTAGAGCACGGAGACGATTGCTCCGTCGAGTCTTCTGATCTCTATTTTCATCCTCAATTCTTCCAGCTGCCTCGCTCATTCTCTCTCAGTTTATCGAAGTTAATATATTCTGAGGCGCTGGAAATGCAAGATAAATCCCTAATTGTACTTCAATTTTATTTGAGTTGGGGTGAACGAAATGAGATTTGTGGGAAATGACGCCACTTCCCGTGTTAGCCGCTGGTCGTATCATACAGCCCATATTCCATTGCAGGTGATGGGCGAACGTTCGTGTTGAGATCCGCTGAGCTTCCTCGTACTCGTGGAGTTGAATTTGTGGCAGAAATTGCACTGAATTGCAGTCAAAATTAATGGTTGTGAATGAAACGAGATTTGTGGAAAATGACGCCACTTCCCGTGTTAGCCGCTGGTCGTATCATACAGCCCATATTCCATTGCAGTTGATGGGCGAAAGTTCTTGTGGAGATCCGCTGAGCTTCCTCGTACTCGTGGAGTTATGAATTTGTTGCAGAAATTGCACTAAAATTGAAGCCAAATGGTTGTGAATGAAACGAGATTTGTGGGAAATGAAGCCACTTCCCGTGTTAGCCGCTGGTCGTATCATACAGCCCATATTCCATTGCAGGTGATGGGCGAAAGTTCTTGCGGAGATCCGCTGAGCTTCCTCGTACTCGTGGAGTTATGAATTTGTGTCAGAAATTGCACTTAAATTGCAGCCGAGTGGACTTCTGTGCGTGTGTTGTGAGTGAATCGCAACGGCTCCCTTCCTTCAGCATCGTCAAAACGCAACATAGAGCATTATTACGCACTCGTTCCATGATTCATGATATTGCCTGGATTCTTTTTAAAACAATCAATGTGTGTTCCCTATCTATCTACATTGTACATGGTTGCAGGTCGTTATTTATAAATCTTGATAATTTCAACACTTTTCTACTCGTATACTGAGTACGCGGTGACTTTAGCCGTTTAGGAAACGGAAGGCTCAGCCTCCAGGTTGGCCAGAAAGGTTCTCAGTGAATTTAACCGAAGTCTTGGCGAGTGTACAAAAGGTAAACCTATCATTTGTACTTCATAGCGGAATTGTGTACAAAAATGCGCACACACGCACGCACGCGCGCACACACACACACACACAAACACTGTACAAACACACACACAAAAGTACAAGCACATGTGCACATACACACGCCTCCCCCCCCCCCCACACACACACACACTCAACTCCCCACCCCCTGTACCTTGTGTACTGAGTCTGACAGACAGACACACAATCATGTTTATGCTTCCTTCGCCACCAGTTTCGGATAATGGTGTCAACAACGAGTTGTAAAATATTGGTATTTTAGGACTCCCTGCCCTGAAAAGGCTGAAGGCGAGCACAGCGCCGTGGATCGAGCAGATCCGGCCGCGCCGGCCTAGCGTGCTTCACTTTCTGGCCGAGGCAAACATCGTCCGCGTGCGCGCATCCCGTGTCCTCTCCCGGGCTTTTACGACTCCCTGGTTAGAATATACGAAGTTTTTTTTTCTTTTTTTTCTACAAAATCCACATATCTCCAGAAGTAGAAAAACTGACAAGATTCAACCTGTAAACAACAGAGAAGACCTTCAAAGCAGGGAGTCGGTATTTTACGACTCCCTGCTTCAAAGATATGCGTGCGTGCATACACAGCAGAGCTAAAGTAAAAGTTAGTTGTACGGCATTACGTCATAACATAACACCTACACATTACTGCATGTTTTCGCTGTGTGTTCCTCACTGCATGCTTACACATACACACACCCATTTGAATTATATACCGTACTGGCAATATATGTTGCCGCGTAACGCATAACGCAGGGGAGGGGGTACCCGGGTGCGGCGTAACGCGCGACCAGGCTAGTGCGACAAATTTTCGTTGAGTTCGTAACGCGCGTCCGGCGGGGTGCGGCGATCTTTTCATTGCAGTTTGCAAGTCGGGTTTGTAAGGGACCATCGCAAAAGTTCGCAGAAGCCCCCGAAACGAAGACCGTTTCGGGCCTGACCCCCCTCCCTCCCCCCTCAAACGAAACGACAGTCACAATATGGGCTTCATTATTTCACTTGGATGCTCACACATAATAATTATAGCAATAAAAACTGCTTTATGGCAGTTTTCTAAAAAAAGTTATTGTGTTCTAGTCCATGGACCCCGTCTAAAAAGTAAGAAATTAACGAAATGTGATAGCCGAAAATTAAAATTTCACACAAAACCTCACAATAATCACACACAGGATGAAAAGTGAGAAGACCTTTTCCCCTCGTGGTCCTCTTTCCTATTCATGCATGTTGGCGCAGTACTCGTACAAGTCACCCGTGAAGTGTCAGACCAAGATGGACTCTTGGTCAGACTAAACAAGTCTTGAAAGCAGTATTTTTTTAAACTTAGATCCTCAAGTGTTGTGATTATTGTGAGGTTTTGTGTGAAATTTTAATTTTCGGCTATCACATTTCGTTAATTTCTTACTTTTTATACGGGGTCCATGGACTAGAACACAATAACTTTTTTTAGAAAACTGCCATAAAGCAGTTTTTATTGCTATAATTTCTTTTGTTTTTTTAGCTAAGGATATTATCAAGACTACAGTCCTTTCATCGGAAACTGGCCCGCTGGTGTAATGGGTAGCCGAGTGGTAGGCGCGGTGAAATCAACAAGAATTACTTTTATTCTACTTTCAGGTACACACCTGAGATATAATTATTAGTGAAAGAAGGCGCGGCAAAATAAATAAGATTCAAGATCTCTCCGGTGCTCACCTAGAGGTTGACTACTTTTTCGAGTTATCTTTCGTTGCTATCTAATCTAATCTTCTCTTTATCAAAACAGAAATGCTCAGCCGCTTTTATGCAGCAGACGCCGTACGCTTACATACGGAGATACACTAAATATACATCAGGCAAAGCTCCGTATTAGTTCCGTACTGCTTCCGTATTGGTCGGGCAGGGATACTACACTGGCTTTTGAAAGTCGGATTTGGGCCGAATTGAGGATCAAAAACCCACTTTAAATCTCAAAAATCTGGGTTTTGGATCTGCTTCTCCATACATTTTGCCATGGCATACCTGTCCTAATTTTGTAAAACCTGGCTGAATTTCTATTTCCCTGTTCTTGGACTTTTCTGGCCTCAAATGTGGCAAGGAGTAATTGCACGGGTCAAACAATGCAGGATGTACTGTTGTTTTCACGATATCTACAACTATATGAGAGAGACACCAAAAAGTTAGGGTGCCAGTTTCCAATGAATGGACTGTAGACAGGAGTCCATAAACAAGAGTGTGCAACTGTGATCTCTTTTCTATGGGCCAGATGCGCGGCACGCTGCCTTCATTACATCATTCAGCTGCAGTCCGCGCACTGCGGAAAATCAAACACCGCACTTTCCCTCTGGTTTGAAATGAACTTTCGTACGGAACTGGAGTTCAGGGCTTTCACGCGCCAGAATTCAGAGATCGCGTAGATACTGGAACCAAGAGTCCATAAACAGTTTATGCACTCTTGATATTATTTTATAATAATTGTGTCACCAATGGAATGCCTACACATGTGCATCATTATCAAATTCAATGCCGTATTTTACGCATTGATGTGCAAGCCTTTCCTTGCAGAAAATGACACTACATTTATAGTCTTGCATATTCATGTTCTTCTGCAGGGGAATCATATGGGTAGTGGCAAGAGTTATGGGTTATGTACTCTTGGTAGTGGCGGTGATACTTTTTTATACGCATGTCATTCTGTGGATGTTACTGTTGCAGAATTAAAATTGTCTTGTCTTTCAGAAAATTCAGATGTCCACACCCTAAATCACATTTACTTGAGAATTGTAACCAGGTGCGTGCCGCTGATGTTTTTGTTGATTCTGTGTTTATAATTGTAGTCATGGGCTGTCGTGATAAGGTCATCTGGCATCATATTGTACTGAAATTGTAATCCTGTTGATGTTAATAAAACTTTTGGAAGCAGTTCAATGACTTCAAAGTGTTACAAGTCCACGATTGTCTAAAACAACACAGCAAAGTAGGAACAATAAACATGTATTAAAATGTAAACAAATACATTGTCAGACACCTCGTTCCAACAACTACACTGATCCTGAGGATATAAGGGGCAAGGATATATGGTTGGAGGTACTGAGAGATAAACAAGGCACTCCATAATAATAGAATGTTACACGACTTTGGGGGAGTATGAATGATATCCAGTCAAACCTCTTTAGGATAGCCATTGGCCGACTATGCTCGGCCAATCGTCAAATTATGCTTTTGATTATGCCACAATTATGCTGAATTATGCTGAATTATGCTCGGTTCCACTATGTATTCACGCTGTACATAGTGGATTGAGAAACCATGCACACACACACACGGCCATGCCCTAAGCATAATTTTCGTCTAGACCGAAAGATTATACCGACCTTACACATTGGAATCCATATATTATGCCGGAGGACAAAGCTGTATGATGCCCTAAGCATAATTTTTGTCTAAACCGAAAGATTTTGACGACCTTACACGTTGGAATCCGTATATTATGCCGGAGCATAATTTTTTGACGAAATCCCAAGATTATGCCAAAATTTTAATATTATGCCGGCATAATCCGCCAAGGGCTACTTTAGGACGAACATCAAGGGACCGATGGTATCTGTTCTGTGAGTTTGTCTTAACCCTATTTTATAACGAGTGAATACAATTATTTCTCCAATAGAGACACGAATAGATTTCTTCTACAGCGAAAGATTCTAAGCCAGACCAAACCATTGACTCGTCTTGTATGAAACAAATGAGTCACTGAACCTTTCTGTAGCAACATGACGGCAACTGAAACAACAGCAGAGAAAATACGATACATGTACAGCATTTCGTGCACCAGCACATCTTCTCCAGGCGTCAGGGGCCCAGCCTCCCCGCCCATCCGACTCGCCACACACAACAGCGCAACTGAACTAAAAGTTCTACATAATATCTTGACAAGACGAAGACGGACAGACGAGAAGACCGGACACGACAAGGCAAAACTGATAACTAAAGAAAAGGACAAACGTTGCGGCAGTATATAATGAGCATGTGCACGAAATAATGTTGCACGCGTGACGATGACGTAAGTGTTGCATGGTGTATACATGTACAGAAGACTGCACATGCAACCAAAACAATGCAACAAAGTCAAGACTAAACCGCTACACAATAAAACTAAAGAACAACATAAATAAGCCATGAAAAGTCTTTCACTCTAGACCCGTTGCGCAACATACTCCCCGCCAAAGACCTTTTCAAGGCTCAAGGAGGCTGCAAACTGTACTACATAATCTATGCTGCACGCATAGATAATCTAAGACTCACAAACGGCAAAATAAATAATAACAAATGAACGATCAATAGGAAATACAAACGGAAGTCAGCTTCCGAACTGTCACCAGGCACCAGCAAATCAAGGCAATCAACTACAGTCAACATCCGACCTATCACCAGGCCAGGCACAAACAAATAACCTACGGGGCCAACAATACATCCGACCTATCACCAGGCCAGGCACCAACACATCGAGTACAGATCACACAAATCGAGCAAATCAAAACTACAAACTTGTACAACAAATCAAAGCGGGAGCACCTTCTAAACTCCTTCGCACTCATGGCGGGTTATTTGTTCACGATGCGTTTTCCTTCGCACCCTCCATGTCCTTCTTCTTGTCGTCGAGAACAGCGCCCCGCAGGGTTCCTACACTGTGGACGACCGTACCGTGGGTTATTTGATTTCGATGCGTTTTCCTTCGCACCGTCCTTGTCGTCGGATTCAAGCAGCTCCCTCGGAGGTCACCCAATCCCAGGTACAAACTGCGGACAACGGCGCAGCTCCCTCGTTGGTCACTCGTCCACTTATGGTGTTTTACGTCAACCATGACGGCTACAATGGCCAACCAGACCACAACGAAGTTGCGGCCAAAGAGAAAGTTTATTTCTTTCACACAAAAATATATACAGGGGCCATTTTTACGAAAAACGATTTATGTATACAAAAATGCATGTACGAAGTCACTACATTACACCCCCACCAGAGATGAAGCCGAGAGTAGTTGCTGAAGAACGCCAAATGGAAAATAAAGATCTTGGAAAGGAAAGAGTGAGCGAAGCGTACAAAGCGGAAAGACGGGAAAGAAAAATACACTGTACAAAGAGAAAAAATATGCGCTGCATGTGGAATACCGTTGTATGACACGTGGACACAAGGTCCGAAACAAGGTAGAAAATGCAGGAAAGGGAAAGAGGAAACATGCGTGACAGAGGTGGAAGAACGTGTCAGAGGCAGTCCAGAGAAAGAAAGTAGAGAAAAGAACAAGGGAAAACGTACGCGTGACAGAGGAGGACGGATCTTGATCTTGTCAGAGGCGGCTGCGGGCTAGGAGATCGTGGCGGTTGATCGGCGGATGGTGGGCTAGTGAGGTCGTGGGCTTGGGCGCCTGCTCAATCTGGGCCGCGGAGGTCGAAGGCGCGATGGGCCTGCTCCATTCCATCCATACAGCAACTCCGACTCAGCGCAGTGTCAGGGGTCACCAATTATGGTGTTTTACGTCAACCATGACGGCTACAATGGCCAACCAGATCACAACGAAGTTGGGGCCGAAGAGAGAGTTTATTTCTTTCACGTGAAAATATATACAGGGGCCATTTTTACGAAAAATGATTTATGTATACAAAAATGCATGTACGAAGTCACTACACACTCGTGCACGGTGCAAACTGCCTCCCAACGACGTAGACGTACAAATGGTTATTTGATTTCGATGCGTTTTCCTTCGCACCGTCCTTGTCGTCAGACTCAAGCAGCTCCCTCGGAGGTCACTCAATCCCAGGTACAAACTGCGGACAGCGGCGCAGCTCCCTCGTTGGTCACTCGTCCACTCGTGCACGGTGCAAACTGCCTCCCAACGACGTAGACGTACAAATGGTTATTTGATTTCGATGCGTTTTCCTTCGCACCGTCCTTGTCGTCGGACTCAAGCAGCTCCCTCGGAGGTCACACAATCCGCAGCTCCCTCGTTGGTCACTCGTCCACGCATGTACGGTGCAAACTGCCTCCCAACGACGTAGACGTACTAATGGTTATTTGTTCTCGATGTGTTTTCCTTCGCACCGGAGTTCCTGCAAGTTCCTCGTCTTCCTGACAATCCTGGCGTGATCGCCAATTTCGTGCACCAGCACATCTTTTCCAGGCGTCAGGGGCCCAGCCTCCCCGCCCATCCGACTCGCCACACACAACAGCGCAACTGAACTAAAAGTTCTACATAATATCTTGACAAGACGAAGACGGACAGACGAGAAGACCGGACACGACAAGGCAAAACTGATAACTAAAGAAAAGGACAAACGTTGCGGCAGTATATAATGAGCATGCGCACGAAATAATGTTGCACGCGTGACGATGACGTAAGCGTTGCATGCATGGTGTATACATGTACAGAAGACAGCACATGCAACCAAAACAATGCAACAAAGTCAAGACTAAACCGCTACACAATAAAACTAAAGAACAACATAAATAAGCCATGAAAAGTCTTTCACTCTAGACCCGTTGCGCAACACAGCACATTCTTGCAGGTACTACAAACAGATTGCAGATCGTAATTCTTGCTCTGCCGGCACGCAACTTTATTTGGGGCAGTGCAATCTCGGCGCTACTCACAAATCAAACAGCCCAGACTCGAGTAAACAAATCCAATCGTACGAGATTTTCACGAGACGAGACTGCACCCATTGGCTTGTTTCGTATGAAGCAAACAAGTCACTGAATGCATGAACCTCTTCATAATGGAGATTTTCGCTGATATGCGAATTTATTATGCATACTCGGCCAATGCGTCCTTGAACCTTTCCCTCCAGATTGGGAACTGCCAACGATGCTATGCCACTGCAAAATTCAGATTCTACCCTATGATTGCAGCACGGAATGCCGGAAGCAATCATGACCAGTGCCCTACTTGCAACGTACCAATGTACAATGAACATGAGTATTTCTACAATACATCTAAGCCTCAGCAGCAACATAAGCCTTACCGTCAAGAAGCTGAACTCGCGTTCTTCGCACACTGTTGGCAAGGGCAAGGAGATACGAGTGGATCTAAATCCGAATAAAATCAGCAAACGTTTCCGTAAATGAAAGGGTGGGCATAAGCAAATGAATCGAAGGAAACTGGTCAACTCAGAGATCACCTGTCATTGAGTATTCCGTAAAAGGAGGCCTCGACAGCAGAAAAGCTAAATTTAGAAAGGAGATCCTGTCAGCTTTTCCATTATCTATTGTATTCCACCTAAACTCAGCACACTTTTCGTAAATGAAAGAGTCAACACAGGCAAATGAATCAAAGGGAACTGGTCAACTCACCTGTCATTGAGTAATATAATATTCCGTGAAAGGAGGTCTCAGCAGAGCCAAAGCGAAATAATCCAGGACACGAAATATCCGAAACAGCTCATGCATGCAAGAAGCAGTTCCAAAGAAGGAAGTTCCTCGCGCATGCACATCCGATAGGCCTTGACGGATTATGCTAATATTTTCGTGAAATTATGCTTTTCGCATTGCTGAAAAAATGACAGAATTATGCTATTTTTATGCTAAAAGTTATCATATTATGCCGCATTAAGGTGGCAGACTACCCAAAAATTCGCTGAAAAATCGAATTTGTAAATTCATATTGAGTGCTACGTCCATGAATAGCTGCAAATTCTCTGAAAATTGTGTCCCGATCTGACCGGCCGTTCAAGAGTTATGGCCGAAAATGTGCCCTTGCAAGGAAAGATTTTTTTGTTGCACGCTGTCATTTGTTGGCAGCACTGTATTTGAATGTGAGCAGACCGTGCGCAACTTGTCGTATCATGGAAACACGTGAAAGTGTGCAGAATTTTGCTCAAGTCCAAAAAATCAGGTTTTTGAGTCACGTGCAGCAGGACTTTTGCCAGCACCCTCGTGACGTTGCAGATATGTGGCTTGATTATTGTAGTTGACGTTGATTTAGTGACTTTGGCAAGTTTGAGTCGTGTCAAGAAGTCAGGTAGGCAGTAGTGAAACGACGTGAGTGGTAGTCTTTGCCGGTTTCTGAGGGTATCCTGGATTTGGTGTGCAGCGCTGTGGAAATGGCTTGCTGTGGAGGTCCCAGCACTGGATGTTGTATCAAAGGTACGACCTCGTAGCACGTGCTAAACCTAAAAAAATTCAAAAATTGACTTGGGTCTGTGGGAGTGTGTGAGAGAACGCCCACTCGTTCCGTTGTGACAGATTCCAGGGCCTCGTTGAGGGGCCCTACCCCATCACCCATGGCTGCTTCTGGACTTGTTCTAGGTTTGAGTCCCGCGCACGAACAGAATGAGCACGAAAATGTGAAAAAATTGTAAATGCATTTGTTTGGCTCCTGGGTGGCTCGCACACCGTGGCACTATGCCGGAAATTTGAGTTTTTCCGGCCTGGAAAGCCTGTCAGTGAGGCGCAAGAACTTGTAAATCATGTCCTGAGGGCCAGCATAGTGGCAGGAGTGTGTGGTCAAAATTTCACTCAAATCCATTGAGAAACACCAAAGTTACGGTCAATTGAATGCCATATGAAATTGATGGGTAGGCTGCCCCCTTAAGCTCACATATGCTGCTGATGTACATGTATATATGCTTCTGTGCAAAATACCAGGGGAATTGTTTTGTAGAGGGCGTTGTACTGTAGTAGCAAAAGTTCAACGGGGTCACCACACCGTCCGACCTAGCTACGACCGTCACTGATTGTAGTGGACTGGACATGTTATCAAGGGAGTCGTAAACCTACGACTTCCTGGTGCATCTACTTGTACTTGTACCAAGAGTCCATAAACAAGAGTATGCAACTGTGATCTCTTTTCTATGGGCCAGATGCGCGGCGCGCTGCCTTCATTACATCATTCAGCTGCAGTCCGCGGCTACGCGCACTGCGGAAAATCAAACACCGCACTTTCCCTCCAGTTTGAAATGAACTTTCGTACGGAACTGGAGTTCACGCGCCAGAATTCAGAGATTGTGTAGGTACTGGAACGAATCGAGCAAAAACGGATGGGCTCATGCGAGAAATTGAGAGTTTGAATGCATGCTTTCAGAGCGTGATGAAGGCAAGTTACGTAATGAAGGCAGGCATGCACCCATAATCACAGTTCCATACTCTTGGGTTATGGCAGATGATGGACTCTTGCTTGTACTTGTAGAACATGTACAACTGTATGGAATTTGATGCGAACAGGCGGATTATTCCAATTTATGCGATTCATATGCAATTTGCCTCGAATTATGCGATTATTCGATTTTGGTAGAAATTATGCGAAAAATTATGCTAGCATAATCCGTCAAGGCCTAACATCCGAAAACGGACTGCATGCATGTGTAGTATCCCTGCCCGACCAATACGGAAGTAGTACGGAACTAATACGGAGCTTTGCCTGATGTATATTTAGTGTATCTCCGTATGTTAGCGTAAGGCGTCTGCTGCATAAAAGCGGCTGCGCATTTCTGTTTTGATGAAGATGAGATTTTGATAATAACGAGCTATTCAACCTCCAGGTGTGCACCGGAGAGAAAGTCAGTTATTTTGCCGCTTCTTCTTTCACTAATAATTATATCTCAGGTGTGTACCTGAAAGAAGTAGAATAAAAGTAATTCTTGTTGATTTCACCGCGCCTACCACTCGGCTACCCATTACATTGGTGTCAGCGGTGGGATTCGAACCCACGCCTCCGGAGAGACTGGAGGTGCTGAAAATACATAAGCCCGGTCCGGTCACAGCCACGATACACACCACTCTCCTGAGGCACATGAGGTTGGAGTGAATGAGAATGATCTGTACTGCAACACAATGTCTGCGGTGCACGTGCACAGCACGCGGCTACCACTCGTTGGTAGATCTGGTACCGAGCACCTTACGTAGAAACCTACGTAGTATAGCGATGTCATTTTTTCTGCCATGTAGAAAAGCTGACAGGATCGCTTTTCTAAATAAATTATTATACTACACAGCAGGGGTTCATAAACCCTATGAACCCCTGCTAGTACTACACTGTCCCTGCGGGAATTTGCGGAAAAAACTCTCGAAAACTTGTGCAAGAAATTGCGGCAGAAAACAACAAAAAATGCGAAGAAAAGTGCGAAATGATGCAGAACTTGCCAGGAATTCGCGGAATTATTTACAGAAAATTGCGGATTTGGGCCAAATCACGAAATTTGTTGCATCGTATATCTACTCGGGAGTAGTCCGAGTCGTACTGTGCAAATAACCTACAGGATCATGGAAAGCACTGCGTGAAAAGTGCAGAAAAAGTGAGATATAAGGGAGGTTCTGCTCTACGTTTTGGGAACGCGACGCAAAGAATCACGCGAACTTTCTTCGCGTTCCCGTAACGTAAAGAAATGCTGTTCTGCTCTACGTTTCACCTAGAGAAGTCACGTGGAATGTGTACTGGGAATTTCCCCTTCCATATTTGGCAGTTTTCTGCATGCAGTTGATCGATACCCAGCAAATCCGTACGCATTTTCTCTGCGTGTGCCACAACGTAGAGAACCCCATCTCCGCGTAGAAATCTGGAGCCAAAACACGCGAAGCCGTAGACTCTAACCCAGACACCTGCTCTCTACGTGATTTCTCTTTGTTTCACGTATAGGAGAACCTCCCTAGTGTGCAGAAAACAACAAAAAACGCGGGAAATCGCGGATTTTGCTGAAAATCGCGGGTTTGGGCGAAAATCGCGAAATTTGTTGCATCCGTGGAATCTCGATTTCCTGGAGGGACAGACTACAATAGTACTAGCAAGAGTCCATAAACCACGCGTTTTATGGACTCTTGGTACTAGACTACACACAGTGTACAGGCAGCCCTAGGCCTAGCCAGCTACGCGACACGCGCAGTTGCATGAATGGACTACGCGTCCTGACAAGCGATCTACGCCGGCTGTGATGGCATGCTAATCTATATCAGCTCCTACATGTCGTCAATACTTTTTTGAATTAAAGCCCGGTTTGCGATTTTCGACACCGACTCCCTCCCCCCCCCCCCCCCAAACATATGCTCTTCGTTTCAGGGGCTTCTGTGAACTTTTGCGATGGTCCCTAACAGTTGGATAGCAACTGAATTTCTGTGCCTTCAATGGGGATGAAAAGAAAAAATGATGCGGCAAAAGCAAAAAAATGATGCGGCAATAGCAAAAAAGTGATGCGGCAATAGCAAAAAAAGGACTGCGGCAATATAGAAACCTGTGTAACGGCTCCTGTGCGACTTTGCATGTAACGCCCTGCGTGCGGCAAAAATGTGCCAATGTAACGCTTCATGGCCTCACTGCGGCAACATATATTGCCAGTACGGTACATACTTTGTGCTTTGCAATTATCATGTTATGATTCTTTTTAATTTTTCCTTCTCTCATAATATTATATTCGTTCTTAGCAGGAACCGGAGGTTTTTCCTCTGGTGAGAAGGCAGAATTGCCTGTGCTCTGAACGAATTCAAATAAAAGAAACAAACAAAACAATCAAACTTCATGTTTTACTACCTAACAGATAGAACGCAAGCAGTGTCAGTCGAAGGGGTACTCTCAGACCCACTGTCTGTGAAGTCGGGAGTCCCCAGGGATCTATACTGGGGCCTCTACTATTCTTGTTGTATATAAACGATCTACCTGACGGTATAGATGGTTTGTCACTATTTGCTGATGACATAGCCCTCATTCAGTTTGACGCTGACATTCCAAACCTGTGTACGAAGCTTCAAAATGGAATCAATGTTGTTCATAAATGGATGTTGTCATGGCGTCTGAAAGCCAATATCTTGAAGACAGAAATAGTCTTTCTCCCTCAACTAGACCACCCTCCCACATTTATTTTATTTTATTTTATTTTATTTATTTCACCTTCCCGTGGCCAGAGAATATAGGCCAATATGGAGGGAGGGGGGCGGTAGCCAGCCATGGCAGTAAACAAAAACAAAGCAAAAATAAATAAATATTACACATTACTGGAGGCAAAGAGAAACAAATGTGGATGAAGAACTAGCAGTTATTAGAACACGAGCTTCATGTTGGCCTTGAAATCCTTTAGCGTACAAGACGATTTTACTGATAGAGGCAGGGCCAGCCAGAGAGAATAGGCAGCAAAAAACGGAGATCTGGTATAAGCTGAGGTTCGGGCTTTAGGTAAAGTGCAGGGATTGCGCGTAGGACGAGTGGGAAGAAACCAGTTATATTTACGCAAGTGTGGCGGGGCTTTGTCAAGACGAATAGAATGAACAACAATACACAGTTTTCGATCCGCTTGACTAGAGATAGAGAAGGTGTTAAACATATCATACAGCTCGGCAGAAGGAAAGTATGATGGTTTGCGGAAAAGGACTTTGAGTATCCTCTTATTGTGGACTTCCAGGGTACTCATTAACGATTTACTAAGTAGGGATGACCAGGCGGTTGAGCAATAGAGAAAAATGGGGAGAATATAGCAATGATAAAAAAAGGCGAATGCATTCAAGCGGTAGGTGGGAGCAGTGAGACACGAGGTAGCCAACAGCTTTACTGACTTTGCTACAGATATAGTCGACATGTCTACTAAACGATAAGTCTGAGTCAATGACCAAACCAAGATGTTTGTGTTGTTTTACCACTGTGAGGTCTGTGAGGGATCCGGGAAGAGTGAATGCATTGGTTGGCTCTGAGTTCGGCAGGAATAATATCTCAGTCTTGGCGATATTAGGTCTTAGTCTCCAGGTAGTCATCCACTGATGGACTTCGTTGATACCGCGCGGGAGACTGTCTCGCAGCCTGTCTAGACACTCATTGAACCGGAGCAGAGTATCGTCAGCAAATAAGGACACACCTTCAACATGACTGGGAAGATCATTTATATACACTAGGAAAAGGAGGGGCCCTAGGATGGATCCCTGGGGCACTCCGGACAGAACAGGTGAAGCATCTGAGAGAGTTCCACCTACAAAGACAACTTGCGTTCTGTCGGATAGGTAGTCTGTAATCCACTCCAGCGCTGAGTCACACACACCGAAAACTTTGGAAAGTTTAGCAAGTAATGCACGGTGCCACACGGTGTCGAAAGCTTTCTCGAGGTCGAAAAAGCACATGGCAACTTTCCGCCCCATATGACGATGGTCGGCAATGTTTTGGATCAGCTTGGTGAGCTGTAGAGCGGTCGAGTCACCACGACGAAACCCAGATTGCGCGGGATCCAGAGCAGGAGAAATATGATTATACAATTGATTGAAGAAGAGCCGTTCGCAAAGTTTGGAAATACAGGACAGGAGGGAAATTGGGCGATAGTTACTAGCTTGAGATTTGCTGCCTTTGCACTTGTAAATAGGCACAATTTTAGCCAGTTTCCAGTCAGTAGGGAACTTGCCTGTGGTAAAGGAGAGGTTAAATAGGCGGCTAAGTGGAAAAGAAATCGCAGGAGCTAGCTTCTTTATCATATTGTTCGTGATACCGTCTAGCCCTGGCGCTTTCCCAGATTTCAGGTTTGAGATGGCTTTACGAACATCTGCTGTAGTGGTATGAACGCGGGTGAATTGGCGAGTAAGACGAGTGTCATATTGGAGAGGGGATATTACTAAACGTGGGTCATCAGGCACCGCGACAGAGGTAAACTGCTTGTTGAGGATGGTTGCTTTTTGGAAGCTGTCGGACACCAGCAGCCCATCAGGGCTTGCAATGTCAGGGATGCCAGATTTTACTTTGTGCGATTTTGGGGCTGCGGACAAACTGCGGACAAACCGCTGACTGCGGACAAACTGGTGAAGCGTAGTGCTGCCTGAGGTAAGTGTTGTTTTGATTGAACGAATGTACTGGCGGTGGCACCAGCGGGAGAGATGTCTCACCTGGTTCCGCTGTGCCTTATATACTGATAGGTTGTAGTCCGTAGGGAATTTCTCGAAGAGGCTGAATAGGTCACGCTTCAACTTGATAGCCTTGCGTAGTTCAGTGGAAACCCATGGATGATATTTGCGTGTAGACCCTGGGGTTGAGGGAGTTCGATTTGGTTTGCGGGAGCTATGAAGGGGAACATACTTGGACAGCACAGTCTGCAGGACACTGTGCAGGTTACTAAGTGCACTGTCCACGTCTGAGGATATTAATGAGTTCCAAGGTACTGAGTCTAAGTCTGCATTGACCGCCTCCCACACAGCAGGTGTGAGGTGTCGGAGATCGAAAGACATAGGGTTAGGCTCCTGAGCTTGAGACGTTATTTCGCGGGGAGACTGAGGCAGGGGGATGTCGAACTGGCAGTACACAATGGCATGGTCTGAGGCGCCTTTACCTTCCCGGACTTGATTCGGCTATTAATATTGTAGTTGCGCACAGGGATTTGGGTGTTGTATTTGACTCGCAATTGTCCTGGAATTCTCACGTAAATTTTGTGTGCAACAAAGTTAGCAAATCTGTAGGTTGCTTGATGTCTCAATGCTCCCACTTGTACCTCGAATGTATTCGTTTCTTTTATAAATGCTACCTTCTTCCTATCTTTCTGTACGGCGCCACTGCTTGGCATTCCCTGCTTAGTAAATCTGCTGGACAGGCACTAGAAATACATCATAAACGTGTGTTGAAAAATATTTTTCGTAAACCCTCTCTATTCACCTATACTGATCTCTATAGTTTGGCCTCCACCAGCCCCATCTCTATTCTGTCGCAGAGACAGTCATGCGTTCTGGTCCATCGTATTAAACTGAACATTGTCCCTGAACATCTCAGCAAGTATAATTGGTTTACTTTCGCACGGGACACCAAATCTCCTATCTTTTCTGCATATTCGTATTGGCTCAAGCTGCCCATGGAAATGAAGATAATATCCAATATTAGGCAGTTTATAGACCATGTTAAATGTCATGCCACGTTGTAGGCTTTCTCGCCTCATTTGCTAGCTCATCTCGCCGCTCTCCACCATGGTCAACATAGTGATAAATTACACCTCGCTGATACATTCTTTTCTTCCAATTATCATATTCCTTCCTTCTTTCTTTCTTTTTCTTCTCTTGCCATGGCTGGCTAACGCCGCCTCCTTTGCATTTGGCTTCTGCCATTGGACGGTGAAATGAAATAAAAATAAATAAATACATAAAATGTTTTTATCTGCGACGCGTGCCATCTGGTGAGTTAGGAGAAGTAGTTGGTCAGTGGCAGATCTTTCGGGAACGTATGCGAACTGGCATGTAGATAAGATGTTGTTAGCAAGTTTTTTTGCTATAATCTAGAGTGCGGATGCAAGTTTTTGCGCTCCGCGGTCGAGTTTGTTTTCACCGGTGTAGCTGCCTTCGGCAGGACCGCACCTACACTGATTTGTTCTAGTGTTGATCAGTGTATGACTTAATAATAATTATGGCGATTAACGAAGATATGGACTTAGCTCTGCTGACATACGAGGAGCTGCTCACAGTTGGCCGAGCTACAGGACTGACCAAACCAGAGACAATGGGCCGACAAGACTTGGTTGTTGCCCTTCGCAAGGAAGAACTAGGAATACGGAAGTCACCAGACCAAAATTAATGGTAAGCGACCTGCTCTCCACTTTCCAGCTGCTTAACGAGACTATAAAAGGTATGGCTGCAGAAATAGAATGTCTTCGAACGAGCAAGACAGACGCCATTGTCTCCTTGCAAGTAGAAGTTGCTCAACTGAAGGGAGTAGTAGAGAGAATGCAGTCCACAAATCCCGTACCCGTAGCGTCCCCAGCTTGCACTGACCAAGGCTGTGTTTAGGGCGCGTTCAGACTACCGACAAAAAGTGACCGATTGGTAAAGTCGGCAAGGTGATTTGATCACGTGACGTTACTGGCACGTTACCGGTGGGAAAGTTTTACTGCCGCGGCTGCTGCGGCAGTAAACTTTTACCGGCAGTAAAAAGTGCTCAGGCTGCATGCGCGCTGCGAAAAAAAGGGAAAATCCCTTGTCAGTGCCGTGGTGAGAGCTGAAAACTTCACGGTGACGTTAGTTTGTTATCGGTAGTGTGAATGTCCTTCACGGTTTATCGGCATTCACGGTTTGACGGGGTTCACGGTAGTCTGAACGCGCCCTAACATGAGAAATTTCAACCCGGGTCGAGTTCAGCCCGGGTTGAAAGTCTGTACGATAGACAAAAGAGGTGAGCGTTTACATGAAGACAGTTGACCCGGGTCAAATACTGATATGCCGCTAACAGTCCACTTCTACAGTCCTGTATGGTCACGTGAATCCGTTCGCGCGAAATTTGCATCTGCAGTACGAGGTGATTTGGCTTTTTTTAACATTTGGCATTTTTTAACAAATGTGTAAAATTTGCTTTTCTTCTGGCTGTTTCTCTGCTCCGGATGGCTGTATCGAAACATGGGTGGTGGCAAATGGGAGCCAGTTTATCGTAGATCAACATTGACCAGAAAATTTGGTGCATATAATTTAATTCTCCCTGCCACGTTGGTATAACTAGTGGTGGGTGCTTTGCCATTTTGTGTAAAATGTGTAAAATGAGCCCCTGAATGGACGAGGAGGGCAGTGAATTGCTTCCGCAGGGCCTTTGGACGACGTCAGGCCGTCTTGCCATCACTAAAGACAGTACTGAAGAACAGTAGGTCACGGAATGCACTCTGTGAGAACGAAAACATCGCTGCGATGCTATGCTATCTATCCAATTCCACCGTATAACACAGCCACTAGTTACAAATGTGATAACTTGTTCGGACAGCGTGTTCCGGTTAGTCTCGCCCATGGCTGTGTCGTCTCTAACCCTTGGAACGTTTTGTGACAAGTATAGTCACGGCTGGCATAACGCAACTTCACCCAGTCCTAACCCAACACACACATAACCAACTGATCTCGTCAGAGCAGAGAATATGTTCCTGTTTGGAAGAAGAGCACCGAAAGAACCTCTCGCTAAAAGCAACAGCATGCTATGATATAACACATTGTAGAAAACAGCAAGCAGCGGCAGTAGCGATAGTACTTGCTAAACATGCAGCTGAACTGCAACTTTGTCCGCTGCGCGGAACGGCGATCGGACACGCACACGCACGCACGCACACACGCACAGGTCTGCGTGATCTAGAAGCGGCTGTCATCATAAGATACGCAAAGTGTGAAAGGGTATTAGAACGGGGCAAGCCTAGACCCGGCGTCTGGACCGCAACATGTACTTGATTAAAAGCATAGCCAGTCAATGGTCAAGCAGGTGCAATCACACACATCCACACCTAGCGTACTGCTACTATAAAGCGAATTCATAACTACAGGTATTGCACTTTCTACTGCAAATACACAGTCGTGCGCTTCATCTATTGACACCAGCCAAACCTATCATTAAAGGGGAAGTTAAGGCAAAAATTAAAATTTCACCAGTTGTAGTCTTCGGGGTGCTGAGTCGAATGGTCGTGGTCCGAGGAAGCTGAGACGCTCCCTTCCTACTTGAATCCCAATCGAACTCGCGCACTTCCACCGAAACTGGGTGACTGCGCCCTACTAGATGGGGATTTGTATGCAAAATGTCACTAAAAGCGCCATTTCGTTCTTATAAAAGCACGGATGACCGCGATTGGCCCATATGTTGTAGTCTTTTGGACGCTGCGTCGACTGGTTTTGGTCCGAAAAGGCTGCGATGCAGCGTTCCTCCTTTATTCCCCAATCGAACATGGTTGAACAAGTGGTCACGTGCTCCTGCGTACGCCAGTCACCTGGCCACCGTGCCTGCAGGGTACAACTTACTAGCCTGTTTGACCTTTTTTGGGTGCAGTCCTGTCACTCGAGTTGAACCTTGGTGTCAAAGTTGTCGCCTGCTGGCGTGGTGACCAGGTGATTTGGGCACCCAGGAGCACGTGACCGCTTGTTCAAGCATGTTCGATTGGGAATAAAGGAGGAACGCTGCATCGCAGCCTTTTCGGACCAAAACCAGTCGACTCAGCGTCCAAAAGACTACAACATATGGGCCAATCGCGGTCATCCGTGCTTTTATAAGAACGAAATGGCGCTTTTAGTGACATTTTGCATACAAATCCCCATCTCGTAGGGCGCAGTCACCCAGTTTCGGTGGAAGTGCACGAGTTCGATTGGGATTCAAGTAGGAAGGGAGCGTCTTAGCTTTCTCGGACCAAGACCATTCGACTCAGCACCCCGAAGACTACAACTGCTGAAATTTTAATTTTTGCCTTAACTTCCCCTTTAAGAGTACATAACTGTTCCAACTACGGAAGACATAGTGTGTCCACGTTCTACGCACAGTAGCTACCAGCAGTAAGTTAAAAGTTACAAGCCCTCACTCTCGGGCTATGACACAAATACAAAAACACGGCTTTCGCAGCATACAATGCAGTTCACTCCTCTGTTCACAGATTAATTTTCATCCACTAGCAATCCTTGAAGTGATATCTATCAACTTCAGAACATTTGTATTGTATTGTATTGTATTTTATTATTTTACTTGGGCATTCCCAACAGACCCTAAGGTCTTCTTACAGGGTACCCAAGATGAATGAAATTGTTAAGTTCCTGGCGAAATGAATTGGGGATATGATTTGTGCGAAGGGATTCGGGAAGCGCATTAAAGCGGTCAGCACCAAGGAATGAAATAGATCTGTATCCAGCTTGGGCTTGCACAATGGGTAAGGAAAGGGAATAATTGACTTGGCCGCGGGTTACTCTGTCTGTGTGAGCGCAGTCACGGCGAAGAGAGAACATGTCAGAGAGGAGTGAACTGCAGATATTGTGGATGCAACGGAACACGAAGAATATGGACTTAGTATGATATCTTTTGTCTAAGCTAATTATGTGGTATCGCTCAAGCAAGTATGATGTCCGCGTGAATGTGTCATGCTCAAATATGCATCTAAGGGCTCTCTTACTTATGCGTAGCAGCTGATCTCTCACATTGTCAGCGAGGCAGTGGACATAGGCAGTGCTGGCGTACTCGAGCTTGCTCTGGACTACTGACAAGTAGAACTGCCTTCTGGCCTGGACAGCAAGGTTCCTCCTTCCACGTCGAAAAGCACCTAGTTTCTTTCCGATGTCTTCCCTGAGGGAGTTAACGTGGGCACTGAAACTTAAAGTTGAATCGAGAGTCAGTCCTAGATACTTAACTTCGTCAGACGGGGCAATAACAGTCGAACCACAGACAATGCTCAGGTTAGGTGGGGGATGTGAGCGTCTGCTGTGGATCAGTAGTACTTGGCTCTTGCTGGAGTTCAGGAGCAGGCCGCGATCTGTGAGGTGCTGCTTAACCACTGAAAAATCGTCTTCTAAGTAAGACATGAGAATTCGTGGACACTTTCCAGAGGCATACAGGGTGGTGTCGTCTGCATAAAGAAGGCATTGGGAACGCAATGGCAGAGTGGGGACAAGTCGAGTGTAGATGCTGAAGAGGGTAGGGCCTAGGACGGAACCCTGGGGAACGCCCCTAGTGCAGGTTCTACAGTCACTTGAGGTTCCGTTCACTTCTACGCGTTGCTGTCGGTGAGACAGATACGACTTGAACCACTCAAGAGCATTTCCACGGATCTTCAGATTGTGAAGGTCATCTATTAGCGTTTGATGGTGGACGCGGTCAAAGGCTTTGCTCATATCGAGCAGCAGTACGGCCGTATAGTCTCCGGTATCC
The DNA here is from genome assembly GCF_964019385.1 of Sycon ciliatum. Lineage (NCBI taxonomy): Eukaryota > Metazoa > Porifera > Calcarea > Leucosolenida > Sycettidae > Sycon > Sycon ciliatum. Next base: position 8,186,060 of record NC_088643.1, read on the forward strand.
ATGCTTCTCTGCCAGTTGTTGATGGCAAGTGTTAAAAGGTCCTCAGTACTGTGGTTCCGCCTGTATGCAAACTGTTCATTTGGAATTGCTCCGGTTGTGATGTCCAGATGGTCGTGAAGCTGCTGGAGCACTAGTGATTCCAAGACTTTGGAGATAATGGGCAGTAGCGAGACTGGGCGATAGTTGGAACTGTCGTAGGGGTCGCCTTTCTTAAACACTGGACACACAGACGCTAGTTTGTAGGCTGACGGTACCTTTCCGCTAGACAATGACTGGTTGAAGATGGAAGTTAAGGAATTGGCCAGCTCGGCGGCATGGTGTTTCAAGATGTAAGCTGGTATGCCGTCTGATCCAGATGCTTTCGTGGTATTCAATCGTTCGAGAATCTTCGTTACTGCTGCTGTTGTAACGGGTTGGAATTCGAGAAGGCAGTTGTCTAAACAGTCGTCCGCCGGAGTGTCTGGGGTCGTAAGAGCAGCGCGGTGTTCATCATGGACGATATTGCCTAGGGTATCTGACAAAGATGAGAGGGAGGCTTTCGGTGTGGGGTGGGATTTTCTCCTTCCAGTTAGTTGATTCAGCACTGCCCATTGGAGTCTAGGATTTCCTGTAGCGGCACTGAACTTATCTTTGTAGTACACACTTTTCAGTTTGCGGTTTAGTAAAGTTCCTTGACGACGTATTGCACGATACTGCTGTCGGAGGCGGTCATCCATGGGTGCTTTATTAAGGCGCGGTGGGCTGAGCTTCGTCGATGAAACATCTGTTTCAGCTCTGGGGTGACCCAGGGCTGGGGGCGGGGTTTGGAGTAAGCTGCGCGCTTCTGGGTAACGAATGGTGCAAGATCATCTAGTACTGTCATGACACTTTGTTGCCAGTGGCTTGCCGCTGCATTTAGAGTATAACCGCCGGATACATCTGAGGGGTCAAGGATGTGTTTGAGAGCTGCAGACGTTACACTACGGTCAAGGTGAGCCAGGCTAGGTTGGCGTCTTCGAGAGAATTGCTCGTGTGGCTGTTCAAAGTTGGCTCTACTAACACGGACAGAGAGGCCAATAAGATGGTGGTCGGACAGGCCATCGACGCTGTGAACAAATGTACTATGAAGAGACATGGGAGAGGAAGACGGAGCAGCCGTTGTCATTGTTGTCGGTATGAGTGCAAGGTCTAGGCATGACTGACTAGGAACTCTGGTGGGCTGTAGTATGACGTTTTGTAAGCTGTGGTCAGCGCAGAGGCCTTGTACATAGCGGGCGTTTGGGTGAGGTGGGACAGAGAGCATGTTGACATTGTAATCACCGAGGAGGAGGATGTCCGGACATGTCGCGGAGGCCATCTGCACGCTATTGTCGAGCTGCTCCCAGAAATCCACATGGCTGTCGGGAGCGCGGTATACGCAGCCGATGGATAGAAATGGATTCGTTCGGCTATGGGTGTGCAACCCAACGAATATGGTCTCTAGCCTGTCGTTGACTTGAAGTTGCCTGGATTTCAGTTGTTCCTGCACATACATGGCAACGCCGCCACCCTTTCTGCGATCAGCTCGGTCCCGGCGATAGAGAGTGTAGGCTGGTATAGCAAGATCGCAATTCATCACAGTAGAGTCCAAGCATGTTTCACTGATTGCTAGCACATCGATTCTGTACTTGTACATTATGCAATGGATTTCATGAGTTTTATTTCTTAGGCTACAGATGTTGATGTGGGCGATGGTTAAGCTCTTGATGGGTGAAGACGGACAATCAGGCACTGTTTGACTGGATGGATAGTTACAAGGATTTCTTAAAATGTCAGGTGCTGGGTCAGCGACGACATCTGTTGCTCGGAGATGAGGTGAAGTAGCTGAGAGGGAGTGTTGCTGGTGATTTCTTGGACACCCTGATGAAACCTATTGTGTTGCCAGCTCATCGATTTCAGTTGCACTGTATGGGGTGCCATCTGGGTTCAAAAACATTGATGACCGAATATCCCAGTTTGTGATGCCATTTTACAAATTTGTTAAAAAATGACACACCGATTATTTGAATCCTGAGAATACTGTGGAAGTAGGACATGATTCAAGACACTTTCCAAAGTGGGATCATTCCCATTTTTGGACACAACGGGCATGAAGGATAGCACTTCCACTTGCAACAATTCATTTGGACGTAGCTTGTCTAGAAGTGACTGAAAAAACGTCATTTTACAACCATGTTAAAAAAAGCCAAACCACCTCGTAGTGTCAGCCCAAATTTCAATTTTGCCGGCAATTCTTTTGGCATAATATCGAAACATTTTAGAAAAAGAATTGCCCGGCATATTTGGAGCATAACTAAAAAGTTTCGAATTTTTTGGAGATTTTCACCGTGATTTCGCAGATACTCGAAGTTTCACGTCCAGCGCCAGAGGTACATGCGTGTATTGTACTAGGTCCATGCTCAAAACTAAATTCCTTTGCACGGCAGCTTGGAAATGAGCATTGTGAGGTCAATCTTCACACTCTCTCTCTCTGTTTTTGGTGGACAAAAATATCTCTGGCGTTGATTGCTTTCTTGCTTCGACTTCTGCCGCGCCTTTGTTCTCGTACTCCCCTTTATGTACAAGTGTTGTGCAGACCCTCCCTTAATATAGTCTGTCTCATTTTGTCCTGAGATGTTTTGATGCATAGTGATTATGACGCTCATCATTCGCTCCCTTGTCACTGGACAGTTCTGTCCGTTTGGTTTTAGCGAATTCAAATAAAGAAAACAACAACTTTAAAATGTGAACTCAGCAAAACCGAGCAAATTTCGATGTTTTTCTGAAATTTTCTCCAAAATTTGGTCCAAATTTGGCGTTTTTGAAGCTGTCATTGAGCATAATCAGAGCAAAATATCGTCTTCGCCCGGAAATGCCAAGCATGATATCGAAAGAAGCACAGCAAAATTATGCGGCATAATATCGAAAAGTCTCAAGCAAATTTGGGCTGACACTAATCTGCAGTGCCGTTCAAACCTGGCGCGAGATACGCACAGAAGTATTAATTATTATTTTTATTAACTTTTATTTTACTAGGGTGTTTCCCACAGACCTATGGTCTTCTTACGGGAGCCCCTAGGAAGGTTATGCATGAGCGAATAAATATAATCGGTACGTTTGTACGATTTTGTTTACCCGGGTTGATTTCAACCCTCGGGGCGAAATTTCAACCCGGGTCAAGCGCAATGCGTCAATAAATGAGGAGGCCGAGGGTTTATGACCAATAAGTATCTATTATTGCGCAACGAGCTACCGCCCAGTTTCGCTGACGTCGATCCTGTCCAAAGTGTTGGAATCCGTGGTAATGTCGCAACTATTCTGTCACCTGGACTCGACTGCATTCCTACATGATCACCAATTTGGGTTCCGCCCAAATCGCTCCGTCCATCAACTGCTCTCTTTGGCAATTAATGACTGGTGTCTTGCTCGGGACCAGAGCCTGACCTCTGCTGTCGCGTTTGTTGACCTTAGTAAAGCGTTCGATCGTGTGCAGCATCAGCAGCTACTCTTGGCTTTGCACGAGATTGGTATCAGCGGATCAGCACTCTCATGGTTTAAATCCTACCTTTCTGGCAGAGCCCAGCGGGTCCTCAGGTGTGGTGAGGTCTCTCCATTTGGTTGGTTGGTTGGTTTTTATTTCACTTCGCACATTCAAACGGGATGACGACCCAATAAAATGACGGCGAAGGCTTAGCCTAGAAGTGGCTATGGAAGAACATAGTAAAAGCTATGGAAGCACAAAGTAAGAGAATAGGATACTAATGACTGCGGGTAAACGGGGGGAGAGAGAGAATACGATGTATCTGTGATACTACGTGCGGGTTACTGAACTGCACGGGGAGGGAGAGCAGAGCAATCAGCAGCAACTCGAACTACTCCCTACAGGCGTATGGTACACATGCATGCTTAAACTCAGGTAGCCGGGTAATTATGCGGACCTCACCAGGGAGAGCGTTCCACAGCAGAGCACCAGCAACAGAAAATCTCCGCTGACCGCGGCGGCTACGGTTTGCCTGGCTTAGTAGGCCATTTGACTGCTGATGGCGGGTAGGGGTGCCTTGTGCCGGGGTCAGAAGCTGGGCGAGCACAGGGCTGGTGCGGGCGTGGATGCACCGCCAGATGGTGATCAATATTTTCTGCCTGTAGAGCTCGCTGACACGGTACAGGGAGTGAGCAGTGAGCAGCGGCTGCATGGCTGTCCGGGGCGGGTTGCCATCGATACAGCGGATGGCTCTGTTTTGCGTGGTTTGCAGTCGTTTCAGTTGACCCTCTCGCATTGCGGCTGAAAAACAGCAGGAGCCATAAAGCAGGTCGGGCATTATGACCGCCTTCACATACACCTGACGAGAGCGTCTTGATAGGCTTCGGCGTGCCCGCCACAAGGCGCCAATTTTCTTGGCAACCTTGGTGACCACATAGTTTACATGGGTGTCCCAATCTAGGCGATTGTCAAGGTGAACGCCGAGGTAGCGCGCAGAAGACGCTGAGGGGAGGAGACAGTCGCCGCTTTTGACTGTTACTTCCTGTACATGCTGCTGGGGAGAGATAGTCAGAACCTGGCTCTTGGTGGCGTTCAAGATAAGGCCTCGGGACTTCAGCCAACCGGCCAGAGCAGTTGCCGCTGTGGTGAGGGTTCTGGACGCTTCCGCCGCTGAGGCCTGGGAGTCGTACAGGGCTATGTCATCTGCAAATTGTACACTTGGCACAGGCGAGGAAACCAAAGGGACATCGCGTGTGTATATACTGAAGAGGACAGGGCCGAGAACAGAGCCTTGGGGCACTCCGCAGGTGCAAGCCAGAGCAGGGCTGGTTGAAGGCGAGATGAGGATCTGCTGCTTGCGGCCGGACAAGTAGTCGACGAACCAACTAAGGGCTTTTCCAGAAATTCCAACCGCAAGGAGGTCTTGAATTAACTTGTCGTGGTGCACTTTATCAAAAGCCTTCGACATGTCTAATAAGCACAGCCCTGTGGTCTTGCCACTGTCTCTCGCCTTCTGCAGATTATCAGTCAGCACACAGAGGGCGTCTTCCGTGGAACATTTCTTGCGGAAGGCAAATTGTGTTTCGGGTAATGCCTGGGTCAAGTCCAAATGACGAACTAACTGGTGTTGCACTACCCTCTCCAGCAACTTGGACACTATTGGGAGAAGGGATACAGGTCTATAGTTGGTGGGGACTGATGGGTCACCGGCCTTGTACAGTGGCACGACAGACGCCAATTTAAATGCGGATGGAATGGTTCCAGTCCTCAGCGAGGTGCAGAAGAGCACAGCAAGAGAATATGAAAGCAAGTCAGCACACTGCTGTAGCAGAGAGCCCGGTATGCCGTCACTACCTGTGGCTTTCCGCGCATCCAACTTCTCAAGGAGACGTCGGACGTCAGCAGGAGTCACAGGATCAAGTTCGGTCAAGGAGACGGATCCAGCGGGACCGTGCGGGGTACAGAGCTGTTCAGGACGGTTGGGATCGGTGACAATGGAGTGGAACGTGTCGGCCACCTCGCTGATGCTACAACTAGGATCTTGGCGGCGACGTGAACGCCCAGTGACTGCATTTAGAATGGCCCAAGACTTCCTAGGGTTGGCCACATTTTCTTCGCACTGACGGGAGAAGTACTCGTTTCGCTTGCGCCGATACGCGTTCCGAGCAGTGCTACGTGCTTGTTTAAACTCTGCATACAGTGTGCCGTTTGTCCTATCCTTCCGCCAACGGCTGTGCAGCCGCCGTTTACGCTGTTCGAGCTGGTGCAGCTCTCTGTCAGACCAGGGAGGTATCGCCCTCCGGGAAGGCTTAGAGTTGTGCAGAGGGGCATGCTTGTCCAAAACGTACAGGAACTTAGTGTGCCACTCTTTCCACATGTGATTTACATCATTGTGATCCGAAAAATCATGTAGAGAAGCCTCAAGGATATCTTGCCGAAAAGAGTTAATGTCAACGCCACGTATATTCCTGGTCAACCGCGACGTCGTGGATGACGCGGGTGGAACGTCAACGGCAAGCTGAATAAAGGCTTCCACAGCGCTGTGGTCACTAATATCAGTGGGCACAACCGTTGCTAGGGACACTAGCGCCGGGTTGGTCAATATGAGATCGATCGTCGTGCCTTCAGGGCACTGTGGAGTTTCACGGGTCGGCTGCATGACGATGTTCTGGAGGCCAAACGCAGCACAGAGGTCGGTGAGGTGTTTGTGCTGGGGTGCCGGATGGGCTGGGTCCATATTTACATTAAAGTCTCCAACTAGGGTCACGGAAGAAGACTGCACAGCTGCTCGTACAATATCTGCTTCCAAATCTGCCCAGTAAGACACTGGCTCCCCCGGTGGCCGGTACACGCAACCAACCAGGTGTCGACCTGGTTTTCCATTTATTTCTACCCAGACTGTTTCTGTAGATTCAGAATGCAGATCTGGGCGGGATCGAACTGGGAGATCTTGACGGTAGTAGAAGCAGACTCCGCCACCCAAGCGTTGAGTGCGGTCTTTTCGAATCAGATTGTACCCGTCAATACTGAGCTCTCCGTCTGTAATCTCGGGATCTAGCCATGTCTCTGATAGACCCAAGATGTCGTACTGACGCTTGCGGATGAGGCTGGCAATCTCTGGCAGTTTGTATCTTAAACTACATGCATTGAGCGTGGCTATTTTTATGCCAGACTGAGTCGGCGTAGATGCATGGGGTATAAAAGGTGGTGCATGAGGATTGAGAGGGAGAGTCATAGTAGGGGCTAAAATGTTGATGCAGATAGATACAGACAAATGCGGAATAAAGTTAAGCCAATGAGACAAACAATGCAAGGCGCGCAACCTCTAACAACTTACAAGCTGTCCCTTCGCCTGCTCCCGAGCTTTCGCTGTGGCATACTCATCCGAAGCCTTGTGACGAGTTGACGAATGGCTTTGCTCTCCTCACTCTCAGTCACCTGGACTCCCTGCTTTGTAGCCGGAGTAATAACACGCGCTGGGAACGTGTGTTTCCCACGAGCCAGCTTGAAGCCTTGGTCATCGGGTGATGGGTGACCAGCTTTGCCTCTACTCATCGGGAACGCGGGTGTGGATGAAGATGTGGGGGCAGTCGCCTCGGTTCGAGCACTCGTGCAGGGAGTGCGAACTCCCAACGCATTGGCGTACGTCCAAGGTTGTGGTGCATCAGGGACTTGATCCTGTGCCTCCTTGTTCACACTGCCTTCTTGTTGCTGTTTTGCTGGTGTTGGTAGCGCTGCCACTTCTTGGTTTTCCTGCCCCTGCCCAAGTGGTTCTTGGGGTGGTCCAAGCTCGCTTGTTGACGTTGCAGCTCCCGGACTGGGCTTGGTGCCCTGCTGCGAGATCGCCCTGCAATTTCTACCTGTCACTCGTGGGGTCACACATCCGGGACGAAATTGCTCGCTTTTGCGGACGACAAAACGGTGTACGCATCCTGTCCGACGGCAAAGGAGGCTGCAGATTTAGTTTCCCACACGTTATCAGCACTCGCTACTGATCTTCAGCAACTTGGCCTGACTATCAATGAGAATAAGACTGTTGTAATGTTCATCGCTCCCAAGCGCTCGCCGGTCTGTCCCACGCCCACTATCTGTATCGATGGTAAAGTGCTGACAGAAGTGTCCAGTGCTCGCTGTCTGAGGGTTGTAATTGACAACAAGCTCTCGTTCACACCTCATTGTGATAAGCTTGTTGCCAAGGTCACTGGTGTCACGCAAAATTGGTGCTCTACGGCGTTCTTTTCGTCAACTGTCCCCGTGCGCTTGTCGCCTTTATGTTCTATGCGTAATTCAATCTGATCTAGAATTTGCATTTCAATCGTTCTTACCCTGCTTATCTGCAAAAGACCGTGGGCGCCTATTTGCTGTTCACCGTCGTGCGATCCGAGCTGCCTGTGGTGCCCATTACTGTGCTGATGTGGACCCCCTTTACCACTCTCTTAAGCTATGTCCTCTGGACCACCGTTTCTTACAGTTGTTCATTAAATTTATCTTTCAGTGTAAAGTAGCTCACCCGGTTGCCAGTTTAGATTCTCTATTTTGCAGGCACAGTACACCTGCTTACACCACTCGCGGCTCTTCTGCAAATAATCTTTCGTTATGCCGATATAAGACTGCATGCGGGTATCGCTCATTGTCTAGTAGGATTGCTTTACTTTGGAATGCTCTGCCCTTCGAAATGAAGTCTTGCAATACGTCTTCTGCATTTAACGCCCATCTTGCCTGCCATCTTAATGATGGGCCACAATGTACCCGGTTAAAACACCTCCTTTTTGAAAATGTTTTCGATGAGTGATGTGTCGCTTTGTTTTGCTCTAATTGGTGCTTTTCTCCAATGTCATGCAGTCGTATTTATTCAGCTTTTATTTCTTTTGTACTTGCATACTGGTATTAGTTTAGTCCCACAATCTGCGATAAAATGATCCGCTGTAGGCCCCGGTCACACCGAAACAAGCCACTTTGGGCTTGTTATCGCTGGCGCTCAGCTGGCTTGCGTTATCCCTGTGACGCGGTCACACCAGACCTTGAGTGCAAAGCTTGAATGGCTTGTTTTTCTTACCCGCCAAATTTTGAATATCTCGAAACACACCAATGTTTGCAAGAAACTGGAGAGCAGAACGTTCGCGATCTAAAACTGTACTTGTTCTAGTGTTCAGTTTTGATGAAGAAGCAAAGGAAGCCCGGATTCTGAATTGCGAAGTCGTGCTCTTTTTATTTGTTCAGTGTGCATGGACGCGATGGTTCGGGTGGTGTTTCCTGATGTCGAGCTTTCTGCCCCGCCGGTTGCCGTTATTGAACTCAGTTGCAATCCACTCTCTTCTTCGTACCCGGCTTTCTTCATGAATTCGGTCGTGAGTGTGGTGCCTCAAAGTTGTCTTGGCCTCAAACCACAGCTCCAACAATCTACGCAGCAGGCTAGAGGCACAGCGGCAGAAATCCATGGTCGTCGGACAAAATCCAAATCAAACTGAATACAGTGTAGTTGGGGTAGACAGACTCACGGTCAAAACCAAAGGCACGGGGATAGCACGGTTCCACGGACACAAGAAAGAACATCAATATCAGTTCATCATGTCAACTAGCTACATGGTGTGCTCGCGGAGCTCCAAGCGCACTCAAATTATTTTTTGAATTTCGGCTTTCAGCCGCTTGTACAAGCTGTGGCTGAAACAAGCCGGAAAAAAACGGCTGAGAGTCAGCCACGGCTGAAAGTCGCTTGTAGGACATTTTTCAGCCATTTCCATGGTAATAGTGACGTAAACAAGCGCTTGTTTCGGCTGAACGGCTGAATCGAGCTCGGTGTGACCGCGGCCGTAGCACCTACTCCACTTTTATGTTTATGTATCTATGTCATTCGGATCTTCCCAAGTTGTACAATGTACTGTTGAGATACCGAATTCAAATAAATCAGTACCATACCATACCATTGCACGATTAAAGAGGTCAATATATGAAATATAGAACGAGTAAAAGTTGAAATTTGCCTTATCCGAGTGTGGTTGCGAGTTTTTTACGTCTGACGTCTTGCTCCCCCAACCGGGAGCATGGCGTCCATTGACTTCGGAATTTTGGATAGTGAAGGCTTGGAGTCACTGGCAAAGGCCAATAACGTCAAGTGGGCCGGCCTGAGCCGGGTGCAATTGGTAGGCGCCCTGAGGGGAAAGTTGCAACCACTGGACGATCAGATCGACACACACAGGGTCACAAAGCAGGCAGGCGGATGTGAATGTACCAGTACTGATGCTACTGCGCTAACGAAGATGATGGTTGACCTGATGGAGACGGTCCGAAACCTGGTAGCAGAAGTTTCCGACCTACGAAAAATCTCTCTCGAAAAGGAGAAAAGAAAAGATGCCGCCATTGCAGAACTCAGGGAGGAGCTTCGCGCCCTGACACAACACCACCAGCCCATCGATGTCTCTAATCGCGCCCTCGACAGCCACCAGGATGAGTACTCGTACCGAGCAGCTACAAACATTCCCGCCACGGGTGTACCAGTACCCGCATCCGCACCAACAGGGCTTGAATCCGCAGCTCTGGGCGAGACGTACGCTAGTCGTACCTTCTCTACACCACGAACAAGCAACGCCAGTCGTACTACTGACAAGCCTGTCAGCACCAAGTACGACTGGTCGATCGTACGCGAAGCCGCCAACCGCCACAGGAAGCCCGCAGATCTGCGTGGAGGTAAGAAAATAACACGCAGAGTTGTATTCGTTGGGGGCATCAATATCAACTGCAGTGCTGATGATCTTGTTGCGTACTGTAGAAAGAAGAATGTGGAAGTTACTGGCTGTAAACTGATCCCCTCCAGAACAGTGTATGGCACGTTGTACGCACATCTGACAGTTGCCGAGCATGACGAAAGAAATGTTCTGGAAAACGATTTCTGGCCCGAGCATGTAACAGCACGAGAATGGAAGTTCAAGAACCCACCCCTCCCCAAGAAATCATAAACTGTGATGTTGAATCCACACGCACCCATCTTTTTTCCCACTAGGACCACATCGACACCATCATCTAACAGTGTGTCAGGGCAACTGAACCCAGATGCACCTACCTTCACTCTCCCATCACCATTATAGCAATAAAAACTGCTTTATGGCAGTTTTCTAAAAAAAGTTATTGTGTTCTAGTCCATGGACCCCGTCTAAAAAGTAAGAAATTAACGAAATGTGATAGCCGAAAATTAAAATTTCACACAAAACCTCACAATAATCACAACACTTGAAATGCTGCTTTCGACACTAAACTTGTACTGCACCAACAATTGGCAACATGCAGTCATGCATGCATAGGAAAGAGGATCACGAGGGGAAAAGGTCTTCTACATGTAGCTTTTCATTCTGTGTGTAATTATTGTGAGGTTTTGTGTGAAATTTTAATTTTCGGCTATCACATTTCGTTAATTTCTTACTTTTTAGACGGGGTCCATGGACTAGAACACAATAACTTTTTTTAGAAAACTGCCATAAAGCAGTTTTTATTGCTATAATTTCTTTTGTTTTTTCTGTCACCAATCAATGGAATGCCCTATATCAATATGTACATGTAAATGATGGCCTTCACATCATATCAAAACCGTATTATACACATTGAATTGATGTGCAAGCCTTTTCTTGCAGAAAATGGCACTAGCATGTTCTTCTGCAGGGAAACATGTGAGTAGTGGTGGACCGTGCCGTGGTGATACTTTTTTTAAATTATTTTTATACGGACGTCATTCTGACCATGTTGCTGTAGCAGAATTTCATGACTCTGTCATAAAATTGTCTTGCCTTTCAGATATTTCAGATTTCCCAACCCTCGATCAGATATATTTGAGAAATGTAACCAGGTGCGTGTCGCAGATGTTTTTGTTGATTCTGTGCTTATAATGGTTTATAATCATGGGTTATCGTGATAAGGTCATCCTGCATCATATTGCACTGAAATCGTAATCCTGTTGATGTCGATACAACTTTTGGAAGTAGTTCAATGACTTCAAACTGTTAGTCCACGATTTTCTAAAACAACACAGCAAAGGAGGAACAATAAACATGTATTAAAATGTAAACAAATACATTGCTGAGTCCGACACCTCGTTCCAACAACTACACTGATCCTGAGAATTATTATTATTATTATTTTATTTATTTTACTAGGGATAAAAGGGGCAAGGCCATGGTTGGAGGTACTGAGAGATAAACGGCACTCCATAATAATAAAATCTTACACATCTTTTGGTGAGTATTAATGATATCCAGTCGAACCTCTTTAGGACGAACACCAAGGGACCGATGGTATTTATTCTGTGAGTATGTCTTAACCTATTTTATAACCAGTGAATACAATTATTTCTCCAATAGACATACGAATAGATTTCTTCTACAGCGAAAGATTCTAAGCCACACCAACTCATTGACTCGTCTCGTATGAAACAAATGAGTCACTAGAGAGGTTCTGCAAAACGAAAATGCGTACAAACTTTCGTTCTACGTCATGAAGTGCGAAACTTCGCACGAACTTTCGCAACTTTGGACGCGAAACTTGCAGGGAACGCGAAATGAACTGTCGTACACACTTTCGTGACATCGGGTTATGGCGTACGTGCACTTGGCCCGCGAAAACTACGAAAATGTGCAGAACGCAAAGTTCGTGCAAAAATTCGTACACACTTTCGCAAGGACTGTCGCGAAACTTCGTTCGAACTTTCGTTTTGCAGAACCTCTCTACTGATCGTTTCTTTAGCAACATGACGGCAACTGAAACAGCAACAGAGAAAGTACGATACTGTACATGGAGAGCACATTCTTGCAGGTACTACAAACAGTTTGCAAATCGTAATTCTTGCTTTGGCGGCACGAAACTTTATTTGGGGCAGTGCAATCTCGGCGGTACTCACAAATAATAAATCAAACAGCCCAGACTCGAGTAAACAAATCCAATCATACAAGTACGAGATCTTCACGAGACGAGACTGCACCCATTCATTGCATTGGCTTGTTTCGTATGAAGCAAACAAGTTTACTGAACCTCTCCACAATGGAGATTTCCCCTGATATGCGAATTTATTTTGCAAACTCGGTCAATGGGTCCCTGAACCTTTCCCTCCAGATTGGGAACTGCCAACGATAGTATGCCACTGACCAGTGCCTTACTTGTAACGTACCAATGTACAATGAATACATGAGTATTTCGACAACACATCTAACATAAGCCTTACCGTCAAGAAGGTGAACTCGCGTTCTTCGCACACTGTGGACAAGGGCAAAGAGATAAAAATGGATCTAAATCCGAATAAAATCAGCACACGTTTCCGTAAATGAAAGGGTGAGCATAAGCAAATGAATCGAAGGAAACCGGTCAACTCAGAGATCACCTGTCATCGAGTATTCCGTAAAAGGAGGCCTCGGCAGCGGAAAAGCTAAATTTAGAAAAGAGATCCTGCCAGCTTTTCCATTATTTATTGCATTCCGCCCAAAATCAGCACACTTTTCGTAAATGAAAGAGTCAACACAAGCAAATGAATCAAAGGGAACTGGTCAACTCACCTGTCATTGAGTAATATTCCGCGAAAGGAGGTCTCAGCAGCGCCGAAACGAAATAAGCCAGGCCAGGAGACGAAATATCCAAAACAGCTCATACAAGAAGCAGTTCCAAAGGAGGAAGTTCCTCGCGCATGCACATCCGAACACGGACTGCACTGCAACACAATGATTATGTCTGCCGTGCACGTGCACAGCAGGCGGCTACCACCCGTTGGTAGATCTAATACCGAGCACCTTACGTAGAGACTTACGTAGCCTAAGTGAAATACCGAGCACCTTACGTAGAAACTTACGTAGCATAGCGGTGTCGTTTTTCTTGCCATGTGAACACAATAATAGAAAAGCTGACAGGATCGCTTTTCTAAATACGATACCTCAGCCTTCATACCAAACAAACATCCCCATCATATGCGGCTAGCCACAACCAATGCTTGCAGCTGGTATCCAAAGGCCGATGAAATTAATAACATATTTGGTACTTCAGACATGGACATATTAGGCATCACCGAAACCTGGCTAACTCAGAAAATTCCTAACTCTGTATTATTGCCAACTGCCGCTTTTGACATAGTGCGAAGAGACCGCCCATCTCATGTTGCTCTGCGTGGCGGTGGTGTTGCTTTCTTACTCCGACCAGGACTCGCCTACGTCAGACGAGCAGACCTCGAGCCTGCCAACACCAACCTTGAAATCCTATGCATTCAACTTAAAAATGGCCACAAAGATGTCTATATTTTCTGCTGTTATCGGCCACCAAGGCAGGATCATTCAACTTTCCTCTCTGGCTTGCGTGAGTCCATCTCTTCCATTACGGACACTACGGCTTCCATTATCATCCTCGGTGACTTTAATGCTCGGCACAACGAATGGTATAGGCAGGACCCGAACACTGCTGCTGGAAGATGCCTTGTCGAACTGCTGGATGATACTGGTTTTACACAACTTGTACGCGACCGCCCAACACGTTTCTCCGCCGCTGGTCAGAGCTCTTCTCTCCTGGACCTTGTTCTCTGTAACCAACCATTCCTCATCCACAACCTCACCACACTCCCCCCTGTTTCTGATCACTGTCCTGTGGTATTTGATCTCGCAATACAGACTCGTTCCCAGCAACCAGTGCACTCTGATTTGCTCGTGAACAACTATGCAGCCACAGACTGGCCCGCACTTAATAACCACCTTTGGAGCCTCCCTCTTCTCGCTGCTGTACAAGAAGCCAGTAGTACAGATGAAGCATGGGTCTCCTGGCGAACACTAGTTGACACAGCCATATTATCTTTTGTTCCGAAGGTTCGAAAACGAACAAATCGTTATGGAAAGCCTTGGTTCACCTCTGTGCACCATCGCCTTCGTCAACGTCGAGATCGACTATTTGCTGCAGCAAAACGTGTCAATACCCCTGAGTGCTGGGCTGCTTATCGCATTTCAAGGAACTGCCTCGTCGCTGCCATCCGTAAAGCTAAACGTCACTTCTACGACCAGATGTCAGAAGGCCTTCATGCAGATCGAGGATCTTATGACTGGTGGAAGAGAGTCAAGAATATGTGCCACATCAATTGTCCTCACACCGCTATACCTGATATACAAGGAGTCGATACCTTAGCGGTTACCGACCCTGAGAAAGCGAACATCTTCTGTCAACAGTTCGCCAAGAATAGTCAAGCTACACCGTCGGATGCAGATCATCGTGATCTCGCCATGCCTTCTTCTTCGGAAACATTTGCCATCCGCCCTCTGTCTATCGTAGAAGTATTCAAGGCACTGTCGACCCTAAGTGTGCGAAAGTCTACAGCTGGCAGTCTTCCTAACAGGATCCTACGAGAGACAGCAGAAGTGCTCGCCCAATCCCTCACTGCTCTCTTTAACCGCTGCACCACTTACCGATCCCAACCCCTTGAGTGGAAAGTTGCAATCGTTACCCCAATTTACAAGGGTAAGGGAAGTCGCAATGACCCTGGTAACTACCGGCCGATATCTCTGCTGAATGGGGTGGCAAAATGCTACGAAGCGTTAATCAGCCGCCAGGTGTACGCGTTTGTAGCGAAACACAAACTACTGTCGCCGAAACAGTTCGGGTTTCGCCACCACCGAAGCACGGTTGACCAACTTGTGCATATCACATCAACTGTCAGCTCTGCATTTGATAACCGGGCCCAGTGTGATGCCGTCTTTCTCGATTTCTCGAAGGCATTTGATCGTACCAGCCATCGCCTCCTAGCCTCATGTCTGTCCGGTTGGTGTGCACCTGACTCATTCGCGTGGCTGATGGACTTCCTGGAAGGCCGATCGATGTCTGTGCGGGTCGGAACCTCCTTATCAACCCATATGTCGCTCACCGCTGGTGTGCCACAAGGCTCCCACCTAGGCCCTCTATTATTCAACCTTTCTATCAACTCCCTTCCCAGCATTCCCCAATCCAGCGATCTGACTCTGTTTGCGGATGATTCCAACATGGTCTGCGTTTCTCCGCCTACTGTCGTACCCGCCGCGCACACTGCCTCCCTGCAACTAGACCTTGATAGATGTGTGAACTGGTCCCATAAAGCTGAAGCAGTTTTCAATGCTAACAAATGTGTCCATGTTCCCTTTTGCAGACCTAAATCAAACCCACCTGATCCCAGGACCGTCACCATGGCCGGTACGTTACTGACCCAGCCCTCTTCCCACCGCCATCTGGGCATCATCCTCACTCCTTCACTCAATCTGTCCCCCCATATTCAACACATTACCAGCAAATTTCGAGGTCGGGTTTTTCTTTTAAACCACATGTCCAACTTCCTTCCTTTTCCTGCTGTGAATCTTTTGTATAAATGTTATGTTCGTCCCCTCCTTGAATATGCTGTTCCCGTTTGGATGTTTTCCGTTTCAGCCACCATGTCCACAACCCTTGATAAACTGCAGGCTACTGCTGCTAGAGCATACCTAAATAGTAAACTCAAGCGTCGGCCTGACTGGACGACTTCCAAAGAAGACCTCAATGTTCTGTCCTCTTGGGAATCTTTAGCATGGCGACGGCAGATTCTTGGCCTTGTCTATTTCCACCATGTATTCTCCCAATACCCCTCCTTGTTGTCTCACTTCCAGCTACCCTCTTCCCAAAGCAGTCGTCACCCTTCATCCATAATTCTTCCTAAAGCGGGCACCTTCTTTCGTAAATCAACCCTTTTTTCTTTGAGTGTTGCCTGGAATAAACTTCCTGAAGATATTCGTTCACTCTCTACAACAGCGAAATTTAGTATTGCTGTTCGTCGGTATCATTCGCAATCTATGTTTTCTTTGAAAGGTATTCCTGACTTTTGTGTCTAGGCTAACCACATCTATGATAGTTTCAATAGTTTGTGTATATGTCAGTTATAGTAGTCCGCAATGCTGCTTTTCTAATTCTCATTATGATTAGCATGCAATGTACTACCCGAAGTACTGAATTTACTTCTTCTGTACTCTATATTCTAATGTATCTTCTACCTCTTCTCCCTTACGAACATACTTTCTCATTTTCCATACTTACTTAGGAGACTCCCTTCGATAGGCATCTATTTGCCTCTGGAGGATCCGTGAAATAAAAATCAATCAATCAAAAGACCGAGGTCCCCCGAGGTCTTTTACGAGGTCTATATTTCATATATTGACCGATTATGAGGGCAATAAAAGATTTATCACGACATAGCATACCTAAAACTGTTTTTGCTTTGCTATAGGAAGAAAGGAATACTATTGTAATAGTATAATAGCATGTACATATGCCGTTTACATTGGACATTGCTTCTGTGTTAAAACCAAAGTTTTCAGTTGTCTCTTGTAGTATGTTCCCCAAGTTCTTTGACTGAGAATCTGACAGTTTGGGTTCAAATCCCAGCATTTGGCTTCAGATTTTTCTTCTTTCAGTTCTGATTTTTTTCTAAGTTGAGGAAAAAGTTCTATGTCCTCGGGCTAAGTGGTCAATAATAAGTGGTCAATATAAGCGGTCAATATATGCTGATATTTGACCGCTTAGAGATAACAAGTTTCTGTGGGGGTCAATAATAAGAGAGTGATAGAAACTATTATAAAAACCGAGGTCCCTCGAGGTTTTTATAATTAGTTTTTATTGGTCATAAACCCAAGGAGCATTTATTGTATTTAGAATCAACCAGTAAAAACTCCTACTCAATCTCCAACGATAAAATTAGAGGACAGTTGTTATTTGTGTTGCTATGACAACTCGTGTGCTGGACGAGTATTTGTTGTCATTGGTTCAATTTCTTTTACTCTTCATAGGCTATCAGATCATTTTCCTTATTCGGTGTATTTATAACCAGTATCTATAATGAGAGTGTGGTCTTTCTCCATGGTTACCGGTGTTCATTTCATAACTATAGCCACTTCTCCTTGTTAGACCTTATCTGGAAGGCCCATTCTTGCATATTCCAACAGCAGCCAAGGGAGCTAGCTCTCTGGGTTATGCGGACTGGGTCCGATCCTAAAAAGCTGTTTTATGAACTGTATTTATTGGATAGGATATGATTATGTTGAATAAACGAGGTTTGTGTCAATGGGAGATTGACTTGGAGTTTTTACGAGTTGATTCTAAAGCAATATAAACTGCTTTATGGCAGTTTTCCAAAAAAATTATTGTGTTCTAGTCCATGGACCCCGTATAAAAAGTAAGAAATTAACGAAATGTGATAGCCGAAAATTAAAATTTCACACAAAACCTCATAATAATCACACACAGGATGAAAAGCGAGAAGACGTTTTCCCCTCGTGTTCCTCTTTCCTATTCATTTCATGCATGTTGGCGCAGTACAAGTCACCCGTGAAGTGTCAGACCAAGAAGCGAGTTCTAACAACGTCTACAACCGAGATTGCTAACCACCTCCAGGAACGGAGTCTAATCCTGAACACTAGCAAAAGCCATATCCTGCGAATTTCCGGCCAGGACATTACTGTAATATGCCGGGGAAACCCGCTACTAGCAGTTCCCCATGCGAAGTACCTGGGCATCACGATAGACGAGCACGTTCGATTTGACGAACACGTTAACAATGCTGTGAAGAAGGCCTTGTTGAAGGTGGGAGCACTATGGAGAGCCCGCCGTTGCCTTACAAGAAAGTCCAGAGAGCAGTACGTGAAATCCGTTGTGATGCCAGATTTGCTCTACGGGTCCGTGGCGTTCTCTGGGTGCCTTCGACAAGACCAGCGGTCCCGCCTTCAGGTCCAGCAAAACCGTGCGGCACGCGCCATATTCGGCCTGCCACGTCGCACAAACGCCCAACCTCTGCTTGCTCGTCTGCAGCTGTATGGCATTGAAGAGCTCCACAAGCAAAAGACCCTTATTATGATCTGGCGTTGCTCGAATGGTCGGGCAAGCCTCTCAGATTGTGCACTGGGTGGAAGGATGTGAAGTGGTGTATGTTGTTTGATACGTGCGTTCTGAGAGGCCCAAACGCGGAGGCCTAAGAAAAATCCAGTACCTACACGTAAACACGGCAGGTTAGTTCCCTGCCGCTGTCTGCCGTTCCGCCTCTGACATCGGTGTTGGACGGGCTTGAGCTTGGCGGCTCTTTAGAGGTGCATGCGGAACCGCCATTGGTGCAGCCCTCAGGTGTGCCTAAGTCTGTGCCGCTGGGTGCTGTGCCTCGAGTGGTGACAGCACCTCTTCCTCCCCCTGACCATCCTCCTTCGAGGTCTGTGGTGGTGGGGAGCACTCGTGGCGGTCGATTTGTCCCACCGGAACCAGAGCTGGATTCAACAGAAAGACCAACAACCATGGCTGCAACAACAACACCAGCTTCACATCCAACAACGACACCAGCTTCACATCTAACAACAACAGCAACTGATCCACAAAACAAAGCAGCAAATGACAGACCACGCAGATCTACAGCAGATTGCAACCGGACCTATGAATTCACGGTAAACGTACAAAGGAAACAATCGGAGAGGACGACGACTAACATGAAGGCAACGGCATTTGCGGCTGGCGTTGATGGTGAAGGTGAGACGCAGGACAATGCAAGTGAGGAGGAGATTCAAACCGGTGTGGATGATGGAGCAGGTTCTGGTTTGAGCAGTGAGGGAGAAGGTGAGCTGAGTGGGGGTGAGAGTGAGTGTGAGGTTGTGCGCGTGAGTCGAGATTGTGTGCGTGCGTCTCGTAATAACAAGTCTTCAGTATACAATCATTTTGGTCTCTAGTACTGACTGTTGCCGTACTTATTCTGATTCCTGCTTTTCTGTTTTGTGCCGTGCTCGGCATGGTTATCTGTTGCAGTTACAAGTTTCGGAAGCTGTTAGCCAGCGCATTCATAAGCCGAATTTGTGTGTCCAGAAAGAAAGTGTTATTACCCTAAAATTGTTCAAATAATGTTCGTTTGTGTAGTGTGGCAACCTTGTTGCCACTTGTGCCTAAATGTGGTTTGTCACCTTCTTGTTTGTTATATTTTTATTATTATCAGTCGTTCTCACTTTTTTGTTGTTTTTTTGTTGTTGTTGATACACACTTGTCACGCTTAGTTCCTACTTGTATACCCTTGTTTTCTGCACGCTTTTGTGAAAAATCACACCTCGATATTCCAGTGCTGTCATTGTATCTTGCTACCCTACCTTGATTGCTATTAAGTATTATTATTTCCTTTGTTCTCATTTTGTTCTTTAGTACAACGGTGATTCCTGAAGAGTGTTGTACGAAAACTTGTTCGAATCATCTTTCTTTCCATCGCTTTTTTCTTCATACATGTATCTTCCTTACCCTTTACATTGTTTTTTGCATCGTTTCCATCGCGTACATTGTTAATAAAGTAATCCAAATGTCACTTCAGCTCGTCCTACTTATTGCCATATTAAAATTATTGTCTCCTCGTCGAATATATAATAATTATAACGATTTCCCAAAATTGACTGGTTTACGTATACCAAAGGTAACGATTCCCACTCATTCTCAATGCTCAATAGGACGGTTTATGTATCGATTTCTGTATAACGATTTTATTTTAACGACAGATTTCTCCTCGTTAACTCGTTAGAGTTAGCACTTCGTAATAAATATGGCTTTTACAGTATACAGAATTCTAGAAGGTAATCAGGAACAGTGCCACATAACCATGATAACATCCATTGAATTTGTGTGACAACCTGAACTTTACTTGGCTGCAGCCTGTAGCCGCTTTACCGCAACAAAAGTCTCAGGCCGTCAGCGTAGCTTGCCCTCGGCCTCACGGCTCACCTACAAGGCTACATACTAACTGTGCGCTCGCAGAGCGCAGTCGCTGTGTAGGAGCCAATCGTGCGATTTCGTAGGTGGCATGTCGACTGTTTACCGGTAGTCTTCGGTGACAGCACACAGACGACAGGCAAGGATCATGTCACTTCAATCAGCTAGATGCACCTGCCTGCACAGGCCTCCTGACCCTGTGATAAACACTATACCAGGCCGGGAGTGGTCTGTTTAGGAGAGACCCAAGGGACACACGTATCTACAACAGTACTAAAATACTAATTGAATGAACAACTGAGTACTTGGGTGACGCTTTTTACTTGTAGCGTTATAAATACCACTTTGAAGATGCCGAGCCGCCTCAGCGACAACATTTCTGTCCGGGAAAGCAAGAGGTTGAGCTGCTACGCTTGTCCTGGGTTGTTCTTAGTCTCACATTGCCTCCTTGGTGGAGCCATTGGCAGTATCGCGATCAATTGGATTGCCTCCGACTAAGAATAGTTTTCGTTGCAGATCCAAGCTGGCAAATCCGCCCAACCAAATCAGATTCCATTGTGCGTGTATGTGCCTGTAAACAGTGTACTAGGCAGTAAAATCGGAAACGAATTCCTTGTCTCCGAAGATGGACTTGCGCGGCACTAGCGTCCTTGAGCTTGGATTTATCACAGCGCTAGTGGGAACCGTGTTTGGTAATGTGCTGTCACAGTCTTCCACGACGAGCCAACCACGGTGTAAGTAGTCAGTATCCTACTGTGTGTGTGGGGGGGGGGGGGGGGTCATGTGTGTGTGGGGGTGTGTGTGTAAAATCCAAGTAACTTGGTAGCATTTAGATTTTTCAAAAAATGATACAAAGGCACACAATGACAACCTTGGCAAATTCCGTTGTGACTCAGAGTTTCATGACGGAACCAATCATCAGACAACGTCGTCACAACGGAATTTGCCGAGGTTCTCATTGTGTGCCTTTGTGTATGACGCTCTGCCTGAATCAGGTGTTGAGCACTTTCTCATAACCTAAGACTATTGCCTCTGTGATTATTGTTATAGTTGTGACAGGCTGGGTATTATTTTTATCCTCAGCTTATGTTTCCCTAGCTAGGTACGAATTCGGAAGATTTGTTTCGATTTCAGGCAGTGTGGACACCTGCCTACATACTGTAGCGGACATGGAAATCCAGTCGATTGACCGGGGCCGGCGCCCTCAGCGCGTACAGAAAGTTGCGTGCAGTGCACATGTCATTATTATCATGTTGATCCGATGCGACCAGCGCGCTGCAGCGCATACATGCATGTGTGTACCGCTTATCCACGGCTGCATGGCCAGCGCCCTAGGGCCGCTAGACGTGCGACCGGATTTCCATGTCCACAACAGTAGATTGCCCAGATAATGAAGACAGGCATGCAGTCAAATTGGTCATCATACACAGCCATGGCAGGAACATAATACAAGCGAAAGGCGATGCTAGCAAGTTTGGACGCAAATCATTTTCACTGGTCTAGAATCTGCTGAACACTGCACTCTGACCAAGTGCCGTTGTCAGTGGACTCCACTCTGTAGAGATCACCGGAGCTCGTGACTTTGCCTGCAAGTTGTCCTGCAGCTTTTTGCGAAGTTGATCAGGAAACAGGCGGCTTCCCAGTGCAGCAGTTAGGCAGGTGAACACTATGCCTGCAACTTCACGCAGTAGATCTACCACTGATAAGGCCGTAAGGTGTAGTTAGCTCTGCAGGAGGTACCCCCCCCCCCCCACACACACACACAAACAAAGAAAAGAAAAGTTGAAGGCCAACAAGTTTCAACCCGTTAGCAGTGCTTTGGTCAGAATGATGACTGGTTCAATCCCAGCATACTGAAGTAGTAGTTCTACTATGGTCCATGCATTGTTCAGCTTGCCGGATAGACCTACACTCATACCTTGGTTATCCGGTCCCCAAAGTTACAGGCACTTCGGTCTACCGGGCACCCTTTGGACGAGTTTCAGTGGAAATATTACTACTCTTTTGTCACTTTTTGTGGAAATATTACTACTCTTTTGTCACTTTCTGTGGAAACGGTGACGTCACATGCCATATTTACGGCCTTTCCCCATCAAAATGTGTGTGATTCGGAGTTCTGGACATTTCGAAATTACGTGCAATGCCCGGTCCCGGATAAATGAGGTATGAGTGTGCTAGCCATGATTCGCAGAGCCGTAGCCTGTGGAGCCTGATCTCCACACGGCTGTGCTAGTTCTGCAGTACTGATTGGGATTCAGAGACTCATGAATGCCTATCCGCCTAAGGTCATTGACTGCTCCGAATATTCTACAGCAATATGTAAACAGCACCAGATAAGCAACACAATGATGCTCTCGCTTGCAGGCAGTGATCACGTACTCATCCTCCAGATGGTCTGGTGTCAGTGTAACATAACGTGAAAGGTCAGAAAAACACCACAGCTGTCAATCGCTGACATTGACACTGTGGGAGGCGGCCGCATCCCAATATGGGCTCGGTCATGCGGCACGTCATATCTGACGCTGGAGAGTACCCCACTGTTCCTCTTGTCAACCTTCAAGTTTACTTCAGATGGGCTCAAGCTTGTTAGATAGATAAGGACAGCATTGTGCACCATACTCCAACTTGCCTTGCATACATGTACAATGTAGGGTATTTGTTGATTTTGTTGTTGATTTCACTTGGATTCGCTGACCAAAATACAAATATATCCAATCGCAATGGGGCGAATAGGGCTAGGTATGAACAGTGCCATGAATTTATGAAGAGAGAGAGAGCGAGAGCAGAGAAAGCGGCAGAGAGAACAAAGGGGGAGATTGAGCTTAGATGCTAGTTGAACAGTACTCTGGGCTGTGCGGTAGAGACAGAGGAGAAGCTAGATAAAGAAAGGTGTCTGGGAAGTGCCTACCACCACACTGCATGGAGAGTGTACAAGCCACACTCATCTGTTCACGGATGGATGCCATCCGATGATGTGGCCATTTCGTTGGCAGTTTCTGACTAGCTTGCAGGCTAAGCTGACTTACTCCCCCGCATGTTTAAACCTAAGGAGGATCAGATCCTTCTGAGGCTGAGATATGTTTTAATGCTTGTGTCCAGAGACACACAGAATGTATTGCAGCAAAAATGCTGACAAGGAGACTCTCGGCACTAGCCCCCAGGCGACATGGGTAAACGTGATGTTGCTGTGTTCCAGAATCAGGAGTACACGATGTGCTATCAAGATGCTGTCATCATTTGTGACAAAAAAACGTGAAATGATAAAACACAAACCACATCCACAAACTAAATCTCTATTCTGTGCGTGAAAATGTATGTCTTCTCTTATCTTTGTCTCTCTCAGCGTCAAATTATGACAGTCTGCTGGGCTCTTTGGCAAACCTGTGTGCCGCTCAGTCGGATAGCCAGTGTCCTGCTGGCGTGCAGTTCTGCACCAGTCACGGCGAGTGCCCTGCCAGTCACGTGTGCAGCTGCGTGAAAGGTTGCTCGCGACTCCAGTGCACATTGGAGCAGGGAGGTGAGTTGTCATGTTGCTTTGCTGTTTTTTGCCTTGATCCAAGAGGGTGGTGGCGTTCCTGCGGATGCGGAAAACTGGGCCTTTGGCCGAGTCTCACGCGAACCATGAATTTTTTGTTTTTTGCTGTTTTCATGTGCACCTACGCCGTCACTGTAGAAAAAACTTCAACTGAATTAAATTCTGGACTCGTGATGGTTTGCCAAGCTTTTTTTCAAGAGGTATCATCATCCATGGATGGAACTCAAGCTGCCCGGATGTGCTTCACTTGTTCAGAACTGGACAAAGATATCCACAAACTAAGTTTTCTGCATATGCATATTTCAGTGCTGATTTAAGAAAATTGCGTTTGTAATCTGTATACATGCTTTGGAGCTTCAAATCAGGAAAGGGAGAGAAAGGAGTGAGAGGGGGGGGGGGGTGGAGACCCATGTCGGGTTACATGCGCAAATAGATACACTGTACAATAATGCCACCAATACATTTCATATCTGGATTTCATCCCATTCAGCGTGCTATGCCCCGCACTCTCCAACCAATGGCTACAGCATCCAGCACGGCACGTTCACTCACTTTGGCTGCCAGCGTGGCTACACACTCCTGGGTCCGGAGCGAAAGCAATGCGACAATGGTATATGGACACCTGAAAATGCGTTCCCGAGGTGCATCGCCGATGGTGAGTACAAGTATCATATAGATGCAGTACCGGTCGATGCTGGTGACATTTATTTATCATTTAGAGAAAGTGGTGTAGTGCAGAAGAAGTCATCCTCCTCTTGAGGCTACCTGCAGCTTCATAATAGAAAAGAGGTTTGGGTGGACACACCCATTCCAGTCTATGTTGCCTGATGATGTCCATGTGCCGAAACGTTGTTTAATAATGGAATTGGTTCAGATTTGCGGTGAGACTGGAATGGGTGTGTCCACCCAAACTTCTTTTCTGGTGTCGAGCAGACCTGCTATTTCCCGATCACTCTGCTACTTGGTCCGCGTCAGCGATATTGTCGCTTATCTTTCAGCTTTATTTATATTTCGCCAATGCTCACTTGGCAGCCCATTTCATCCCAATTTTGGTTAGTAAGTTAGTTTACTAGTACCTGAGAGGTCTAGCTAGATTTCAAATAGATTTCGAGAGCGACGGGTGGGTAATTCTGATTGATACAGCGCCACATCAAAATAGATTATCTTGTTACGCTGTGCAGGCAAGAGTAGCGCGACGCACAAGAAAGTAATCTGCTACTCGGAATCAGCTCCATTTTGCTGAACGGCCGAGATCGCTCACCTCATGAATCGCTCGTCAAGCTGAAATCACAGCTCCCTTACCTCCAGCTCAACGCTCGGTTTATCTAGTGCGTCGTGGAGATTTGCAAGTACTGTACGCGTCGTCGTCGTCGTTCAAAATAAAATCTGGCAAAGAACGGCGTCTGATTTGAACCATACAGGCTGTCGTGCTGCCCTCGCGAAGTCCTAGAGAGAAGGCGGCTGTCATGATCGACTTCTCTTTAGAAAATAGCCAGGCAGCGGAGGGGAAGAGAGATGAGCTTGCAAAAGCAAGTGAGTCAATCCCAAGAAAAAATATTTGTCACCAGCGCCGAGAGCAGCGACGAGGAGGACCGAAAAAAGTATGAACCCTTCCTCGGACAATAAATTCCTCATAGCTAGTTGTCATTCTATGCCTTACCTTCCATCGTACCAAGTTTTATCACTTCAAGTGCACGCGTTGATGTCCAAAGTCTAAGTTCAAATTGTCAAAAGATAAGCGACAATATTGCTGACGCGGACCAAGTACCATCTTAGTATTCTTGCTCGCTTGCATCATGCGGTCAATTGTTACGTTTCGGCGAAAATACCCTCATCAGGTTTGCACCACTACACCGCTTCAATGCGGCTCGCCATTTTTGGCTTCACAATGTTGATGCATTTTCACCTATACCTCCACTTGTTTTCATCACTGGATGGGGCGAATGGTGCTTGTTTAGCATTTCTAACACATTCCTCATAAGGCGAGACCAAAAGTGAGATTCCCAGGCCGACGTGCGCCACACAGGCGCAGGTAGTTCTTCTGAACAGTGCATGTACTGATCGCGTGATCTACAACTCATGCAGCTAGATCTCTCTCGACTGAGCTCAGCTTTACCGAGTTCCTTGAGGCTGGGCATGCAATTCTACTACTACAAATTCGAGTGCTGTTCATATGCTCAGATGTGCAACACCTGTAGTGCAACATGTCGTGTGAAGTCCATAGCACCTTCCAGCACTTTGAAGTAAGCCGCCTGTGTGCCCATATAAAAGACTATGATGTATTGTGTCTTTATTGTCCTTGAAGGTGGGGTGCCATCAAGTGCGTGCGACTCGCGTCCATGCCGCAACGGCGGCACGTGTCAGGAATCTCGACTGTCCGTGACCGGATATATCTGCTCCTGCCCAGTCGGCGTTGACGGTGAACAATGCGAGAATGGTATGCCCCTCACCCGGTGAGGGTTTGCTTGTGATTAGACCATGTGGCATGCACCCACAGTGTTGAATTATACTGATGTATGCCTTCAATAGCCACTGTACGTAGCAAACCTATTTTGTTCCGTATTTTCAGCAATACCGTGAAGTACTGTTGATCCGCCCCCACGCCGTGTCGCTTCCCAGCTGGTTTTTCGGCAGGGGGCGGGAATTAGATCAAGTCGTTCAAGTGTAGTACGATGTACAACAAAGCAGAAGATCAGACCTGGGATGCTTGATTGTGTACATTTTCACCCTGCACTCGCACGTATTGTGTACAGCGGTACATGCGTCGGTTCAACATCGTATTTCGTTGTATACGCCGGACTCGCTTCACAGGCAGAAATTCCACATGGGGCGGGAATTAGAGCGGGGCGGTAATAAGTGCGGGGCGGGAATTAGAGCGGGGCGAGAATTAGAGCGGGGCGGTAATAAGTGCGGGGCGGAAATTAGAGCGGGGCGGGAATTAGAGCAGGGGCGGATCAACAGTACTTTACGGCACTGGCTGAGGCGTTTAGTAGCTTGTGAGCCCTAAATTTTCTCAGGATTTGAAGTAAATCCACAGAAAGGTCCTGAAATGATGTCGTGCATATTTTGGAAAGGTGGTGATGGAAGACCAGCCCCACTTCAAAAACATACGACATCTGTACCGCATGCTATTGTGGACTGGACGTATGTGTGTATGTATGTATGTATGTATGTATGTATGTATGTATGTATGTATGTATGTATGTGTGTATGTGTGTATGTGTGTATGTGTGTATGTGTGTATGGGTGTAGGTGTGTATGTGTGTATGTGTGTATGGGTGTATGGGTGTATGGGTGTATGGGTGTGCATAAAGATACTATGGGGATTAGTACGGGGGCCAGGGCTGAAAAAAGTGCTTCAAAAAAAGTTTCGTTCCGACTTTTAGCGCACAACAATTTGACACCACAGAGTCATAGCGGGGGTAATACAGACATGAAACCTAAAAAAAACCGCTTCGAAAAGTGAATGGAAGGTCCCGAACGAGGTGATTTTGTCCTCCACTCGGCCATTACTAGCATTAGTGCGGTATGCCCTGGATGTCGTAAAATAATGACTTGTCAAGACCGATGAGACTTCCCTACACAACCCCAGTGCAGGCCCGCTGCACAAAACTTCAGTCCCGGTATTGTTGACACGCAGGTGATGGTTTCGGCACCACGAAGGGCCCGGGCAGCAATTTCGAAAGTGGAGTAGGATGTGGTATGTCCCGACTGACTCTCTCTCCTCTCATCGACTTCCGAGTCAGTCCTTGTATTGTTGACACGCATGTAGCGGTTTTGGCACTACGAAGAGGCTGCACCTCTATCACCAACAATGTGAGTTTCACGACGGTCATCTGGCACCATCATCCATTATCAAGGCTAGCTTGCTCATGGACCGTTGTCTTTTGCTTGAATGTCAAGTAAATCTTTCACAGTGTCTGTATGTTACACTGGAGAACGAGTGAGTTTTCTGATGCTTGTGGAGGTGCCGGGATGTCGGAGGGCAACCATACACCCAGGGCAACTCGGCAAAGCGTCTCTGCTCCCGTCGTCGAGCCAGGACGGAAAGATTGCATTTTCTGTCGAAAGTTGTTGCTTGGAAAGAAGCACAAGTACCAAAAGACATCTCAGTGCCAATCTCTCAACGCAGCCCAGAAAGTGCTTGATGCAGCCGAGGTAAGAGAGGACAACGCAATTCGAATTGCTATTGGGTCCCTTTCATGCCTGATTGCTCGAGAGGTACATTACCATCGTGACTGCTTCCGCCACTACACGCGAGTTTTGGAAGACAAAAATGACAATGATTTATCGGACAGTACAGGTGGAGAGGCGCAAGTGTTGGCTAGCTTCCTTGCAGTAGTCCACGAACAACTAGTTGATAAGACCGCTCTTCTTTCCACAGCTGACCTGAAGGCACTATACAAAACCTGTTGTACTGAGGTAGGCGTGAGTTGCGATGATGATGTCAGAGGTGAAAAGCTGAAGAATATAATTATGCATGAATTCGATGAAAGCGTAAAGTTTGTCAGGCCTGACCGTTTGAATTCACCTGAGCTGCTATATGCTGTTGAAGCAACAGACAGTCTGATTCGGCAACTTGCGTTGCTGAAAGAAAGTGAGGAGAATACGCATCCAGTGTCTGACTGCAGTGATGCGGAAGAGGAAGTAAGCCGAGCCAGTGATACAAGTGCAAGTGCTTGTGAAAAGCGCAATGCGCAGGAAGACTTCAGGTTGCTGTTCCACGCTGCAAGAGTGCTAAGGCAAGCCGTGGAGTGCAGCGCAAAGGCAGTAAAGCACGATGCCACGCAACTGTCTACTATGGATAGCGCAGCTTTGGTCCCTGATCAACTGTTCAATTTGTTAGCGTGGATTTGCGATAGGGATGCAGAGTTTTCAACATCAAGAATAACGTCTCTCCCTGATGGTGTAGCGCGCCGAGTATTAGCTTTGAGCCAGGATGTTATGTTTGCTGCAACTGGCTGCCGCACACCCAAACATATCGTGCTTGGCATGGCAATTCACCACATCTGCCGCAGCAAATTGCTGGTTTCAGTACTGAACCGCTTTGGATATTGCTGTAGCTACAGCCAAGTATTGGAGATGGAGACAAGACTGGCAGAAATATTCACCCAACACCATCAAGACCATGCATTTCTGCCCGCAGTTATTAATGCGACAAACACGGGCGGTGTGTATCATTTTGTGTGGGATAATAACGATCTCTGCGAGGAGACACTTAGTGGCCTGGAAACAACACATTGCACGAATGGAATCGTTGTGCAGCCGAATTCAACAGGCACTGCAGCCAAGCCAGCCCTACCTGCCATGAGTGCCACAAAGCGAAAGCGGTCTGTGTTGGTAATTGAAGAACCAATGCCGATATTAGCCATCCCCGCCCGCCTGAACCCAGCTTCTCTGTCGCTGCCTGACACTGCATTTGTGCACACTGCAGGAGTTCATATGGATGCTGCAATGACTGACTTTGTGTGGAAGCTGTCCCGGATCTCTACAGATGGCAATGTTTTCAAGCCACATTCCATTGTTGACAACACCTCAGTTAGTAACGAGACTCGGCAAACTGTCCCCGCGTGGACAGCCTTCAATGTACTTGCTACCAAGAGCAGCGTGCCGCCCAAAGCAGCTATTGGTTACTGCCCGCTGATCAATGCATCGCCAACTGAAAATCTAACCGTGTACACGTTGCTGTGCCGTTCCGTGGCGATGGCCCAACAGGCCAATCTACCATTTACCATGGTTGTCTTGGACCAGGCTATTTATGCAAAGGCAGTTGACATTGTGCTGCAGAGACCTGAGGAGTTCCGTACAGTTATACTGCGCATGGGCGGCTTCCACATCACTATGACCCTCCTGTCCGTCATTGGAAAGCGTTTCATGGATGCTGGCTTGGTAGATCTGCTTGTTGAGGCACAGGTCGCCGGCTCAGCTACAGCTTCTTTGGCATTGTCAGGAAAGCAATACAACCGTGGGGTTCGCTTCCATAAGATTGTGGCGGAAGCTATGGATCGTTTAAGGTGGCGCTCTTTCATTGATTCTCTGACTGATGCTGAGTTGGCCAAGCTATCATCGGAGCAAGTGATAGACGGTTTTCGAGAGCTCCAGAATTGCATCTCGGATGACAATGTCAGTCGTGTCACGCAGTCTAGTGACGTGAAGTCCTTGTACGAGATGTACACAAGCTTCTCCTCACAGCAATCTGAAGGGTCGGCAATGTTCAAGTTCTGGTCGAGCTACATATCAATCGTATCCCTGATGCTGGACTTTATCCGTTCTATTCGTACCGGTAATTGGCAACTGCACATGTCCTGCCTTCGATCTATCCTACCCTGGTGCTTTGCATATGACAGGCACAATTACTCCCGCTACATGAGCTACTACTGGCTCCAGATGCTTAGACTCCATGAGGATCATCCTGCTGCATTGCAGTATCTGACGGATGGTGGGTTTGCTGTTCAGCGAAGTGGCAATGCATTTGCGCAGATCGCTTCTGACATGGCAATTGAACAAACCATCAACCGGGCCTCCAAGACATCTGGCGGCATAGTCGGCATCAGCAGATCACCTTCAGCTGTCCACCGTTGGATTGTATCCTCACATGATCGAGCACGGATAACCGACGTCTGCATGGAGCACTGTGGACTGGATGAAGCAACTAAGAGAGCAGAATCGTTTCACACTGAATGCCAACAAACACGAATTGTCAGAGATGAGTGTGATGTTCAGAAGGTGGAATCAACTGTGTCAGGGTGGGTTAACCCCTTTGACAATAGTCTTTCGTGCGATGAAGATTTGGTGGGACTATCTTCTGGCCTATCATGCTCAAGCAGTGCTGCAAACGATCTGCTCGAGGCTGAAGATCGTGGCCGGGTAGCCTTCCGCAAGTTTGTTGAAGAAAGACTTGCGGCACAGGAAAAGATGTTCCTGGATCCCATTCCAAAATTGAAGCTCGAAACATTCTCAAACAGAAAGTCACGAACGCCAACCAGCCAGAGCAAAGCAGTATCTGTATTGCGTGCCGACTGCGCTCTTTTCAGCAAGATGGCTGTTATTGCCCAGAGTCGCCACATGGATGTTCGTCAAATTCTCTCGTACCCATTGGGATCAGCACCGTTATCTCTCTGTACCTCAGATGGCACACTGGTGAAGACTAACAAGTCTGCACTGCTCCAGTTGCTCATGAAGGTTTCTGATGGTGTAAGTCCACCCGGAAATACTCCATCTGAGTCAAGTGCTCTCATTATTGATGCTATGGCTATGTTGCAAGCCATGAGCCAGAAATCACTACCTGCAACCTTCTCTGACCTTGCATATCACATCTTCCGAAGTGTGTCCCGGAACTTCTGCCAGTACAATCGCATTGATTTCGTGGCAGACACGTACCCTGTTCTGTCCATTAAGAACATTGAGCGCAACCGCAGAGCTAGAGACAGGGAGCAAATACGACAACACATATCAAGTGGCCTTCAGCAAATCCCAGCACAATGGTCTAAGTTCCTCAGTGTCAGCCAGAATAAAACTGAGCTTATTTCCTTCCTCGTCACGGAATGGTGCAATGACAAGTATGCAGCCGAGGTTTCCGGAAAAGAGCTATATGTCACTTCTGGAGAGCAATGCACGAGACTAACATCAGCTGACGGTGTGGCAATGGCAGCGACACCATGCCTTGATTTGAAGTGCACACATGAAGAAGCCGACACACGTCTCCTCCTTCACGGGAAACACGCTGCTGATAATGGGTATGCAATGACTTTGGTCTTGTGTTTGTCTTGGACTGGCTATGCACTGCTGATGTGGAGTACTGTGTCAAGTCCCGAGTATGAAGTGCCTAATTATGGTATAATATGTGGTCTAAGAGTGCATTGAAAAGATTATGCGCATGCATGGTGTGACACGGATCGGGGAAATCATTGGTTGTCTGTAAATATATATTAACTCTTACCCTATCTCTTCCATAATAATGGAAGAGATACATAAATATGTGAAGTATTTCCCTAAAACGTTTCAGTGCGATATGAATGCTTTTCTGTTTTACAGGTACTTGTCAGTCACCATTAAGTCACCTGACACCGATGTTGCTGTCCTGGCTTGCTGCCTGAGTCATTCTTTCCCCTCAGCTACCAGCCTCATATTTCTTAGTGGCTCCAGACGGAACTCCAGGTTGGTGGATATCAAAGGTATCGGTGATGAACTTGGGCAGCTCACTTGCAGTGCCTTGCTGGGAATGCATTCATTCACCGGATGCGACACCGTCAGCGCATTTCATGGTAGAGGGAAGTCAACGGCATACCAGCTGATCCGTTCCGACGGAGAAAAGGGAACTCTGGCCCGTGCCGCTATGTCTGCTCTTGGAAATAGTTTCAACTTGTCACCAAGTACCTTTTCTGCTGTTGAGCGGTACACCTGCATACTGTACGACAGGCCAGCTCTGTGGGACATCAACGAGGCAAGGTATGACCTGTTTTCCAGTGTCGATGCGTCAAGAGACTCAAGCCGTCTTCCACCATGCAAAGACGCTCTGGTGAAACACACCGCCAGAGCTAACTATCAAGCTGCAATCTGGAGGAAGTCACTGGAGGCTCAGCCTGACATACCCCCTCCATTCACTGCTCACCAAGGCTGGAAACTAGTGGACGGCAAGCTCCAGGTTGACTGGTTGTCTCTGGAGCCTGCTCCCAAAGCCCTGATGGAGTTCGTTAAATGCGGCTGCAAAACAGGCTGTGACGGAGGCCGCTGCTCCTGCAAAGCACAGTCTTTGCATTGCACTGATGTTTGTGGATGCAGCGCTGCAGATAGCTGCCAGAACAGGGCCAGTGATCTGGGCAACTAACTGCCACTATAGCATGAGATTGAGTTTCAATTACGTACATCTACATTACATACACATCCATGGACAATGTACACGTAAGAGTATTATGCTTTTTTATATTCCTTTCTGGCATTCCTGCAGTCTGTATATATCCCAATGGTCTTCATTCCAGATCGTGTTAACTTGATTTGAGTCATTCAATCGTTCTAGAACATTACTGTAGGCTAAAAACAAGAATAAAACAGTAGTTGCTATGGTGTTGCTATGCAGTTGCCATGGTTACCATGCACTAAACTTCAACGGCTAATTTCAGCACCTTCCATCACGTTTCGAGGGTAAAAAAATATATCGTTGAGCTCCTTGTGGTCCCCTCTACACATTGAAACTCTCAAAAAGTTGTGCGCTCTCAACTGCAACGAAAGTAAACATTTTGGGCATCTGGCCCCCGTACTAGATGGGTTGTGACTATGAGTGGTGACCCTACAGTTTGCACATGTACTGCTGTATGCTAGATTATCCCCGGTCACTGATGCAATTCTGCCTAAAATATCCTACGTTGTGGTGTGTGCAGGTGTAATTTTTTCGATACAGTCAATACATATACCTGTTTTGCATACAGTCCAACCCGCTCCTTGTTTCCAGTCTGGCTACAGAAAGAAGATTACCAAGCTCTTGTGAATGAGGTGGTATGGCTGCGACAGGAACTCAAGGACATGGTAAGAAATTAGGAAAATGCTGGAGACATTCACCGTGATGTGCTGCTACGGATTGCTAACAGAGCCCTCTACCATGCCATGCTGCTTTCTCGGCTGATTCTCACATCCAGTGCATCATTACCGATGAGAATTTCGAGGGGGTTTCCCGTGGAGATACCGGTTCTAAGGCTGCTTTAGCACTCAGCGATAGCAGATAGGGTTTTGCTGGAGAGTCCATTCCGTATTCCTCTATTTTTTGCAGGTTCGGCAATTGCAAGACGTTAACAGGACAGCTCATAGATCAAGCAACGTTGGTAAGTGGTTAGCACAGACTAGTTCTGAATGTGGCAAAGGTATTCCGATTCATTATCACAGTAACCGAGGAATTTACTCGTTTGTGAACTGGTCACCGTCGCACCTGACGTTTTGTGAGAAGTCATCAAGCTCATTCCTACATAAAACAAGAAAATTGGACAACAGTGGTTGTGTAGATGCCACGTGTGATGCGCCTGTGTGGTGCAGTATAATAATTATAGACTCAAATTTCCGGCAAACGTCTCGGGATCAACGATTCCTAGCTGGGTCGGGGCAATTGAAAAGCCCCAGTTTTGTGCGGCATGTCGTTTTCAATAAATACAGCAAGTTGGGCGAAGTTAATGGAAAATAGTGTGTTCTTGTAAAACAATGTGTGAGTCGCACAGCATATCCACTCATACGTTGAGTGGGCATGTTCAATGACCCAGGAGTAGTGTACGGCGGTTCTCACAAAATCATACCCTTCTATTAGCTGTGTATGCAACCCTGATCAATGGGGGTGTGAACAACGATTTTCCTGTGGGGTATGTGCCTATCAACTCCGATGAGTCAAACTGGTGTCAGTCAAGCAAAACACGAAAATTCGATTACGGTGCCACTGAAGTACATCACCATTTACACGGGCGATGATATCTCCCAATGACTTATGTGTATTTGCATGTAATGTTATAATGATGCACTCTGTCTTTTCTTTGTTGCTTTTCTTCAGAACCAAACCGGCCAGGCATTCCCGGTGATGTAACATCCCCGCCCACATCGTTTCCCTCTACGTTTCCAGTCACGCATTCACAGGAAATCCTGCCGACAAGCCCGACAGAGCCAGATCGCTCGGTGACCACAGAATCAGACCCGATAGACCTACCCGCTGTTACACAAAGTGAGTATGTGTCATGTGTGCTGAGAAGTCACAGTCTAGATACCCCCATGCACGCACAGGGAGAGTTAGAGAATATCGTTCTATTGGTTGATGGATCAGTTGGGGAAGTGAACTTGCTGGAAAGAGAAAACTATGCCAGACCCACCGGGACTCGAACCCGGGACCTTGCTTGTCATGAGCAACGCTCTAACCAACTGAGCTATGTTTATGTTTTAGAAACATAAAACAGGCGAGTGGTCCAGTGGAATTACACCAAATTGTGCTTCCTCATGAAGCGCTACAACCTTGCCCCAGTAGACACCTTTGGGGTTGAATACCTGACTTTGGCTGGGGAGGAATGGCAGCAAGGGAGAGCATATGAGCTTCGGCCTCATTATGTTCATCTCGAGCTCACTGAAACAAAGAGGTTTCTGACACCTCCTCACCCTACAGTCAGACTATGGGCTATCTTTATGTATCCTACTTCATGAATTGAATTCATTTCTTATTGCACAATGTTGCTCAGGCTTTCATCAGTTGAATGCGGCATGCTGCGATGATTGATTGTGCTTGTTTGTGACAGTCCAGAGTACATATAAACCTGGGTGACTTTGGCTGGGGAGATATAGGCAGAGATGTCCTATATTGAGCTCATTATAACAAGCTGGCTCTTAAAATTCTTGCTTCTATGGTAAGAATTGATTATAGGCTACCATCACCGAAGTGTTACCTTTGCCATACCATGCATGCATGCAGAGTGATCCACGCCATGTCAATGATTGTAATGCAGCTAAGTGTATACTGTATGTGGTGCTCAGCTGTGTTCAGGTGGCCAAGCAGTGCAGT
The DNA here is from genome assembly GCF_964019385.1 of Sycon ciliatum. NCBI lineage: Eukaryota > Metazoa > Porifera > Calcarea > Leucosolenida > Sycettidae > Sycon > Sycon ciliatum. The sequence goes on from NC_088643.1 coordinate 8,221,307, forward strand.
GGATGAGCCACGCACCACTCCCTTCTCTATCTCCTTGCGCCTGCCACACAACCTCACTAGCAATGCTAACCTACTGATCAGGGAGCATGTTCTGCAACTACAGGATTGGCTGCCGTGGACACAAGTACCGGGCTACTTGAACGATGTGGCAAGCTGTGCTCTCAAGGGATGTCAGGCCGGTGTGTACACTATCAAAGGTCTTCGGCCACAGACCACCTACCAGTTCACTGCCTTGCTGAATGGCAGTGACGCCAACTCGCGGAGCCTAGGTGATCTTGATATCGTCGAGGCCAGGACTTTGGCAGAAGGTACTTTATGGCATTTGCTTGACGTGTATGATTATGGTGCGCTATGAACTAAATGTGCTGCGGTGAAATGTTAATTCCTGTTAGAGTGTGGTAATATGTCTGCACCATTCATAGGAGAGACATTTTTAATATGAAAAGTTGATTCTGAACTTCATCTCCTTGCATTCTCTTATATCCCTCCTTCTGTGATGTTTATATGCACGCACTATGCCCATTTGCTCTCATGTAATTGGGCTTGCTACCCGTTTCATTCTGCAAATTAAAATAGAACAACAACAACAACAATAACAACAACAACAATCTCTTATTGGCGATGGTGCCATCGTGAGAATAAAGAATTCAAACAACAGCAACAAAAACAACAACAACAACATGGTTGTTTTTTTTAAAGTTTTTTTCTTCAACTAGATTTCATGCACACTTTCCTAGCCAAGGGCAGATCACGAGACAGGTGTCACTTTGTTCTGCATGATTTCATTGTGAATGTGCATGTTACGGAATCACAGCCAATTCGTTCCCAGGGTATTTGTTTCGTTACATTATTATTATTTACATAACGGAAACCAGGGACTGTGGCATGACGGCCGAGCAAGAAGACTGACAAAGGGACCCTCGACTACAACATCGCGCATGCTCATAACACAAATGCACGCGACTAGACGAAGACAGTTTGGGGAATGTCATCACACAGGAAAACAAAACATCGTTTCATAACATGAAGGGGCTCAGTCCTCATCGATCATGGTCCAGTAATGTTTTCCATCCACCCCGAATTTACTTCTGGCAACTGTACAACAGTATGTGTGCATGGTGTTGTTCGCTTTTGTTTGCTACAGGTGTTCCACTTTGGCCAGACAGTGCATTCTTGGAGGCGCTGAGCTCTCCCGTATCAGCGGTCTTTCGCCTTGCAAAGGTGAACGCCAACGACACTAGCCTAGTGGCCCACTACTCCGTCGCGTATCGCTATCGCAGATCAAGCACCTGGAGTCGATGGCGGGAAATTGGCGGGAAGATAAAAGTCACGCAGAGGAATCTGGAAATCCCAAATATACCTAGGAGTGCCATGCTGCAAGTCATAGTCACAAGCCATCTGATTCGCGTAGGATCACTTACAACCGTGGACAGTCCTGTATTAGAGATACAGCTACCTGAGGAAGGTGAGCGGGTCAATGGTAACTTAATCCACTGAAGCAGGCCACAGAATTGTATATGCCCTATGTTCAGCTTTGTGATTTAAAACAAACAGTCGTTATCAAGTTACATATACTAAGTCTTCCTTCTGAGTGTCGAATGTATAACGAGAACATGTCTGTGTCCACTTCTGTGCTATTTTCCCGTACATCTCTATGACTAGTTTACCAGTTTCCTGGCATGCCGTTGCCCCCTCATGAAATACGCCGCACATCAGTAATCTTCAACGTACCCACGGTGGCTGCTCAGTACAATGTAACAGAGATGAGGGTGTACCTACGCTACTTGACTGCTGACGGTGTCACCTTTTCATCGTGGAGGTCCATTGTGCGACTTCCGTTGCGCATCAGGAGCTATCGTCTGCAAGACCTGAGGCCAAGCCGTACGTATCAACTGCGGGTGCGCGGCTATGCTGGACTGATACCACTTCAGTATAGTTCTGTGCTTTCATTCAATACACCTAGCGCAGGTGAGTTGCGGCCGAGATTCATGTACATTATGTTTGTACTGTATAGTTCATGTACATGTAAGTCACTGTAAAAGATCTTGATTTTTCGGGCTTGGATCAATGGTTGAATTTCTCAGATTTCCAGTAATCTAGTGTGGAATCCTGGATGTTGGCCATTTACTCCTCTCAAATAGGATCATGACAAAAAAATATGTATTATTTTTGGCTGCCTTCAGCATCAACAAATATACGGGCGTGCTTATCTCAAACTCATTTCCGGCTCAATTCCTCTCATATCTTGAGCCTAAGAAAAGAAAATACGAATACCGTAAAATCCCGCCAGAGCGCCCCGTCTCTCCTATCCGCCCCTCCCTGACTTCTTGTCAGGGACGTGATTTCTCGTATCTCGGTCGCAGTCTGTGATGCCGTACTGTACTGCAGACGCGTTCTCAACCCCGTTGGAAGTGTACGCAACAGTGCCCACCCTCTTGACCAGGGATCGCACAAACCCGAGTTTTGACGGGTCTGTTTGACTCGTGGCTCTTGACCTTTGGTCGGTGTACGAGATGCACGAACAGTTTTCGTAGGGTGAGTACTTTTTCATGTAGCACTGAATGCGGCAAGTAGGACTCGCCCATCCGCCCCTCCCCACCTGAAGCGTCGAGGAGGTAAGGGCGCTCTGGCGGGATTTTACGGTATAAACGGTTCACGTTTCGTATCAGACTCGGCTGGAGGCGGAGTTTTCCGCATCCGTAGGGACGCCACAACCCGCTGTGGATCTTGAGCCAAATTTGGCATAAATTGGGTTTCCCAAAGGCCAGAGCTGAATTGCTTCTGAATGGACTGTAAGGTATACATTGCTGTCCGGTTTACCACTTATTCGCCTCAACGTTTACTGTTGCTTTGTTTTCAGCATCTTGCTTTCGGCTCTTTGCAAACTGTTCTGCCCTCTACAGGTGTTCCAGTGTGGAATATAGTGTCCATTGCTGACCGAACCGCCACATCGATCACAATAAACTTACCCAAGATCGACACAAGTTCCGGTATCTCCGCTCAGTACTACATGGTCAGCTACCAGGGCTATGGACCACGCTCGCCCAGCGGATGGCAGCCCGGCGTAGGGCCTGTGCTGCCTGACGTTGCTAAGGCCACCATATCTGACCTCCTGCCGGACACTAGATACGACATTCGCGTTCAAGCCACGGTGAATGGAGGAGGCGAGACGACTAGCTCTGCATGGACAACAAGAACACTCGCCGCAGGTAGGGTTATATATCTGTATCAACTCTCAGAGTTGGTTGCAACGTTTGGCACTGCGTCCATCAGTTAACGTCAGGCGAAATTACTGGTCAGTCGGCGACACGCATTTTTCACAAAAAAATGCGTTTCACCTGCTGGGAGAGTATGCGTGTACTCGAGTCTCATCCTGAGCACGTTTTTTTCTTCTTTTTTTCAGCTCCAGTATAGCTGTATTTTTCATTGCAAAGCCGTCCTCGATTGTTGTGTTCGTTGTTCAAACGAAGTGGACATTCAATCATGAAGGCAGAGGACATAGGAGCCTGATTGGAGTTTCTCGTGGCATAGGACGGCCACACAGAGACACTTTGGGATTTTCTGAATATAAAATACCGTACGCACGATGCTGAGATCAATTTGTGCAATATCAAAATTGTTTGTGATCTACCACATCGAGCAGAACGGGATCCAAACACAAGCTTACCGACGGTTAGGCGGCCGACCTGACTGGACAAATGATCCCTGGCTTCACCAGACGCCAGAAGTCGGACACCATGTCCTTTGCCGCGACGTCCATCTCCAAAAAGAACTCCATCTTCGTCGTAAAAAGGCTTGAAATACTCAATATTCAACCGAGATTCGCGGTCTCACCCTTTCTCAGATCGAATCATTTTTTGTTGTAGCAGTTGCAGGGCAGATCCCCGCCACTACTTCAACAGGTGATGGCTCCAAAGCATGCCTGGAACAAGCCATATCGAGGTTGCAAGCCACCCCTCTCAGCAAAAAATTCGAAGAAATCCGAAATTTCAATGGTGGAAGATATACTATGAAGAGAATTTCAAAAAGTATGTTTCGCGGAGCGATCGCTCAACCTACGTCATTTAAACTTTGCAAGATGGTTCAGACGTACATGCTAGGTATGGAACCACAGGCAATGATGCCATAGCTGACACACAGAGTAACACACACAGCAGATTCGTGTGCACAGATACTAAATTAGTGGACGTCGTCATCTTCTTCCCGCTGATCTCGAATGTACTATGACGTGCTATTTCGCCTGACGATTTATTTCAGCGTCATTCAATTGTTGGGCTACCGACTTACTAAAGTGGAGTACATCTAGAGCAAATAAAGCGAACACTACGAAGCTCCTACAACCCGTGCAGTGGTATGGTTGTACAGTGTAATTCAGATTGGTGCTGTGTGCGGTTTTCTAAATAGGTTACATGCAGTCGGTGTAAAATACTGTTTGTCTAATGCTGTGAAGTATGCTAGCATGTGGTGGTTGAACAAGCATGATTCTCCGTGGACATCTCTGGGCTGTCTCTCGTATCAGAGCTATGGGAAACACAGTCAGACCTCGCTTAACCGCACACATCCGTTTTCCACAAAACAATATCCGGATAGGCGAGCGAACCGGATTACTGAACACCAGTTATGTTGGATGCATCACGTATGTTGTAAATCTGTAACCAGCTACTTTCTTCTGGTTTGCGAGGGATCCGGATAAAAGAGGGCCGGATAAGCGAGGTCTGACTGTACAAGCGCTGTATCAGTACTAGCATGTAACTCTGGAAAAATTGTGTTTTCGATGCTGGTGATCTGGTCATTTGTTTTCGTATGTTTTGGAGAAAGCAATGATTTATCCTTGGAAGAGTGAGTTGCGGTGCTAATCGATATTGTGGCTCAATACGGGGCTCAACTAGTCATGCAGCTGTGGGAAGCATCCAAACTGATGTGATAGTGAGTGCACTTGAAATTAAAGCAATTTGATGGTTTCGGGCTTTGGCTTCCGCTTCTGATAGTAAGCAATGGACCTAACACTCACCTAACACATGCAGCTCCACAAGGTAATGCATTGGCCGAATAGGGCAGGAAGGGGTGAATGAAATACCTGAGTGGGCTGTATACTCCTGAAAATCCCATATCTGGTGGAAGTGTCGTATTTGAGCCGTTCTCTATTGTATTGGCTTGCCTTTATAGGTGCTCCCATATGGCTGATGAATGGATTAGACATAGCCATGACCGACTCCTCGTCTATTGTAGTCAACGTACCAGTGGTATCTGATACCAATGTACGCTACGTCATCAACATGCGTAGCTGGCTGTCCAGGCTAAGCCTGTGGTCGGAGTGGACCTCGGTGATGCGCTTCACTCTCAGCAACGGCATTGGCAGCAAGGTTCAAACCTCGCTCACGGACAGCGGGCGCAAGTACATACCGGTGCGCATTGGACCACTGTCAGCCGAGTCTTTCTTCCAATTCACTGTTCAGTATGAACACATACCTGGTATGCAGCTGTCACCAACCAGCTCAACTAGGACTGCAAAGACACTGGCATCAGGTAAGCAGTCATTAACTCTTTCACCGCGGATGACGTACATGTACGTCATCCTAGATGACGTCCAGGCTCTGATGACGTACATGTACGTCATGGTATAAATACCCGGTTTTAGTCTTCTCCTCACGTGTGTAGTCACTGCTGGTCAGTTGGTACAGTCCCTGCCTCATGTACGAGAGGTTGCGGGTACGGATCCCGCTTGGTTACGTTCTGCGTCTCTTTTTTCCCTTTTTTCGTCTGGTATTTCAACTGCAATTGCCGACTTTGCCGTATTTTAGGCAAATTCAGCAAACTTACGTGTCCTATACAGCTTTGTACCTCTTTTGGGGGAACCTATTGAGTTTGTCAGTGTGATGTTGGTAGCTTTGGCCTTCATTTCCCAAAAGTTCACCGACCCAGTTGCCTGAACCATAACGTAGTGGAGTTGGCCATCGGCCCTATTTTTCGGATTTTTTCCAGAGCCTGTGTGCACAACCCTGCAGCAGTGAAAGGGTTAATAGGAATGTTTTGGCACCATCAAATGGTGTGTGTGTGTCAAATTTTGAAGTATGACCTATGGGTTCGGCTCAATTTCAGGTAGCTGATCTTCATCCTTCCATGTGCAATGACATTTCAGATGTTTCAAACTTTTGTACATGACTTACTTGGTCCGCGTCAGCAATATTGTCGCTTATCTTTCGACAATTTGAACTTAGACTTTGGACATGAACGCGTGCACTTGAAGTGATAAAACTTGGTAGGATGGACGGTAAGGTATAGAATGACAAATAGCTGCGAGGAATTTATTGTCCAAGGAAGGGTTCCTACTTTTTTCGGTCCTCCTCGTCGCTGCTCTCGGCGCTGGCGACAAATATTTTTGCTCGGGATCGACTCTCTTGCTTTTGCAAGCTCATCTCTCTTCCTCTCCGCTGCCTGGCTATTTTCTAAAGAGAAGTCGATCGTGACGGTCGCCTTCTCTAGGACTTCGCGTGGGCAACACGACAGCCTGTGTGGTTCAAATCAGACGCCGTTCTTTGCAAGATTTTATTTTGAACGACGACGACGCGTACAGTACTTGCAAATCTTCACGACGCGCTGGATACTCCGAGCGTTGAGCTGGAGGTAAGGGAGCTGCGATCTTAGCTTGAGGAGCGATCCCTGAGGTGAGCGATCTCGGCCGTTCAGCAAAATGAAGCTGATTCCGAGTAGTCGATTACTTTCTTGTGGCTTGCGCTGCTCTTGCCTGCACAGCGTAAAAAGATAATCTATTTTGATGCGGCGCTGTATCAATCAGAATCACCCACCTGTCGCTCTCGAAATCCACTCGAACTCTAGCTAGACCTTCCAGGTACTAGTGTTGTAGTACGTTATTTTGTGTACGTCGTGCGTACGTCATGTTGGTGCATGCGCGTGTTGCTGTGGTATGAAAAGCAGTCTTCGTCTTGAGTTCATGATGTCTTCGTCTTGAGTTCATGGTGTCTTCGTCTTGAGTTCGTCATGTATAGTTGTGTTTCGTCGTCGTGTCAATAAACAGTCTTCTAAATGTAGTTATCGTCGTCCATTTGTACAAGTGTGGAGATGGCACGGAACTGGGAGCAGGAAGAGAAAGCGAGTACAACATTGGTGGCAGTTACAACATTGGTGGCAGCGGTAATGGAAATTGTTGTACACTTCAACTTCTGGATTCGTCCTGCGTGGCCTTCGCTCCCAGTTTCCGATGTCATCTCCAGTCGTCCTATCGTCACAGTTTTGTCCGTCTTGAAGAAGTTCGTCCGTCGTTCTCGTCCTTCATCATTCGTCTCTCCCGTCTCTTGTCAGTCGTCGTCAGTCGTCGTCACTGGTGGTCCCGGACACGACGTAAAACTGTGCCCAGAAAACCTGAAAAAGAAAAGAAAAAAGAAGGATGGAAGGTGAAGAGAAGAAGAAGAGGCTGCAGAAGTGAGGATGTCGACGCTGAGCAGCGCTCCTGGAGATGGTGGACGACATGGCAGACGGCGTGAGGAGTTTCGTTGGTGAGAGGGTACGTGTGTTGTTGTGAATGTGATGAGAATGTGAGTTTTGTATTTTCTGTTCTCCCAACATTTTGTTCTTTATTATTTGCTCTCCTCGAGGGTAAAGAGGCGCCCGCACAGCGCGTGTGTTCTGTTTGTTTCTTTATTTGCTCTTCTATGAGGATAACTAGAGGCCCCCACAGAGCCAGTGGATTTTGTTCTTTTTGTTATTCATATGATTTGTGCTCTCACATTTTTAGAATTTTTGCGTGATCGTGAGGTGGTGTGTTGTGTGAAGTAGAGTTTTTGAGGTTATCAGTTCCTACACGTGTGACAGCGATCGTGGCTGGTGTTCTGGGTGGGCGGACAGAGTTTTTGTAATCTGCAGTGCAGGCAGAGGTATTTTATTTCTGGGTGTGACTGGTGTGGTATGATTGAGTGATTTGTGTGATCTTTTCCTCTTTTTACTCTGTTTTATTATTAGAATCGAGGACGATTCTACTCTTGGGAGGGAGTTATGTTGTAGTACGTTATTTTGTGTACGTCGTGCGTACGTCATGTTGGTGCATGCGCGTGTTGCTGTGGTATGAAAAGCAGTCTTCGTCTTGAGTTCATGATGTCTTCGTTCTGAGTTTATCATGTCTTCGTCTTGAGTTCGTCATGTCTAGTTGTGTTTCTTCGTCGTGTCAATAAACAGTCCTCTAAATGTAGTTATCGTCGTCCCTCTTTGTACAAGTGTGGAGATGGCACGGGACTGGGAGCAGGAAGAGAAAGCGAGTACAACATTGGTGGCAGTTACAACACTAGCAAACTAACTTGCTAACCAAAATTGGGATGAAATGGACTGCCAAGTAAGCATTGGCGACATATAAACAAAGCTGAAAGATAAGCGACAATATCGCTGACGCGGACCAAGTAGTCTCTGCTGGCCCCGTTATAGCCAGCTCGATTAAACAGAGTTTCTAGCACTTCCTGCACGTTAGCCTTTCCCTGCATCCTGCGAGGATTGTGTGTTTGAGAGTGGATGATCGGACATACGTTGCTACTGGTGATGCTATTAATCTTGATTGGCTGCATTTGTGTTGCAGGCACTCCTGTGTGGGGTGAGAGACCAGTCTTAGCCCTAACACCAACCACAGCCCAGCTCAAGATGGCCAGGGTGCCGGCAGCATTCACCAACAGAACCACACACTACACTGCTCAGTATAGATTTGCGGAGGACCATGTCAATGTTGAATTGACGGGTGCATGGCGACAGCTTGCGTTGACGTTCTCTCCATCTCAGGCGATTCTGAATATGGTGGGGCTACCACCAGGTGGCACAGTGGAAATACAAGTCATTGCTCATAGCGAGACTGGTGCCTCCAATCCCAGCCCTTCTTTCCGTGTGCTTCTACCAAAAGGTGAGACATATTCGAGTACACTGAATTCAATCGTGACGTGGTTGGCGCTTTGTGAATGTGAGGGGAGGGGGTATAAACAAGACATGTGCAGATTAATCTCTCAAAGTGGACATGTGTCACGGAGAGGATGCCCCAACATTTCTCTGCACTCTCTCCCTCTCTCTCTCCCTCTCTCTCTCTCCCTCTTCCATTCTCCCAAAACACTGCGGGGATGGCTGGGCATCCATGCCCGTGTGAATGCCCGGTTGTGAATAAAAATAAAAAGTCAACACGTACATCCAGGCCAAATTGTTCCGACCGCCGGGTTTCAAACTACTGTAAAAGCCATATGTATATAACGAAGTGCTAACTCTAACGAGTTAACGAGTAGAAATCTGTTGTTAGAATAGAAATCGTTATACAGAAATCGATCCATATACTGTCCTATTGAGCGTTGAGAATGAGTGAGAATCGTTACCTTTGGTACACGTAAACTAGTCAATTTTTGGAAATCGTTATATATATGCGCCTGGTTAGAATAATGGCTTTTACAGTAGATGTAAATTTCGTGAATATGCCACCAGCCATACACTGCCCAACAGATATTTCAAGTCCCTATGGTATCACTGACTGAGGTCTTCTACTCAGTGCCTTCGGGAAGTCTATGGTAATTGCTTGTCATGGTGCATGCAACTTTCAAGTGAACATATCTTCATTGCTTATCACCATATCCTTGCTCGGCCCAGCGAAGTCAGCGGCAGACTACCATAAAAGCCATGTATATAACGAAATGCTAATTCTAACGAGGAAAAATCTGTCGTCAAAATAGAAATCGTGATACACCGTACAGAAATCGATACATAATATACTGTTGCTATTAGAGAGGTTCTGCAAAACGAAAATGCGTACAAACGTTCGCTCTACGTCATGAAGTGCGAAACTTTGCACGAACTTTCGCAACTTTGGACGCGAAACGTGCAGGGAACGCAAAATGAACATTCGTAGGAAATTTCGTGAGATCGTGTCATGGCGTACGCGCACTTGGCCCGTGCAAACTAGGAAAATGTGCAGAACGCAAAGTTCGTGCGAAAATTCGTACACACTTTCGCAAGGCCTGTCACGAAACTTTGTTCGAATCAGTTTCGTTGTGCAGAACCTCTCTATCGACCGTTGAGAATGAGTGAGAAATAGATACTGTTGGTACACGTAAACCAGTCAATTTTAGGAAATCGTTATGTATGCGCCTCGTTAGAATAAAGGTTTTCACAAGGAGGGTTTTCTCTAAGAATGTGGGTAGAGATCGCCAATAACTTGTCTCCTTGCAGGGCAGATATCACGAACATCCACGCTCATCAGGGTCAATAATTCGCTATCCTTGCGGGGCAGATATCACAAACATCTACGATCATAGAAGTTGCGACTTCGGCGGTTATAGTCATGAAGTTGGTTGCTCCAACGAGGAGCACACGCTTCTTGCCGAACTTGACACTTGACTGACTCACGTCTGTTTAGCACCACTCCATGAGCGACTCTGACTCACGCTGCTACCTGGGGCTTCACGAGGTGTTTGTCGCGCTGGAAACAAAGCGTCTCTGTAAGTTTGTATCCCTGGTGATGGTTTGGCCTGGAGAGCAGTATATAAGTGGTGCTTTTCAGGCACAATCTTCCTCAGCCTACTCAAGCTCAACTGATGAGGGGTGAATTCCCCGAAACACTGTGCATTGAGCAGGGAGTGGTGCTTTCTTTCAGGTTTGCCGAGCGGAATGTTCGACGTGCTCCTCGTGTGCTCCGGATGGCAGTCGTGAGTCAGTCAAGTGTCAAGTTCGGCAAGAAGCGTGTGCTCCTCATTGGAGCAACCAACTTCATCTACGATCAGGGTCAAGAATTCACTATCTCAGCCCTGTTAAATAAATCTTGATTGTCAGCTGCCATGGCAATATCATGTGACTAGTCGTGAAAAATGGAATGCAGGTACATAGCGAGGGGGCATCTCGATTCAAATGATTTCAATTCATTAAGCAGGCGATTGTATTTCTCCCTATCCTGAATGTATTGTTTCCACCCTGTTTCCTCCGGCAGAACGTCTACGAGAATCCAATCTGTCGCCAACGTCAGCCAACACAAACTCGCCACTCAACGTGGCAGACGAAGCGGTTCTTCGATCGTCCTGTGGCAGGTTTTGCTGTGCCCTTGCCGCCACCACCACGTGTAGCACTGAACCTGTTCCATTAGGTCCTGAACACATATGTCGAGCACGCTTGTCGAATTCTTTCTGCTCGCGTTCGTATCAACGCTGCTGCCTATCGTTAGGCTGATCAATGCCAAGCCTTGCTCTGGAGTTGATGGAAGACTGGAACACCTTTAAATTAGACACGTTACATGTATTTTGGTGTGCAGTTTGGACGCGCATAGCGACATGGCTGTGCTTGCGTTCTGTGGAGTGGGTGCCTCTATATCCAATGGCAGAGATCTAACATAATATCCAACGACCTGTGCTCAGACTTCTCATAGCAGCCACCCATCTTCCTTTCTGGGGATTTTCTGCTCACCATGCTGTTCTGAAACATAGGAGCAATACGTTTTTAACTTTTTTATATTTTTTTATATTTTAAAAGATAACATCTCAGCCTCAAACAGGGTTGGTATATTATGTGCTTGTGATGGATGGATCAACTCTCATGACTCAAGCATGCATTTGTCTTGATGATGGGATAATTATTTAACGTGAATACATAATAAATATAACAATTCCCAGACCTCGAAAGAGATCTAGAGAACTGTACTGCTCGAGTTGGCCTTTACTGTCGCCATGGTCACATGATATTGCCATGCCTTGTCTGTAAACCGAGTAGAAGTAGTAGTACTCGAAGGAGTAGTAGTAGTAGTAGTAGTATTTGTCTATTTAGAGTCGAAGAACAAACAGGCAAATTTGCCTAATTACATGATATCGACTAAAAAGGAAAATAAAGTATAAAAGGCCAATGAAGGTAATGATACTGAGTAGAGTGGGTAATGATACTGAGTAGAGTGGGTAATGATACTGAGTAGAGTGGGTAATGATACTGAGTAGAGTGGGTAATGATACTGAGTAGAGTGGGTAGTGATACTGAGTAGAGTGGGTAGTAAAGCATTAAAAGCCAGTTAGGCCAGTAGAAGCATTTTGAAGTTAGAATTAATTTTCATAATAATTATTATGGCCTATGGGCTCTCGACCTGTGATTTAGTCCAATGGGACCCAGCGTGTGGTATGATGTTTATAAATCTGCTACAAGTGGTTTTCATGACGTGAGCACAATGATTTATGTGCTAACGTTCGAGAGCGCGAAAATGCAAAGGCAATGATGCAAAAGACTCACTGGGTATCAAGAAAGGATCACTTGGTTTCTCGGAATGCAAATGCGAAAGCAGGTTTTCAGACTTTTTGCAGAGGAGGACTCGAGGCCAGACAGGGACCAATTTTAAGAGGGGCGGTTTAGAGCTATCTAAACCGCCCCTCCTAAGGTGGCGAATCTGGCGATCTGCCTTCAGGGTGAAAATAGTTTCTCAAATATCCCAACCAAAGGCATACACTGATAATTCCTACATCATGCCTGTCACAGGCAAGATACATGTCCAGCATGCGAAAAGGCTATTTCCATGGCAGGTATCACACTGAGCATGCACAATGCTGGAGTTCGCTCAACAGTGGCACTGAGTCTGTGCATGGTGCAAACATAGAAACTGGACAGCTGCGACTCTGGCATGCAGAGTCGCAGCTGTCCAGTTTCTATGTTTGCACCATGCACAGACTCAGTGCCACTGTTGAGCGAACTCCAGCATTGTGCATGCTCAGTGTGATAGCTGCCATGGAAATAGCCTTTTCGCATGCTGGACATGCATCTTGCCTGTGACAGGCCGGCTGGGCATGGTGTAGGAATTATCAGTGCATGCCTTTGGTTGGGATATTTCAGAAACTATTTTCATGACGGCAATCACTGCATGCACTATGCTGTGTTATAATAATCAATTTTATTTTATTTATTTATTCAACATCTTATGGCTTCCGATGGCAGCCAAAACGGGAAGATGTGGGTGATAGCCAACCATGGTAAAAGAAGGAGAAGATTATATACATGAAAAGGAAACAGCCGAAAAGCTATATTGATTAGTTTTTACTTGCAAGTATTATTATTATGGTGCACTCAGTCATCAGCAGGCCCTCAGATTCACTTTAAATTCTTTCAATGATGCAGAAGTCTTCACTGAGTCGGGAAGTTGTAGCCATGCACAGTAGCCCTGGAAGAATGGCGATCTTGTGAATTGCGTTGACTTGGCCTTGGGAAGAGACAATTATTTGTATACACTGTAGGTCTTACACTTCAATTGAGTGTTCTATTTATTGCCGAATTTGGGTCGTCTTTTTTGTTAATGTGGTTTCACGCCATTGGGTTTGTGAATGATTGAAACCAGTTCTCGATTGTAAAGATCCAATCATGCAGTTTATCTGTTTATTGCCACAGCTGATTATGACACTTGCTCATGTACTCGACCCACGATTACCCCAGTAGTACAGGCCGAGGGGCCGATCGCGGGCATGGCCACTACTGTGTGACTGCTAATGCTTTGCCGGCTGTGTGAGCATAGCGTTGCAGGGTTGTGCTGTATTACTAGTTTGGTCGTGCATGCTCTTGGATTCTGGGGCTAACTAATATTATTATTGGTTGGACAAAATTTGTGGTAGCTGGACAGGTCAAACCTTGTCTTCATTGGTGAGCAGTGACATCTTCTTTTTCTTTCCCGACCTACACCCAGCGACCTATGCACTTGATGTGAATCCCGTATTACATATAATCATAGTCATTCGGACAAATCCAACAATCGAGACACTTTGACAGAAAATCTACAGAAAAACAAACAAAAACAGCAACGCGTCAGCCCAGGGCATGGGGAGGGAGAGAGGGGAGAAGAAAATCGAGGCATTACAACGAGACTACGACTATCCACAACAAGCTAAGCAAGCAGCCAACACCATGCAAGCACACCAAGACTATCATCCGCCACTGGACCACCACTGGACCACCAGACAGCGACAGCGACAACGATCATCTATTTGACCTTACAGTGTAGCTTTGTCAATGATCATTTGGCACGTGATATTCGTCGTAGGGCGAGGTCCTTTAGTAAGGACGTGCATGCGGTTTTCCAGCCCGGTCGGTCACTATTGGGGACATGTTGGTATCGTCGTCATTGTCCCGTCCTGAATGCCCGAAGGAAGTGCATAAGAAGAGGAGAGGAAGAACGCGACCTGTTGAATGACGTGCATGTGATGGTGGTATGGAGAGTGGTCAGTGTTTGTCACAGGATGAGTGATCTACTCAATGTTATGTGCATTTTGCGCCGAGGAGGACATTGGCGAGACCGAGAGAACTTCCAGGAAGAGGTTTGATGAGCATTGCAGAGAGACCAAAGTACAAGCGCTGGAGACACCAATGGGAGAATATTATGTAGAACACCACTCACAACAAGCAATCACGTCTACACCCATCACCAACGCATCATTTCTCGCCACACACTCGTCCCTTGTAAATCGTCGTATACGTGAAGCAATGTTCATTCGTGATAATAGATAGGCGTCCAATTGTGAACAGGGACCGTGGCATGTACAATACTGTGTACATGTACGTCATTTATTTTACACAAGGCATGCAGAACAACAGACACTTTGTGTACGTCATTTGGCAACACTAGAGAGGTTAAGATGCACGTTATTTCCGACGTGACGCGCAATTTCACGACAAATTTGGCGTAAAACTCCAAATGTTGACGTGAGCAGCAGTTCACTCGCGTTGATTTTTCGACGTGTGAGCAAATAACGCGAGCTGAACTTTCGGGTCACGTCAGAAATAACGTGCATCTTAACCTCTCTAATAGCCATGCGGATGGTTGCTACTGAGTACTGTACTGAAAGTAATTAGTTAGTTGCCGCAGTAGTTCTGGTACCATCCCCTACAATGTATCAATAAAACTGTGAACGATATCATTCGGCTGTTTCTTTTTTTTAAACACATAAAACCCTCCTCCTCCATGTGGTCTAAAGCCGCAATGGTCGGCTTTAGAGCGCATGGATGAGGAGAGTTTTATGTATTTTAATTACTCAAATCTGTGGACAGCAACTGTTTCGCTCTGTTAGAGCTCCTCAGCACAGCTCAGAGGACCGAAGCACAGCTCTTCGCAATGAAATACGTATTGTATTTTAATTACAATGTGTAAGAAGAAAGACAGGAGTACCCGTCGGCCTGGCATTCTTCTCATGTGCTCCAGATCAGACGGCAGTCGTGAGTCAGTCAAGTGTCAGTCAATCGGCAGGAAGCGCGATTTCCAACGTTTTGGAGCAAATCCCTTCCTCTGCAATTACCGCCGAAGTCGCAACATCTCAGTTCGTAAAGGAGGTAAAATCCGGCTCATCATGTTTCACGGTCTCAGTTCTGGATCACGGAGGGATCAAAGGTATAATCATCCAGCCCACCCCCTAGCTCTCCTTGACCACCCTGCCACCTTTCATACTCCCTTGACTTCTCTGTCAGATCCTTTTTTTACGTAATTTTCAAATTCCTGTCCTTTCTCTTTTCTAAATGCGGCTTATCCATTCGCCTTTATATTGGGCCTAGTTCCCGTTTATTGTGCGAATAAAAATAGACCAACCAACCATATCACGACAACCGCTAACTAACTCCAAGAATGACTAAAATGTGTTTTAAGTCTTGTATTTTTGTATATGTATTTTGTATTTATGGATTCTCCACAGGTCTGAGCCTAAATCGAGGGAGTCTCCGTCAACAGCTTATGAAGAAGAAGCTGCATGAGGAGAAAAATAAAAATAGGAAATAGAATGATGCGGGGTGGTAGTATTATAACACAGTGCTCTATGACATCGCTACTCTACGTGGAATGAAACCAGAGGGCTCATAACGGGTGATAGCAAAGTGTGTGCGGACAAGAGCGGAAACACATTTTGGGCTGGATACAGTACGAATGGCAGCCGGGAGGGAGTTCCATGTGACAGTGGTGACAAAGAGAAAGGTGGCACGGGTGTGTGTGCTGGCTCTAGCCGGTGGGAGTAGATGATGGGGTTTGTAGGCTAGCAAATCTAACAAAACCCCGCATCGTGCGACTTTGAAGATCATGGATCACGTTGCATTGCGCGAGTTTATTTTTGCTTAGAATCGCAATTTAAACTGACATCCATACATAAGGCGCTATACTAGTAACACAATCAGGGGTAGAAATCTGAAATACCAAAGACGGCAACATACTACTACGTGTAGTACAGTCAACTTCGCTAATAACGACTGCGGATATAACGACAATTCGCGAATAACGACAGAATGTCCATGCCCAGAGCTAGAGCAAAGTTCCATCCAACTGTAATACATAATGAGACTTCGGGTACAACGACACTTCGCGAATAAGGACACTTTTTTGATGCCCCGCCGAATGTTGTTATAAACGAAGTTGACTGTACATACAATACTGGACATGTAGCAGCATAGCCCCAGTAGCGTTCCAGATAAGTGGACTTGTGTATGGAATTGGTAGTGTACCGTGTCTACATCATTTATTTTAGGACCGGGTCTCAAGCCTCTTGTACGGGCAAAAATACCATCTTTATCACGTGTCTACATCATGGATGTATTGTTACATTAAAGCGGGGTGACCCACAACAACGTGGAGTGTTCAAAAACGTGACATAAGCCAGATATGGTTGAGATAATGTGGAGCTCCGGAGCTACGGCCTTAGTCCTGCAAAAAATACCTTCACAACTCTGTCTGATCACCCAACCTTAGTCTCTCACGTTGTAAACAGTCATGCATGCAGGTATTGAGCCAGAACCAGCACTACTAAAGTATGTTACATGTACATAAT
This sequence comes from Sycon ciliatum, assembly GCF_964019385.1. Classification (NCBI taxonomy): domain Eukaryota; kingdom Metazoa; phylum Porifera; class Calcarea; order Leucosolenida; family Sycettidae; genus Sycon; species Sycon ciliatum. The sequence continues at coordinate 8,238,085 of NC_088643.1, forward strand.
TATAGGTAGGGGGGGGGCACGTCTTATTTTGAATTTGCAGAACCAAACGGGCGGTGTCGCCCAATTACATGCATGGAAGCGAATGGAACATGTAGTTGCCTCTCTACCTACATCTTGTCTGTATACTACGAAAGTTCAGCGCAGTTTCTAAATCTTTGTCAAAGACTAGTTTGTGTCCACAAATCCCAACACTGAAAATAGGTGTACTACCATGTAGCCGTGTACTTGCACTAAATTAGTAATCTTGTAGGCAAAGAATTAGATACTGTCACATACTTACATGACCACTACCTCTGGTACAGTGTAACCATTTGAAACATCTCCACAATCTTTCACACCTGTCACTGGAAGTAGCGGCGTTTCTCTGATCTCCATCCATCCACGGAGGCAAAGTGTGGCTGCTAGCACAGATCTGCGGTCGCGACCTGTCTCATAAACCTGTCGTCTGTCAGTGCACCGTCGACATGTCCAGCACCCACGCGTTCAGCGAGTGCATCCCATGCCCAGTGGCAGTGGCACAGTTCAGGTCGACGATCCAAGAGCACATGCCCTGTACTAGTCTGTAGATGCGGGATCTGTTTGATCTCAGTGCATAAAACGGCGGATCAGGCCAGTACGGAATCCACGATCTTGTTCCTTCGTTGGCGTTTCGCCTTCACACAGACATTTCGGATCACATCAGATCGAATATGGACTGTTTGTGTGGTCTGCAGTATGAGGCTATGTTCAGAAATAGAATAATAATATTTTGAAGACTCCACATACGTTATGTTTCGCGTGTGTGGTCCGCAACTTTACTGGCTACGTGCAGGCGTGGGCTTTCTATCACGAGTTTTCCAACCATCCTTTCTCTCGCTATGCGAGCAGGTAACCACGAGTCGACAGACAGTATGCGCCCGAAAGCTCAGAACGTACAAGACTCGCACAGTCATGTCCTGTAGACTCGACTGGCTGTAGTTGGCAACAATGATCAACATGGCGGCCAGTGTGTGAGAGTCACGGACGCTGCAGATGTTGGGCGGTTTCCGCAGCGTCAACATTTCCCTGGTCATGACACGACAGGACACGCAATCCTCGTTCTCAGATCATGATCACCTCATAGACATACATGTAGTCGTACCACTCTTCGCTACGGATAGAATCTCCACGAAAACAGCTACCTGTCACTGCCATCATCCGTACATGTATTTCGCAACTCAGATTTCGTCGGAGTCTGTCGGCGCGACAGCAGATCTTTTTCGAATCAGCACGAAACCGACCTGGCATTCCACATGACTGTGACGAGCCAGCACGCCGCAGGACCAAATCAATGAGGTCTAGGTTTTCCCCGAGCCGAGGCTTGAGCGCATTTTCGCAAGTACACGTGATAAGAATACCCTGCGGTGCGACTGGCTAGGAATCTCGAAGGCGGCAGCCCTCGCTTCCACATTGATCATGTTGATAGGCCGGCCTACTAGCTAGCTAGAGTGTCACCTGCGCCAGCGTATGCTATGGCAACATTATCTGTAGCGAGACATCATTGAGGGCACCTGCTGGGACGAATTCTTACTTTTCACTTTGGATTGCGAGTTTCATTGCCGTCTGAAGTCGGACAGGCAACGATTCTTTTCTTGCAATCCGTTTTTTGGAGCTTCTTCTTTCCGGAATCTCTCCAACTGTTCGATTGTGAGTCGTTGTAACGATGGAGAGGAGGAGCCCCGTGAGCGGGTTTCTCCCCATTCTCCTGCTGTGTCTACTGTTGATAGCCATATCGTGTGCAAACGGTAAGTGCACCGGATTCAGTCATTCCCTGAAATGAATGGGACTGGATCCTGATCATGCTAACTGTCTTATGCTTTCTTGCTGGACAAAATTAATTCGAATACATGTATAATATCCAGTTCTGCAATGTTGCATAGCGGATTTCATTCCAGTATGGTGTTCATACACCTCCGGGTCTCCTGAACGTCGGACTAGACTGAGCACTGCAGCGATCCCGCCGGTTTCCATCGCCATGCTAGGCCATTCACACGGGCTATTTCGAGGAGATTTCGGAGCGCACTTGTTAGACCATTGCAATTGCACTGTCGTCGTGGTTCTTAACTTTCTCACTCGTTTTTACTGAACTTTCCTTCATGTTCGCTTTCTGTGCTGTTGTAGAGAATGAGCAAGAAGCAAGCCTCAGCAGGAGCAAGCGACAAACGTCATTAGGTATACTATACTTTGATCTCATCAGTGCTGCTTTGTATTGTGTCGGTGTGAACCCTGGTGAACTGCAATGACTATCGCAGCAATACTATTGTGACACTTGGTTGGTATGTGGGCCGGCAGAAGAAGGACTGCACTGAAGAAGTGCATGGAATATTCTGAACATGATTGTAATTACGCATATGTTGTATACTTTATTTGTAGTGGAAATCGAAACAGGCATATGCCTACTAACAATGGGCCCACTGAGTCTGTGAATACAATTTTAAAGGTAATTGTGGTAAAGTAGAGATTGGAAAAATGTGCAGTAATTGTTGCAAAATCCTTACGTCCTGCGATGGGAGAAAGCTGATACAGCCAAAGCTACTGTAGTCAGTGTAGAACTAGCTCGATCTTGCTTTATCTTGGCCTGACCCAGGCCAGAGGCTAGCTACTCGTTCCGTCACTTTTGTCGTTTTGAATTTTGGTGCTTGCATGCATGATGCAGCACGTGGACAAATTCTGTGAGGTCAAAGTACAACACCTGTGACGCTACGGTAAACATCCAAAAGCATCCCGAAAGGAATATTTTGTCGAGTTTGAAAACTACTTTGAACATACTCCGGACTCGATTCAGTGTAGTTTACAATAGTCAAGCCATTGAATCGAAGTGGAGAGCAAACTATTTCTTGTGGAAAACCCTTGCTGGAAGCTTTGCGGTGGGTGGTATCGTGGAACTGACCTAGGAACAATGTACGTGAAGTTCTCTACTGTACTACTGCAATAGGGGGCTACGAATATATTATAATAATTATATATTTTTTGATTCATCTCTATTTCAGTGCTTTTTATGCTGAGGAATTTATTTGTGAGAGTTTCCAGGGCATTATTCGATAGATGATACCACAAAGTTGTGCCGTGCGGCGAACATTAATCTCTCCCTTGTCAAGGCCTTGTAAAGCACACGTGGACTTGGCACAATTCATGCCCAAGTGGCCAGAGAATGTACAACGTCATGTATTAGCTACATTACATTGAGCTGACACCTGATTTGTTGCACTTGTGATTGTAGATACTCTCGAGATATGACTGTAGCGACTTGACATTGGGGAAAATGACTTCAGTGGAGAAAATTATATTGCAAAATCTTCCTATTATTTTCTCCTCAACTTCGTAATTACAGTAAAACCTGTAACTAAAGACCGGCACCGTGACTAGCAGCCAGCCTGGCACTACAGACCACTTCGCCAGGCATGGACGGTCTCACATTCATGGTTGTGCGGTGAAAACCGCTAACTAAGGACCACCTGTCACTAAAGACGGCTTTCTCTGGCCCCAAACCGGGCCAGGTGGTCGTTTGTCACAGGTTTTACTGTATTATAGTTTGGTGGAGTTAAAAAGGGGAGTACCTTTTCCTCATTAGGCCAAACAAAAAGGTGTGTGGTATGGGCGGCATGACAAGAAACCACGGGACAGCATAACTTTATTCTGTTGCTGTTGACTTGTCCATGTGTGGCACACAGCATACATGTATGAGAGGTTAATTGAAAGGTGCCTCGGGCGTATTGAGTGGCAAATTGAGTGGCAAACACTGCCAAGCAGTGCCACAAGTTCCCCATTGAATTTAGAGTTTCAAGCATGTGCTTGCATGTCAGTGCTTTGACTTTTTAGTGCAACCTGGCTCAGATGATGACGTAATCGCATAGCCTCTAGTGCACTGCATTCAGATGATGACATAACCACACAGCCTCTACACTAGCCTACAGTTCACTGCATTGGGACGGTGACGTAATCGCACAGCCTCTACAGTGTGCTGCAGGTACACTGGTTAGCTATTTTCATGTCATCCTGGGAGCAGTCACAACATCCACGGGAGGTACCAGGAGACAAGTGCATTAAAGAATGAACCTTTTTGAATATGGGGTTTGTTGTAACTTTTATCCTCAAGTATGTTGCCTATGCCACAGGTGATAGTGCTTTTCTACATGACTGGACGGTGTGCTACTTTATGTGGAGACAACAGGAAGAAGGTTGTGGTTTCATGCCACTTGGATGATCATGGTGACTGACGACTTGTTCATGTTTGCTATGTCACTGTGGTACAGTATGGCCATCGCAGCAGTACGCAGCGCCCCTTCACTGCTACAATGCACTCATGTTGCGCCTGCCGGCTGTCAGTCCGACTGGCGCCGCCGATTCGTTCCTTGTCGTCGAGTATCGCATGGCCAGCCCGCCCGGCCCATGGCAGGTGCGCACGACGCCGTTCTCGACCCGATTCTTCCGGTTGGACGGGCTGCAGGCGTTCACGGCATACGATGTGCGCTTTGCTGAGCGTACGTTGCAGCAACAACAGTCAGCGTACAGTAACACTCTCCAACTGACAACCAACCAACCACGTGAGTGTTGTATCTGCAACCCCCGCCCTGCAACCATACATTAGACAGTTTCTGTGCTGTTGAGCTAATTGAAGTGGCATTTCTTAGTCACATTAGTATTGAGTCCTAATGATGATGATGGTGAAGAGCATAAAATTTGTACTTTTTCGTTACTCATTCTGCGGACACAACTGTTTCGTCCTTTGTGGATGTGTGCGCAGCACCGGGGAAATGAGGCCGAACCTTATACAGCAATGAAAAATAAATTTACAAAGCCAGATTTAAACAAAGCCCGAACCTTTTTCGATATAAACTTCTTGTCTCCTAGAAAGTTTCTGTTCCACCCTGATAACGGGCCATGCCTGAATATTTGGTGACCATTTCAAGCTACGTATGCAGCAAAGAGACCATGTTTTAGAGTGTTTGAGGTGAGGGTTCTAGAAAGTTGCTCACATCATTAAATTTTGTAGACATCTCCTGGCACATCAAAAGACGGAGAGAGAGAGAGAGAGAGAGAGAGAGACTGCGAATTGGCATGATGAGTCACATGGCACGATCTCTTTGACTGAAAATAGGTCACATGACCTGTTGCTCTTTGTGCATCATGTGACCTGCTTCACACATGACTCGATTGTCCACCGGATTTTTCATGTGACCCAAGTGTTATCAGTACATGATAACTAGCTTGTGCATGTCTCGTGTCTTCATCACTCCTCGCTGGTACTTACTTTTGGATGTGCATGTGCATTCTTTTTTTCATTCAATGCGACGCCACGTTTATTAAATCTCCCAGAGGCACGTGGAATCATTGGAGACTCTGCATTCTCTGCTCGCGTGCGTGGCATTCTTTTTGTTTTCACTCCAGAGCAATACTGTTGGCGCGAAGACAGCTGGGTGGAGTCCAAAACTACAGCCAATTCCATCACGGTTCAGCTTCACCCAGTGGGACAGCCCATAGTCAATACTACAGTGCAAGGTCTCTTTCTTCAGTATTATTTCGACAGGAATGGTGACGGTGACATCACCAGGGATGAGCGTAACAACGACGGATACCAGCGAGCTCCCTACGCCTCCGAGCATGAGATCATCGGCCTCCGGCCGGACACTCAGTATCGACTCAACGCACCCGTCTACTTCAACCCGCCGCAGTCCCCAGTACAGACTCTGGGCTTGTTTGTTCGGACCCTTGCACCAGGTTCGTAGAAGATTTTGTGCGTTGTTGAGAGTAGGTAGGTGCCATGCTGGTCAATAGAGACAAGAAAGTACCATACATGTACTTTGAGTAAAGAGAAAGGACCAATAAGTTACGAGTTATGACTAACAGTCCACCAAGGTAACGAGGTGTTTTACTGTCAGATACTGCGACAGCATAAATAACATCACGCGCAGGCGCGCACACGCACGCGCACACACACACGCACACACACGCACATGCACACGCACACACACACACACACACACACATACACACACACACACACACACACACACACACACAGCTCATTGGCCCGTGTACACGCATAGGCATGCACATACTCGCCGTAGCACAAGTGTATACACCAACTGTGAGCACACTGGCGCATCAAGCAGAAAACCTAGTCTCACGGGTTTGCCATCCTCTTCTTTTTAATTTCATTTTATCACTCTGCAATATCGGCCAAAGTATCTAATAGCTGTTCTCAGCAATGGACATTGAGTCATTGACAACACAAAAACACTTGGTAACTGAGCAGGCACACAGTCAACTTCGCTAATAACGACTGCGGATATAATGACAATTCGCGAATAACGACAGCATTTCCATGCCCAGAGGAAAGTCCCTTCCAACTGTAATACATATAATGAGATTTTGGGAAAAACGACACTTCGCGAATAAGGAAACTTTTTTGATGCCCCGCCAAGTGTCGTTATAAGCGAAGTTGACTGTACATTGCTGCCCAGCATTGGTGCAATCGGGCATAATAAAGCAGAGCCAGCGGTGTATATTGCTGCTGTTTCTTGACACCCAAGATGCTGTTTTGTGACCATTTCTGTTTCCTTTCAGATTCCCCTGTGTGGCGCAAGCCAGCGTACAATGTCAGCTCCCTGTCACCGACAGGTGTTGATATTTTCGTTCCCACTATGCCCGCGCACTTTCCACGCTACGTGATTGATCAGCGATACTTGCAGTCGGATGGCACCTGGACAGCTTGGTCCAGACTTGGAGGGCTCTCGCTGCGAGGTTCTGTCCGTTCTCTGACTTCCTTGATTCCAGATCGCCGCTACCAAGTCCGTGCGCGAGGATTCATTTCTGTATCAAACATGTCAGCCTGGGGCGCCCCGCTCACAATCCAGCCTAGAACCGACAGTAAGGTTTTACTGTCACTGACTGAATATTCGCACACACTTGCATATCCCTTCCTCCCCACCCCTCCACACAGACACAGACACACACGCAACGTACGTATACACTAGCAAACACTCTTGCACGCGGCGTACACGTGCATGCGCGCACACGCACACACACACACACACACACACACACACACACACACACGTACTCGCACATACACCCATGCAAAGCATGCATACACAAATGCAAGTGGATATACATGCGTAGCGCATGTGTTCGTGCACGTGTGTGAGTGTGCCTGCGAGTGTCCCGTGGGGTCCAGTTGAGACACAAAGTGCGCACGTACTAGCGACATATTGCACCCGAGAGACCCCCTTGGGTATTTTGAGCAACAAAGCCTGTATGAAATAGTGGTTGCAACTTCGGCGATGATTTGTAAGAAATCCTGTATACCTAACAAGCAACCGATATTAAATTTTGATCATTGTATCTGGCAGATCTTGAATCCCCTCTCCTAAGTTTGTGTGTGTGTGTGTGTGTGTGTGTGTGTGTGTGTGTGTGTGTGTGCGCGCGTGTGCGCGAACGGATTTGGGGTGTAGGAACTCTTGTCTGGCGCTGGGATAGTCTCAGAATCAACGAGATGGATCCTACGGCCCTGAGCTTCTACTTTCCGCGAGCACTTCTGCCCAGCATACGGAATGATGTCGTCACTTACGGTGTGGACTATCGGAGAGTTGTTATCACCGCACGGAGAGTACGGCTAGGCGGCCGTTCCATCCTTTTTTACCGACACGATGCAAGCGCATGGCAGACGATCACCGTCCCATCTGAGCCCGACTGGTTCACAGTCCCCGATGCCATATCTGCAGCGACGTATGATGTGCGCGCCATCGGCCTGGATGCGCTGGGCGAGCCAGTTACGGAGTTGTCCGCCGTGTTTCGTACTGGTAAGTTGACTCAAGTTAGCTCGGTTCAGTTGCGGTATGACTGGTTTTCTTCTGCAAACTCTGACCCAGTATCCTCTTCTGAGCACTTTCTTTCAGTCGTTGCTGGGATTCACAACGTGTGGTTGGATTCATACAGTTCTGTACCGACATCTGTGGTCCGAGTCCATGTGCTAGCCCTCCATTATCACTCAGACTTCTCACTTTCTCTTGATCCTTGGGGGTAGTGGCGTTCCTACGGATGCGGAAAACTCGGCCTTCAGCAGAGTCTCAAGCGAACCGTGATTTTTTTCTCACTTTCTCATCTCCCTGTTGATAATGTCTGTGCTTTGCACTCTGTCACGTATTCCTGCAGCACCTGCACCCACCTGGGGGAGCAACCCTGTTGATTTTCTTCGCAAGACCCAGACCCGTGCCGTCCTGCGGCTGCCAGCATTCAGCAGTACCGATGCCACACGTATGCTGGTTCGCTACCGCCCTGTGTCCGGCGCAGGCGACGGTGACTGGGCGATCATATCGATAGATGCTCCCGGTCAGCCGGAGCTCTTGCTAGCCAACCTGACGGGCGATACGGAGTACGAGGTGACTGCCCAGTTTCTCGTCGGCGAAAAGCCACTTTCACTGCCGTCGTCTGCTCTTAAGTTCAGCACACTCTCAAACGGTAGGTCTACATTGTGTCACATTGTGTGTACATTGTGTCTACATTGTGTGTACATTGTGTCACATTGTGTCTACATTGTGTCACATTGTGTCTACATTTGTGTACATGGCACCCTATTAGATGAACTGAACCTTTCAACATGTGCCAAACCTCATACTGACAAATACTGGAGCCAACGTCCAAAAGATCCTCCGCTGTGAACTGTCAAGTGGTAAATCATGAGGAAAGAGCCAAGAACAGAGATTCCATGGTGGAAAATTGGCAGTATCACTCTCCTAACCGATCTGTACACCTTGGCTGTTTGGCATTTTTCTGATGACTTGCTTAGACCTTGAAGGGCGGATATCGCACTGGTGCTGGGTCTAAACTTCGCCTAGTGGATGATCACGTGTCAAGTCATAGAAGCTACTTCCTCTGCGTCATTAAAATTGTCGCTTTGCACATCGCAATGTTTGTGACTTGCTCGTCTTAGTCGGCGTGTCGGAATCCCTGTTTTCTGTGTTTGGACATTGGTGCGACCCTGCTCAATGTCTACTTGTTACTGAAGCCGTGGTGGTCTCACAGTGCGTAGACGTGTCTTTATTCTGGAGTTCGTGCTGGCCCACATCGTTCGTGTGGGCACTTATCAAGACTTCAAGCTCAGGTATAAGAATCCTGGTATTCTCCTGAATTCGAAATGCTGAAGTTGACGATGGCAAGAACAAAGTGTTCTCAAATTCCTAAAATGCGCTACGTGTGGCGCATTTTACTGCGAAGGTACCAGGTCTGAAAACACCAACAGAATCAGCGAAGCGTTTGCCAAAGAAAGAAGGTGTCGAACTGCTTACCCTATCCCGCTGAAAGATCGTTACAGTGTACTTTGGGGTCATTGCCTGCCACCTGGAGGCACGGAGTGCTTGAAAACGAAGTTTCATGACCTGAATTTGAACGCGCGTCTTGTTCAGCGTCTTTTTGAGTGCTGAAGAGTCTGCCTCAAACTCCATTGAAGACGTTGATCTTAGCTGCAAGAACAGCGAAGCGGGAGGCCACAAAATAAAGCTTGATCCGTCGACAATACCCTGCTTCAATTTCTAGCTGATCTCTTTGCCTTTCTAGTGGAAAAAATATAATTGAAAAATCGCTCTGGGAAGCGACAATTTTAATTACGTGGAGGAAGTAAGATGTAACATTTATTTTTCTCCTTTGTGTGGGTATTGGTATGGAATGACATGTAATGAAACTGGCCATGCTGTTCGGACTATCTGCCTATTCTCCTTCTTCAGCTGTACCTGCGTTTCCGGATCAGGCCGCAGCTGACTACCTTAATGGCCCCAGTCGAGTTGGCCTGGTCGTTCCGGGCACATCGGAACAGGACGTCAGTATCCGCTACCGTTACAAGCCTCAGGACAGTGACACTCCGTACTCTACCTGGCAGGTCATTACGATTCGCTCGGAACAGACGCAGGCAGAAGTGTCCACTGTGGTGATCACCAGCCTCCCAGCCAGCAGTGATGTTCAGGCACAGCTGATCAATCGAACGGACAGTGGCGAAACGCTTGAGGGCGGCACGGTCCAGAGACAAACATCGGCAGCTGGTAAGAAGTGCCGGGGCTTTTCGAACCCTTTACCTTGTCTCGCTGCTCTTACTGTTTAGCCCATTCTGAGGTTCCCGCGATTTCTACCCAGGGGCTTCTCCAAGAATAACGAGGCACACATCGCCCGAGCTTTTGAATGCCGTGTCCTCTCCCGAGTTTATCCAACTGCCTGATGGAAATAGCTCATACCAGGTGTTCCGCGCTTATAATGGAGGTCGTATGAATGACATCGCTGCGTATGGTTTGGATTGAGTGACAGATCAGTGTGTGTGTGTGTGTGTGTGTGTGTGTGTGTGTGTGTGTGTGTGTGTGTGTGTGTGTGTGCGCGCGCGCGCATGTGTGTGTGTGTGTGTGTGTGTGTGTGTGTGTGTGTGTGTGTGTGTGTGTGTGTGTGTGTGTGTGCGTCAATTCATCAGCCTTGCAAGCTGTTGAATGGTGTAATCCCAGCACAAGTTGCTATGTCTAACATAGCTGTTCGCTATCATCGCTTCCGCGATGGGCATGTCTGAGGTCTGAGGTCTGAGGTGTGTGCGTGCATGTGCGTGCGTGCGTGCATGCATGCGTGTGTGCGTGCGTGGGTTACGTGGGGGTGGCATCAGTAGTGAGCAGAGCACCTATGCTTATTGTGTTATTGTTCCGTTTCCTTTTTGATTTCTGATGTGATTGTTGTGCATAGGAACACCGGTGTGGCCTCGGCCTCCGGTTTCTAATTTAACTACAACATCTGCCGTTCTCAATCTGCCAACGCTGCCTGGTGCTACTCTACCTTATTTGGAGTATCGCTTTGCTAACGCGGATAACAACTATGAAGGACAGGCATGGCAGCGTCGTGAGATTCAGGATGGTCGCCGTCAGGCCACGCTTGACAATCTGCGACCAGGTTCTATTGTTCAGGCAAGAGCTCAGTACAGAATTCAGACCGGCCTGTCGGCATTCTCGCCTCCGCTCACGTTCGTCGTGCCCTTTCCCAGTAAGCCGTTATGCGTGTATCCGTATTCTGTAGTGCGAGCCATCATGCTGCGTTCTTTGCGTGTACAGACTTCGCTGTGGCTTACTATATTATTATTGGCACTTCCGCGGCAGTGTTAACGGAGCTTTCATGCAGATGTGGCCAGTCCACATGTCCGCTCTTGCTGTACACGGGGGGGGGGGGGGGAGAGTACAACAAAGAGTGGCAAAAAGAATTGCGCTGGGCTACTTCATTGAGACGAATTACTCAAAAGTTCACAATCCGTCTTGCTCTTTCAACGCTGACCAGGTTTTTGCATTGCCTGTGCTCTGTTTGTTTATCGTTTGTGTTGTGTCACTGGATGCTTCTATCGACGTAGGCTTGACGCTGTGTGTGAGAGAGAGCGTTTGCACTGGTGCAGAGCGCAGACCTGACTCCAGCGATCGGATTTCATTCACCAACTCTGTACTTGCAGTTGCCACTAGTTCACTGATTTGAGGTCTTCAAGTGTAGGAACATGAGCTGAGTTGTGCCTGCATGTCTTCAAGTGTAGGAACATGAGCTGAGTTGTGCCTGCGTGTATTTCCTGCTCAGCATCATTTACCATCCAAGCTTTCGGTGGCGGACCATCTACCATGTATCGAGTAACTGCTGCAAAGCTGGGAACTGGTGAGGGAGGCTCCTCTGCTTGGAATGTGTTGAGCACAACTGACCTGCAGGGATCCGAGTTCCCACACACCATCACCGGGCTGAGCCGTGGCTTTCACTCATTTCGGGTCGATGAGATCTCCACCGTGGAGCCCTGCACCCGAACCACCATCTTCACTCTCCAATCAAGCAATGGCTATCAAGGTAGGGATTTGCAGAATTTCCAATGTAGTCAAGTATCTGTTGTCTATGGTCAGTTCAAATTACTGAGGGTGTTGTGAACCCTCTGGTTCTCTAAAGTGTCAGGAACGAACGACCCCACACGGCACGAGGACAACTATTTATTCTCAACAGTATATTTCACTTCCATCGACTAACAACAATGAAATGAATGAATGAATAACACTAAAACCACCAGGTAGTTATAGCGTGAAAATGACAGCGTATATGAGAAAAGCATACACATACCACATACAAGTACAGCGCACACAGCAAACCGCACATAGCGCCTGTAGCGTATACCACGTCGTAAACATCAGCAGTACGGCGGAGTCGGGATACAACTGCATTGGAACGAACACAATGTCACAAGCGAGAAGGCCTTTCACTCTCGAGAACTTGTGGTTTCACAACAGAGGGTTCAGGTTAGGCCATGGTAAAAAATAAAGTTGATTCTCAGGTCATGAGCCTGTGAAAATCGGTGCGAGCGAGCGATTTTTATTTTAATTCCCACAATTTTTATATTTCCAAAGACAGGGTCACACATGTGTACGTCACAGGTTCATAATTAATTTATAATTATTTTATTATCCAGGCCAGGGAGTAGAAAAATACCGGTATTTTACTACTCCCGGATTCATGCCTTTCGCATTGACCGTTTTTCATGCACGCATATTCATGCATAGAAATAAAAAAATCGTCGGTGCGCCGCCAAAAATCGGTGCGCGCGTACTTGAGAATCAAAGATAATTTTACCATGGCCTTAGTGGTCACATTACTGAGGGTTCAGGTTACTGGTCACATTACTGAGGGTTCAGGTTACTGGTCACATTACTGAGGGTTCAGGTTACTGGTCGCATTACTGAGGGTTCAGGTTACTGGTCGCATTACTGAGGGCAGAATGCCCACATTTGGTGAGGCCTCAGTACATGATATTCCAGATAAAGCACACGTATTACCGTATACCGTGACTAACTTTGTTTGTGTTAGCTATCTAGAAAGGCTAGGAAACGCTTCACCTGCTCTTTTGTGACTTTGGATTTCTTTCTGCCCTCCCCCAGTTTGTGTCTTCATCTAGTTTGTTCTCTTCTTGCTGTGTGTTTGTGCCGGCTAGGTACCACCGTAGTGCCAGACTGGCAAACTGCAGCCCGTCCGATCATTTCCAGTGTCGGAGTCACATTCGGCGTGAGCCGTGCGAACGTCAGCGCTCCAGTATTGCCGGTGCAACCAACGGTTGACCAGCTGTATGTGATGGAATACCGAGCTGCAACAGGCAATGCTGACTGGATTAGATTGAGAGTGAGCAGTTCCCCTGTGCCAATACCGGAAGATCTCGCTGATGGTGTGTATGAAGTTCGTTTTGGCCTTACCAATGCGGAGGGGAGCACGTCATCTTTCAACTACGCACATCAGTTCTGCGTGCAGAGCAGAGGTATGAGGGAACCATCTTCGGCTCATTTAGCACATATCTATAGAGGGGCATTTTATCCACACTGTTGTGTTTAGCGAACATTTCCCTGTAGCAGCATGACTGATGACATCAGGTTTGAATGTGTTTGTCTGTATGTGTTATGTGTGTATATGACTGTGTGCTTGTCTGTATATGTTATGTGTGTGTGTGTGTGTTTGGTGTGTGCGAGCGAGCGAGCGCGCGCGTGTGTGTGTGTGTGTGCGTGCTCGCGCTTGTGTGTGTACGTGTGCGCGTGCGCGTGCTCGCTCGCGCGCGCGCGCGCGCGTGTGTACATTGGTGTATGTGTGTGTGTACGTGGGTGTATGTGTGTACGTGTGCGTGTGTGTGTACGTGTGTGTGTGTGTGTGTGTGTGTGTGTGCCCATGTCTGTCTATCTAGTGCTCTCACCCATCATACCTGGCGACTTCATCCAGCATTCGTACATATTGAGCTGTTTCAGTCGCATCACGGCGACTCTTCCCACCTTTGCTACGGATGCCGAGAGGCAAGCGTTGTCCGGCTGGATACTGAGCTGGGGCAATGTAGGCCGCTCCAACAGGATAGCTCGAGCTCCCATTGCTGCCACATCTGTGTTGCTGGCTCCATTCGTGGGCGATGGTCAGTATGAAGTCAGCTACTTTGGAACCCTTGTGGGAGGTGATCGGGTTCGATTCAGCAATCCCATCCCGTTTGAAGTGCGAGGCCTTGGTAAGTCTTTGATCAATCACCTGCTGTAACTTATATTCATGTAGGATCAATGTGTATAGGATACTCAGGCTGCGTATAGTGCTCTATGTCCACCAGTGGAAGGAGCCCGTGATACAACTCTCACACAGCAATGGTGCAACCAAGTCCTCTCCTTTGCCGTTACTCAGAGTTTCGTGTTTAAAAAACCCATATAAGACAGCAGATGAGTGCTTTTCAAACATGAAACTCTGAGCAACGTCAACGAGGGACTTGGTTGTACCATTGCTGTGTGAGAAATGATTTTTTGCGCACTCGCAAAAGATGTTAAAACACAAAAGGCGCATGCTCTGTTCCCAACAAACTCTCATGCGCTCATTGTTGTCCGAAGTCCGCTGTTCCTGATTTCAGTTCTGGCTGTGCCCGCATTGGCAGTGGATTTCTTTCTCAACATTCACACAGCTCTAAGCTGTCACTCACTCGGAGCCTGGCAAAGCAATTGACAAACCCTCCTATTCCCCAAACTGGTTGCTCGTTGTGTGAGTGCGGCATGCAGATGCTTGTGTTAACAATTATTCTACCTGTAGAGTGAAGTGAACTTTAAAGATGATAGTTTTTACGGGCAGACACAATCAAGGATGATGCGCACTCACTTGCTGTGATGCTGTGCATGGTTCTGCAGATTCTTTTCATCCATTCTTAGGTGATGTTGTTCATGGTTCTGCAGATTCTTTTCATCCATTCTTAGGTGATGTTGTTCATGGTTCTGCAGATTCTTTTCATCCATTCTTAAGTGATGTTGTTCATGGTTCTGCAGATTCTTTTCATCCATTCTTAGGTGATGTTGTTCATGGTTCTGCAGATTCTTTTCATCCATTCTTAGGTGATATCATTTGCTTGTCGTTGCTCGCTTGCTCACGGTGTACGGCATGCGTGTGCATGCTTGTGCACACATGTGTGTAATATGTGTGTGTGTGTGTGTGTGTGTGTGTGTGTGTGTGTGTGTTTGTATGTATTCATGTGCATGCATGTGTGTTCATTAGGATCGATGGTTGTGGCGTTCAACCAAAGGGACTCCACAGTTCCCGAGTACACACTGCGTGTGTATGCATTCGACCCGAGCCGAAATGACTTTGACGTCTTCTTCCAGCAAGGTGGCCTTGCCGCTGGGGACTTTCCCTACACCGTGTACAACACAACCTGTGGCCATTATGTTAGCACTGTGGATGCTAGGGATAGTAGTGGTGGAGTACGGACGGTGTTCACGCTCTTTCTAAGCCAGTCTGTATCAGGTCAGTGGATCCCACCATGAGTGAACTGATGTGTGTGTGTGTGTGTGTGTGTGTGTGTGTGTGTGTGTGTATGTGTGTGTGTGTGTGTGTGTGTGTGTGTGCGTGTGCGTGTGCGTGCGTGTGTGTGTGTTCTACGTTCTGCCCCCACGGCGTTTCAAGCACTATTTGCACACTACATGCATCCCTCGTATAATGAAGCATACGTCAAAGTCCGGCTAGGCCTCAGGAGTGGTTCTAAATGTAATGCTTGGTTGACGAATGTTTCCTGCAGTGGCACCCACCCTTTTACAGTATCCCGGTAATATGGTGCAAGTGATGCTGGGCACGGTACAAATCAATCTGCCACAGCTGACTCCAGAGCAGCTGGCCATGTACAACAGGTTCATACTGCGCTACAGGCGGCTGGGATCGGGCCCATGGCAAGAGGAGCAGCTGAGCACCACTGCCACGACACACCAGCTAACACTGACGGGTGGCGTCTACCAGCTGCAACTTCGTGCTGAGGGAAGCAATGGAGATTCCATCACAAATGTGCCGGTCACGTTCACAGTGCCATCTTCGGGTAAGCAAGTCACGAGCGATGACGTTTTATTCAATTATCTTCAGGTTATATTTTGACCAAAAGTGATATGGTGGCTTCGAATTGCTTGGTCAATGGATGAGCAGTGGAAGGATAATAATGAGCTGCTTGATTAATCAATAATGTGTGCTTTTAATGGTCTGATTTGCTGGTGAGCTGATCTACTCACCTCGCACCGCTTTAGGATCTGCATTTGCGCCTTGATCCTTGAAGGGTGGTGGTGTTCCTACAGATGCGGAAAACTCGGCTTCTAGCCGAGTCTGACACGAACCGTGACTTTTTTGTGTGTGTGTGTGTGTGTGTGTGTGTGTGTGTGTGTTGCGTGCATTTCTTTTGCCACAGCTAATATACAAGTGGGTGCACCTTCTGGCCAAGTACTTGACCCAACCCACTCCTACACAATCTATCTGTATAGATATGATGCTGGGAGCGGCTCATTTGTTCAGAATGAGGTTTCAGAGCAGCTAAATGCCGCTGACTTTCCCTATGGCTTCACCGGTGTTGGCGGAGGTTATTATGTTGCTACGGTAGTAGCAACTGAACCAGATGGTGACCAATCCACAAGGAGCGCGCAGTTCTTCGCTCTCCAAGCAGGTAAGTAAAACTAATCACAAACTACGTGTAATTGTTATATGCTGGGTCTATCCATAGTCCCTGTGATGATATTGGATTTTGCCAACCCTCTAGTGAGCACTGTGCCCTGTATAGATAGGTACAATTGCGTAGAGCGGAGTCCGGCGATACGAATAAAGCAGTGCAGCGCCCATCATACCGTCCGGTGTGTATAGCGCTAGCGTTAGGGCGCGTTCAGACCACCGATAAAAAGTGACGGAATGGGAAAGTTTCCAAGGTGATTTGATCACGTGACGTTACTGGCACGTTACCGGCGGAAAGGTTTTACTGCCGCGGTTGCTGCGGCGGTAACTGCATTCCGGCTGTAAAAAAGTGCTCAGGCTGTAAAAAGGGAAAATCCCTTCCCAGTGCCGCGGTGAGAGCTGCAAAACTTACGTACCGGTAACGTTATTTATCGGTAGTGTGAATGCCCTTCACGGTTTATCGCCATTCACGGTTTGACGGGATTCACGCTAGTCTGAACGCGCCCTCAGGACTGTGCCTGATTGGAGTACTTACGTCCCCTAGGTCTGATATCGTTTGCCACCACTTTACACATCATGACATGGCAGATTGTGCACATGGTCCTAGTCTGTTCTTTTTATTTATTTATTATTATTATTGCTGTCTGATGATCGGTTAAAACCGTGAAACTCAGAGTTACAGAAGAAACACTTTTCGTCCCTCTCAAGTGTGTGTGTATTATTATTATTATTTTACTGAAGACGCGACCTTATCGTAAGAAGAGGGGAGAGATGTAGCAGGACAACACAACAATGGGAAGAGTAGGGGCTCCAAGAAGGAACCTATGCTGGCGAGGCAAGGCAACAATGCCAACCTGTGGTCTCGGCGTTACCGCGAGCTTGCGCACCATGAGAGTTTCTAGGGAGAGGAGAGAAGACGAAAATGGAGAGGGGACTATTGTGAAAGAGAAGACAGAATGGAGCTAGAGGGGACTATTGTGAATGGTGTTCTGTCTATTTTCTTTTCTTTCTCTACTGCTTTAGCTGACGCACCGGATATACTGCCGCAGTCGCGTATTAGGGTTCTATCAGCTGGCCCAGGAGTTGGTCAAGTGCGTGTTGACTTCCCTGCATTGAGCAGTGCCCAACGTGCTCAGTTCAGTTCATTTGCTGTACGCATTCGGCCATTCGGTGGTCGGAACTGGACAACCCACCAATATAGTAGTTCCCTCGCGTCGACAACTCTACCCGGAACCTATCCGGATGGCAACTACGAGCTGCTGGTAGACGCGCTGGGCGGTGACCAGAAGCTGTCGGGCATTCCGTCTGTCTTCCCGTTGCGAGGATTTGGTGAGTGTCGGCCGCCATGCTGCCAAGATCGCAGTCTAGCCTGGTGTTATGGCGCTGGTCTGGTTGAGTAGAGTTGGCAGGTTGGAATCTGTTAAAAGGTTTAATTGTGGAATATTTCAATCCCCTTGTTCTGCTGAGCCATTCACATTTCCATGATCAAAACGTGGCCATACTCAATAGCATGAGTACGATCCCCCCCCCCCCCCCGCCTAAAAATGAAATAAATAAATTGCAGCTGCATTTTTTTGAAACTCCTGAACAATGTCATCTGACAGTACTGGCTAATCTGACTTGTGCATACTACTATCAGCCACTACAATATTCATGGCTGGTGAACATAAGACCTTTACCATCTGTGGTGACTTGGTGTGCAGTGTCAGGAAAGCAATGAGGTTCAGTAATTTTGATGACAAGCATGAATGAGGGTTGCACGGGGGGGGGGGGGGGGTAATACCGGAGTGTTATGTCACTATTATGGGTACCAGAGTCCTGAGAGGTACCTGTATGATTTTTGTTGGTGTGAATTCTTTGTAATTCGTTCCTTTTGGTATAATAAGATAGGAATGAAAGGAAGTGACATCAATACACTCCAAACACTGCTTGTTTTGTATTGCAGGCGACTACGAGATTAGAGCTCCAGGTGGACCGGCCGCTCCTCAATACATCATCACGCTGTACAAATACGACCCCAACAGTATGGACTTTGTTGCGCAGCAGAGGGTTCCCGGTCTGACTGCTACCAGTTTCCCGTACAGCATTGGCAATGTTGGCGCCGGGTCTTACGGTACATCCGTTGTTGCAGCGTCGTCCGCTGGGCTCCTGTCATCACGGTCATCCGAGTACACTACATTTGGAAATGCTGGTATGTTAACCCCATTCTGCCATATTCTGTTTGCCTATGGGTCGGGTGCACCCTGGTGTATTTAGCATTTCCCCGAGCTGCCCTGGCTGGCACTGATTGTGACGTGTAACGTGCGCTCGTGAATACAAGCTCCCCTCTGCGTAAAGCTCAAATCTGTCGGAGGGCGTCCGATAGGAAATCCCTGCCTCATATTCTATCCTAGGGCTATAATTGAGCAGCCAAGATCATTCAGTTCATCAACTGTGATGGTGTGCGCGGATGTTTCTTCCCTTACTCTATAATCAGCAGCAGCAGCAGTGCGTGGCATAGCTGATGTTTTTTAATTAAAAAAGATACTCTCCCTATCGAGAATAGAGCCCCATCCCACGCCAAAATAGAGCCTCGGGCTTCTATTCGAGCCTATGAGTATACGGTATGGCTCTCCAGTGTTTGGGTTGTAACTAGCCAAGTGCGTGTGGATGTGTGTGTCCGCCTGTCCAACCTGTCGAAAGTCTACCTTCTTGCCAAAGCATTTGGAAGTTGGACTAGTTTCGGCTCCACAATCCAGTGTGTCGTAACTATAATAATTATAGCTTTCATGGCTGAGGTTGTTGGTATATCTGTTGGCCCTGGGTTCCCAGTACTCAATTGCAGAGGCTGGTTGGTAAACTAACTCCAATTTCACTTCAAGGTACTAGTGCATCTAGTGTCTGCTTCTATCAAAGCAGCGTGCTGTCTATACTGGTTACCCCAGCAAGTGTAGGGTGTGCATATGTATCTGTCTTGGCCGTCCTATTCCGATGTACTCTGTGTGGTGTAGACCAAGTGTGCATTGGGGATCGATTCACATGGCTTCACCAGTTGTGTGGATTAGACAGTTATCTGGCGCTTGTCTTGATCTGTTTCATTCAGAATCAGATCCGCTATCGTTGCTATAAGAGAAAATTTGTGGGTGCACATCCAGTGCATTTGCAGATTTGTGTGCTTCTCTTGCGACGGGCGTATACATGGTACATGGTGTGTGTCCATCTGTTTGTGCATCTGTCTTCCCATCTGTTTGTGCATCGCGTGTGTTTGTTTCCGAGTGTATGTGTGTGTGTGTGTTTGTATGTGTGTGTGCGCACCCCCTAGTGCGTGTTCTGTGAGGCGATACAAATTGTGAATTTTCTTGTGGCCGTTGCTCCTTTGTGTTTAGGTGCAGCACCATTGTTGCAGTATGGCAGTCAACTGATCACAGCCCAAGCTGTCAGGCCAGGCCAGAGCCAAATAACAGTCAACCTTCCAGCGTTGAGTGCCAGCCAGAGAGCCGAGTACGGCACGTTTGAGATCTCTTTCCGTCGCGTCGGAGACACTTGGAGAACCAGCCGCACGAGCACGTCAAGCTCGACATATGTCGTACCCGGGACGTACTCGGACGGCAGCTATGAAGTGAAAGTGGCTGCGCTGTCCAACGGTGGTCAGCCCAGTCTGGTCAATGTTCCATTCACGTTTCCACTGCAAGCTGTCGGTAAGCCTTTATGGAGAATTGGTATAGTCGTTACCGTGCCTCTCTCAGTATGTGCATGACTTGCAGTGGCAACACAGAAATGACATGTGTATTGACTATAAACGTTCAGGTAATTAGATGAATTTGATTTTCTAAATCTGTCTCAAAATGTGAAGACTCCACTGTAGCCATTTATCATATCCATGCATCATTTTGCACATCAAACAGTCTCTTGGTCACAGAAATTCGAATGGATTATGTTCCTCGTTTGAGTTCTGGTGGTGACTTTTTTCTCTAGTCCTTTATACACGCGGTGTGTGTGTGTATGTGTATGTGTGTGTGTGTTTGTGTGATTTAGGTAACATGGTCGTGAATGCTCCAGCTGGTCCACCTGTACCTGGTGCTGAATACATCATAACAGTGTACCGTTATGACGCCAGCACACAGGACTTCATGCCAGTGCAGGAGATCCGCAGTCTGACTGCCAACAGCTTCCCGTACAGCATCAGTGGCATAGGTTCCGGCTCGTATGCCGTGACCATTGGCACTGTTGTGAATGGCGCCTGGTCGAGCAGATCGGCGACGTACAGCACATATGGAGGTGGAGGTGAGAATTGGGGCTGATCATGAAATCTGGTGAATCTGCTTTGCACAGGACCTCCTCTCACTTTTGTATGTTTCATGCTCCGGTCCCCTCACGTTGCCCTACAAGTTAGTTGCATGATGATCACACAAGCATCCAACTCGTAGCAGCTACATACCCCCCCCCCCCCTCTTACTACCATGTTTTACCGAAGTCAACCTTGTAAGTTATACGATCTGAAAACCGACCTAAAAAAAAAATTGTTCTCGAGGAAACCTTCCTTTCCCTCCAATGAGTTGTACTATTAGCTCAGACTACTTCGTTACAGCAACGCCGACTAATTTGCCTCTGTATATTGGGTCATCGAATGCTCTTGGGTTGTGTTCCTGAACATATAAAGCCTTAAAACTGGTTTGTTTCGGGCCGCTCAACCAGAAACAAAGTGTCTCTTCCCAAGGCCAAGTCAACGCAATTCACAAGATCGCCATTCTTCCAGGGCTACTGTTCGTGGCTACAACTTCCCGACTCAGTGAAGACTTCTGGATCATTGCAAGAATTTAAAGTGAATCTGAGGGTTTGCTGATGACTGCGTGCACCATAATAATAAACTATTAAATCATAAATTTGTTTGGTTGAGGAAGGTTACGCTTTCTCTCTCTCTTCGAAGGGGTTTGTATTTATCGGAACTATAATGGACTGTAACAGTAAACCAAGGCGTTCTTCAGCGCCACTTAGGATAGCGACGCTCAACGTTCGAGGGTTGTCGTCGAAAGTGAAGCAGGAATGTTTGAAACGCGGATTAAATTCCTACAGAGTTGATATTTGTTGTATTCAAGAAACGAAGTTGGTGAAGGACCTGGATACTGAAGCCGACGGCTATCGTCTCATTAGCTTTCCTCCTGTGTGTCGGCATTATGGTTTGGGCTTCGCTATCTCCTCACGCTTCACAGGAAATATCGACCGGCTTTGGCAGGTTTCAGACCGTGTGGCCGTCGTTACGTTCAGCGGGATTTTGAAAACAGGTCATGGCGGCAGGCTCGAAGGAAACAGACGGAACGCCGGAAGAGCCGATATTGGTATCATCAACGTTTATGCTCCAACTGCTGCGAGGTGTGCTCAATCGGCGGACGAGCTGGATTTGTTTTACTCAGCACTCCAAAAAGCTTATGATGAAATTCGAAATTGTACACTATTTTATGTTATTGGTGATTTCAACGCCAAAGTTGGAACTCGACGTGCGGGAGAGTCATCGCTTGGAAGTCATGGACGTGGCCGAAGGAATATCAATGGACAGACTCTGGTGGACTTCTGCGAGTCGAACAAGCTATACTTTGCCAACACGACTTTCCAGCATGCTGCACGCCACAAGACCACTTGGACAGGATATCGGAGAGACATGGGTTCTGGAAAGACTGTACCAATCTACAACCAGATTGATTATGTCGTGTGTAGAGAAGGGCAAAGGCGACTGCTGAGGGACAGCCGGAGCTACGGAGGCATTTGCATTTCCACAGACCATCGTTTGGTTGTGGCCGACATCCAGCTCGACAGACTCTACGGGATAATGGCAAAGCATGATGTAGCACGAAAGGTCTCCTCTGCTAAGAAACAATTCAATGTGCCAAAACTAGTGCAGAGCACTGGTGCTCAACAGAAGTACCGTAAGGAAGTGGAGAGAATGTTACCACTGCCTTCTGCGGATGAATCGAGCCAAGAATACCTCAGCAAAGTTATGAGTGCCATCAAGCAGGCTGCTGCTGCTGCTGCTGCAGTGGGATATGCCAACAAGCCGAGAAATAGGCATTGCACACTGGACCCGGAGATTGATGCATTATCGGAAGCACAGAAGGATTTGCTTCTCCGTATTATGAATACCGTCGGCAATGACAAGGCCGCACAGCTCAAGCAAGAGCGAAACCGTATATCGCATGAGATTCGAAGACGCTGCAGGGAGAATGCTGAGCGGAGACTAGATGCTATGGCAGAGGAAGTGGAGAGGCAGAAGGATGGAGCCCAAATGTACAAGGCTGTTGCACTGTTGACAAGGAAGAAAGAACCAAGACCAGTTGTTGAGGATGTCGATGGCCATATTGTTGGCAATGCAGTGGAGTCCGTTGATATTATCAAAGGCCATTTTTGTAAACAATTCAGCGTGCCAGGTGGCGGAATCCTGGAACCCTTTGTCGGAGAGCCAAGGCCATTACAACGACCTGTTACGACTGAAGAGCTGCAGCAAAGTATCACCAGGCTGAACAACAACAGATCGTCAGGCCCAGACGGTGTAGCAGCGGAGCTGCTGAAGTATGCAGGGCCCATGTTAATCGGAAACCTAATTGATTGCCTTAATCGTATGTTCGTACATCATAGCCCTCTTGATCTGGGATCAGGAATCGTCATCCTTCTCCAAAAGCCAAATAAGAAGCGAGGTCCACCAGCCAATCTAAGGCCCATTGTTCTTTTGGACTCTGTACGGAAAGCTGTTTCACTGCTGGCTCTCCGGAGGATTCAACCAGCTGTCAACGATTATCTGAGCACTACCCACAGTGGTTTCCGACCTGGAAGGTCAACCGCTGATGCTGTGTGGACCCATCGCTGGCTCGCTGCATTAACCCAGAAACACCGCACAACAATTAAAGTGCTCGGGATAGACATGTCGAAGGCATTCGACACTGTTTCCAGGGCCAAGCTTTTGACAGTAATGGAACCCATTGTCGGCGAAGACAACATTCGACTCATCCGCGTGCTTCTATGCAACACCACCCTACGCATCCGCTTAGGCACCGATATGTCATCGCTCTTCAACACCAATGTGGGAACACCACAAGGTGATGCACTATCACCAGTTCTCTTTGTTGTATATCTAGAGTCAGCTCTTCGTGATTTCAGAGCCGCAGCACCTCCCCGTCCACTACAGGACCAACACCTACCCCCAGAAGTGATCTACGCAGATGATACCGACTTCATAAGTAGTTCGAGGCAGTGGCTGACGGATATCGAACCCATTGCAGCGGAGGTACTGGGTGAATGGCATTTACGCGTCAACCATGACAAGACAGAGAAGACAACATTTCGCCAGGAGAAGGACCGTATAGCAGAAGATTGGCGCTCGACAAGAAAGCTGGGCTCTCTCATCGGCGACGAACAAGACGTGATCCGGAGAAAGCAGCTGGCATCAGCAGCATATCAGTCCATGTTCTCTCTCTGGCGTCGCAGCAAACAGGTCAGCGAGCGGGTTCGGCTTCGCCTGTACAATGCCCTGATCGTCCCAATTTTGCTGTACAACTGTGGCACTTGGGGCTTGACAGCAGCAACTGAGGAGAGGCTCGATTCCTTCCACAGAAGGCAGCTGAGGTCCCTGATTGGCGTCCGTTGGCCACAGCTCATCTCCAACATCAACGTATACTCCCGCTGTGGTGCGGAACCAATCAGCGCAACGGTCAAGCGTGCCCGATGGAGACTGATGGGCCATGTCCTGCGGCTTCCTGGCGATACCCCGGCAGTGATGGCAATGAAGGCATACTTTGTATGTCGAGAAGGGTCGTTCCGAGGGCGACCAAGAACAACGTTGGTCACAACCCTGTCCAAGGACTTGGAGAAGAAGAACATGGGCAAATTAAAGACAGCAGCGGACCTAGACAGCCTTCGATCTACCGCAGCTAGTTGCGAGGAGTGGAGAGACTTTTGCCGTGCTCTATATTGAGGAAGGCCACAGTATGCTGGCATCTACCACTCCATCATGACTATTATTTCCCCGCATAGGTTTCGGTAGTCACCGACCATGCTGGCAATCACCATAGTAAAGTATATTGTCCGTTGTGTTGTACCGTTAAAATGCATTCTTGCTTCTACAGTATCATACAGCTGATCGTTTGGTTCTGGCATATGCGAAGATGTGAACATTGTTGACATCAACGCGAACATGCATATAATAATAATAATTAAATCAATATAGCTTTTCGGCTGTTTCCTTTTCATGTATTATAATCTTCTCCTTCTTTTACCATGGTTGCCTAGCACTCACATCTTCCCGCCATTGGAAGCCATAAGATGTTGAAAAAATAAAAATTAAAAATTAAAAAAAATTAAACAGGGCCGATGACTTGCAACCGGGGTTAAACCGCAATTGTACCGGGAAGTTGAGCCCCTAAGTATGGCTGTCGACTAAAACCCGAGATCGGCTTGTAAGTTGTAGGCGAAGGGTCTGTGCCAGCAACATCTACAAATTTGTGAGTATTGAGCACTAATTGGACTGTGGAGTACCACAGCTGTTTTGTGTGTAAAACGGGTTTAACCTGACTGTGAGCCAACTGGATACAGTCGTCCCTCTCTAATCCGGCACTTTATAATCCAGCACCCTCGATAAACCGGCACAATTTTCAGTAGCCAAATGTCCTCTTCATGCACATTGCAGCAGTAGATCAGATTTGTTAATCCAGCACCCTCCCTAATCCAGCAGATTTTCGTGGCACAAATGGTGCCGGATTATAGAGGGACCACTGTAGTTGGTCAACATCTCAGGCACGAGGCCAGTGTTTTGCACACCATGGATTGACTTGACTCGTGAGCCGTGTTTATAAGTGGCAACGTTTAACGCAGGATTCACACTGGAGCTTAGTTATTGGATATCATGCAAGGTGTTTGTAGTTGAATTGCAATCCCTGCTTACAAGTAGCGTGTTGGCTTGGTGGTCGTGTCAATAAATTTGAGTCCTCAAGATCACACAAGTGGTGATTGTAGGTGGTTTTGAAGATTAGGGAAGAATTTAGCAAAGGATAAAGTGGTCAAATATGGTACACAATGTTACGCAACGTGAGATATTCAATGTCTACATTGTGTGCATTTTCTGACCCAGATGCAGTACGAGTCCTCGCATATCCGAGCCAGCTGATCAGCAGTGTTGCTGCTGGTCCCGGCACAAGCACAGTGCGAATCAATCTACCACAGCTGTCTGCCTCGCAGAGAGCTGAATTCAATAACTTTGAGGTGTACTATCGCCGTATTGGTGACGCAGATTGGGTCGTGGGTCGAACTGGTCTGGTTAGTGATAGCTATGCAATTCCCGGTGTACTTGCTGATGGCGATTACGAGGCAAAGGTGCGTCTGGTGTCAGGTGATGGCCAGTCTGCACTCTCCAACATCCCAGTTAGATTCACGCTCAGAGCGTTGGGTAAGTGTCCACCAATAACGATAGTCACTTTACTCATTCCTTTCGTTCGCTAACACCTGCTGGAGCCTGCACTGCTGACGTTTCTTGATGATTTCCCGAATGTGTGGCTCTACTGTCAACAAGGAAAGAAACGTCTTGATTACTGAAACATACTACGTTCAAGAAAGAATGCCCGGACCTGCAAGAATGCTTTGAACTAGAACATGGCATTATGCATAGAAGCCAGGTCGTATTCACTGCAGAATATGAATTCATAGTATTCAACTGCTCTATAATACATCCTGACATGGGTGTGATGCGCTGAAAATAATTATAATGAAACCATTGCATTTGTTTGGTGTGTGTTTTTCAGGTGTCATTATCGTACCTGCGCCACCCGTTAGCCCTATAGGTACCCAGTACACGGTCACCCCGTACCGATATGATGCAAGCACCATGCAATACAGACAACTGCCGGAGATTAGCGGCCTGTCTGGAAGTAGCTTTCCATACAGTCTGAGTGGAATAGGGTCTGGATCGTATGCTGTTGCCGTGAGCTCCATGTCGGCGACTGGAGCTAGCTCAACCAGATCAATCTCGTACAACACATATGGCAATGCAGGTATGAATCTTTTTTGAATCATGGTCTTTGAAAAGCATGATAGCAATGTTTGACGGTAGATGAGTTCTGACAATGTTTCATAGCCTAGCTGCTTTATGAATCTGCTGTGGCATGGCCATGGCCGTTGTATCAGAAATAAATGTGGGATGAAAATGCTCGCTGAGTTTAGAGTTCAAGTTCCTTCTCTTTGTGCTATTTTGTTCTGATCGGTAGATGCTCCCAACATCCTTCAGCTTCCGGGCAACTTGGTCTCAACGCGAGCTGTAAGACCTGGCGGAAGCGAAGTGCAAGTAAGCCTGCCAACATTGAGTCCAAGTCAGCTAGCCGAATACAGGAACTTTGAGATAGGTTTCCGACGCTTGGGCAGTACTCAGTGGCTAACTGATACCACCGGTATTTCTAGTGGCACTTACACCTCTCCAGGAACGTTTTTTGATGGAAACTATGAAGTTCGAGTGCAAGCAGTGGGCAACGACGGGAGCAGACTGGTCTCGATTCCTCGCAGATTCCCGACTCAAGCCACAGGTGAGCTCTGTCGATTGTTGACATGTGCAGGTAGATGTACTGATGCAGTTACCTCCATCACAGTCGAGTGTTTGCGGTGACTAATGCCCAGTAGATGACTGCTGTGTTGGTTCAGCATCATCATCACATCACAAGCCCATAGCCCTAAGGCCGTCGGGGTGTCACAGAGCAAGTATGAGCAAGCGAGCGCCATAAAAATCGATCGCGTGCAGCAGCGAGCAGGAACTGCACGTCAAGTGCAGTCCATGAAATAATATTATCAAGCCATGACACTCTGGGCCTGCCTTGGCCACGACCTCCAGCAACACAACCCTGAAGAACAGTCAGTGACATGCATGCTCAAGTGATATTAATTTTGTACTACCGGAGTGTTAGAACGGCCTTGGCATGGTATCTGCAATTTCGGAATTTAGCTGGCCTTGACGCTAAGAGTTTGAAAAAAATGAGATTTCGTTGCAGAACTAGAATGCTAGAACTGCATCAGCATGGTATGAGCAGTTCATTTGATTTTGGAATTTCCCTGGCCCTGGGTATGTGTAGTGCAATTTCGAGATTTCATTGCAAGACTGCAATTTGTTGCTCTCATATTGGCTTGGTGTGCAAACTGACCTTGACACTGCACGCGAGCAAGGGTTTCTGCTTGTGCCAATTGTGTGTGTATGTGTGTGTATGTGTGTGTATGTGTGTGTGTGTGTGTGTGTGTGTGTGTGTGTGTGTGTGTGTGTGTGTGTGTGCATGTATGTGTGTTTGGGTGTGCATGTGTATTTGTGTGTATTTTTTTGTACAAAGAAGACAAACCCGGGTGTATGTGTGTGTGTGTGCTTACTAGGTAACATGGTCGTGAATGCTCCAGCTGGCCCACCGGTACCTGGTGCTGAATACATCATAACAGTGTACCGGTACGACGCCAGCACACGGGACTTCATGCCAGAGCAGGAGATCCGCAGGCTGACTGCCAACAGCTTCCCGTACAGCATCAGTGGCATAGGCTCCGGCTCGTATGCCGTGACTATTGGCACCGTTGTGAATGGCGCCTGGTCCAGCAGATCAGTGGCCTACAATACATATGGAGGTGGAGGTGAGAGTTGCAAGCCACCCTGGAATACAGTACAATGGTCTTGCACAGTGCTTTTTACTGTTCCACTTTGGTGATATCCACATCCCTTGGCTTAAAATGTATTAGTGCCTGACGATTGGGACCTTGTGAACTGCAGAGTAGCAATGTACTTCTCTCCCTTCTTTCTATTGTGCCGGCAAGCTCTACTTGCCGGTATATTAAGCACACTTCGGACAGTGGAGCATCCCATTTGCTTGTATAACTGGCTTCGGACCACTAGGACCGTTAGCTGCCACAAGCCAGGATCTATTGCTCTACACCGTCCTTTGGTGCAGCATGGACTAGTTGATTAATATCACAGTTTCTGCTTACACGTACGTGTACATGTGTGTGGTGTGTAGTCTGGCAATATGATTGGACAATATAAGCCTTCAGAATGTACACATCGGGTTTCCCTACCAAAACTTGATCCATGTAAATGAGTGATGTCTTTTGTATTTGTTCTATTTTGGAGTTTGCTTGCGTTCTCGAAATATGCAGCTCGCGCAGGAGCGTCGGATGAGAATAGAATGGGGAACGCAGTATTTGTACGAGAGGAGCAGAAGCATGAGAATGACTGGATGATCTAGATCTGTGTACACTGCGAGATTGTATGAATGTCTTCATTGTTCCTTTTTTTCGCCAGATCCTGCGCAAGTCCTCGTATACCCAGCACAGCTGATCACTTCTAGTGCTCTTGTTCCTGGCTGGAGCACGGCGCAAATCAATCTGCCCCAGCTGTCTTCCCCGCAGCGAGCTGAATTCAGTAACTTTGAGGTGTACTACCGCCGAATTGGTGACGCTAATTGGATCGTGGGTCGGGCTGGTCTGGAGAGTGATAACTATTTGATTTCTGGTGTGCTTGCCGATGGAGATTACGAGGCAATGGTGCGTCTTGTGTCACGTGATGGCCAGTCTGCACTCTCCAACATCCCAGTTAGATTCACGCTCACAGCGTTGGGTAAGTGGCTTCTAGTGCCGTGACTGCAATAGTCCGCATTCCATATGTTTCCTTGCCAATAAGATAGGACAGGAGTATCAAAGAAGAAGGAAAATGTGGTAGAAGACCATTTGAAAGCATGCTGTTGTGAAATAAGAATGCTAAGATCAGCAGAACATGGTATCTTGTTTAGAATAGCAAATCACTGACAGGATCGTTAAAAGCAGGTTTTGATTGGTGATTTTGATTTTGTATCTTGCTTAGAATAGCAAATCACTGACAGGATCGTTGAAAGCAGGTTTTGATTGGTGATTTTGATTTTGTATCTTGCTTAGAATAGCAAATCACTGACAGGATCGTTGAAAGCAGGTTTTGATTGGTGATTTTGATTTTGTATCTTGCTTAGAATAGCAAATCACTGACAGGATCGGTGAAAGCAGGTTTTGATTGGTGATTTTTGATTTTGTTTGGGTTACATGTGGTGTGCATGATATGGCGGGTACACATGACCTACTCAGCAGTCAACAAGTGCCTGACGTACCGGACCGTTTCCGCCGAGCCTCGTGCCAACAGGGTTATTTTTTTGTATACAATTTTTTGAACCCCACGTCGTCATGGTTTGTTGCCATGCTGAAAATAGTTCACTCCTCTTCATCAGAGCTCGCATCTTCCTTCCTACCCCTTCTTCTGGTATAGTCTGATTTGATGCATCATCTTTCTCTATGGCACCTCCATTCTTTTATTGTGAATGAGCATCTCTGCTTGTTTCTAAATACATGTAATCAAGCAAAAACACAAGATGTGTGTCGTCAGGGACTTTAGACAAACTGGTGTTCCCTCTTGTACAACGTCATGTGCGTACAACATTTTGTTTGTTTGTTTGTCTGTGTGTGTGTGTGTGTGTGTGTGTGTGTGTGTGTGTGTGTGCGCGTGCGTGTGTGTGTGTGTGTGCGTGTGTGTGTGTGTGTGTGTGTGCATGCAATGGTTGGTATGGTCTGATGCTTCATAGGTGATATTGATGTACCTGCTCCAACCGGTACACTGCCAGGGTCCCAATACACCGTCACTCTGTACCAATTTGACACAACCCAGATGCAATACACACAGCTACGCGAGATTGCCAATCTGAATGAAGGTAGCTTTCCATACAGTCTGAGTGGAATAGGCTCAGGATCGTATGCTGTTGCCGTGAGCTCCGTGTCCGCGACTGGAGCTAGCGCAACCAGATCAATCACGTACAATACATATGGCGATGCAGGTATGGTTTTGTACATCTGCTGTTAATGCCTAATAGCAATGGTAAATGAGAGTTGTGTGTAGAGGATTAAAAAAAATGCACAGCTCTTTTATGAGCCACTTGAGACAAGGCGTGGCTGATGTGTAAGGAGTGGGCGTTTGGTGAAAAAGACAGGTGAATCATCAGTCAATTCATATTACCTTCTACCTTTGCAATGCTGTTTTCGGGTTATATTTGTTGAAGTAGGTAGTTGACAGTGTGTGTGTTTCAGGACTGTTTTGGTATTTTCTGTGTTGCCTAGTCCGCAGTTGCATGCGTATGTGCACCTCATTGACCCCGCGCTTTCCTCATTTGTCATTTCATTTGGTTTAGGCGAAGACTAGCCAAGCTTGCCCGGTGATGTCATTGCGGAAGAAACTGATAGTAATAATTTGCAATGCTCTCCTTTTCTATTCATAGATGGTCCCGCCACACTTCAACTTCCGGCTAACTTGATCTCAACGCGAGCTGTAAGGCCTGGCGAAAGTGAAGTGCAAATAAGCCTGCCAACATTGAGCCCAAGTCAGCTAGCCGAATACAGGAACTTTGAGATAGGTTTCCGACGCTTGGGCAGTACTCAGTGGCAAACTGGTACGACCGGTATTTCTAGTGCTACTTACTCCGCTCCAGGAACGTTTTTTGATGGAAACTATGAAGTGCGGGTGCAAGCAGTGGGCAACGACGGGAGCAGACTGGTCTCGATTCCTCGCAGATTTCCGACGGAAGCCTCAGGTCAGTGTTATGGACTAGATATATCTGAAGCTAGATTAAAGCTCTGCATGTCTTGCATCGAGCACTTTGACTCGTAATCAAGGTACTTCCTTGGAGTAGATATCTACCGTATTATCTCTAATATAGGCCCCGTGCTATTAATGGAGACGTTCCTTTTTTGAAGACTGTTCCAATATTATTTCAACCTCATTTCAGAGGCATGTTGCCATGCCAAATTCATGTCAGACACACACATTTCAGGGTTTTTTCGCCGGTACTGCATTTTAGAGATAATACGGTACATGCATTTTACCAGGTATCGATAGGCAGTGTGCTTATAATGGAGACTGAGCACTTTATTTTTTGAATGCCGCCCCGAGGTGTTCTATTATTGGAGACTGTGCTTATATTAGAGATAGTACGGGTATGTAGGGAGATTCGAAACCCAGTCTGTCTCACAGTTGTTTGTTGTGTGGTCGCGGGCTGATTTGGGTAGACTGGCGTTCTAGTATGTGTAGATGGACTACTCCACTGTTGTGCTCTAGCAAGACTGTTTTTATTCATAAATTTAAACAGTTGTCATGGCGACAGAAAAGAAATCTACATCCTCCACAGGGCATAGCTTAAGGATTTCATTTAGCTCGGACAAAATAATGTCCTTCCGTTTTGAAATCTGTCCGGACATGCCCGGACATTTTCCACATTTTCAGGGTGTTTCTTCTTCTCTTTTTTTTAGTAGTACTGAAGTATATTCACAATGACTCATTATGTGGACGTATCTGAATTGACTGTAGCAACAATGCGTTGCTACAGGCGGATCAAGTAAATATAGTGAAGTCTACGCCTGAGACTACGGTGTACGTGTTAGTTGTACGATATGCAAGTCGCATTTGGCACGAAGCTCCGAAGAAAGCCCAACTCTGCATAAAAAGGTCGAAAGGTCGCTGCTCTTTTTTTTACTTTTGACCGGACACTATGTCCGGTGAAATTGAAAACGTCCAGTCAGTCGCCAAAAATGGTCGGAAAATATCCGATGCCGGCCGTTAATCTATGCCCTGCTCCATCGGTCACCCACCATGCACTCTTACAAAAGAAATCAATGTAGTAAAAACAAGGACACCTGCTCTTTGCTAATGGTGTGTGTGTGTGTGTGTGTGTGTGTGTGTGTGTGTGTGTGTGTGTGTGTGTGTGTGTGTGTGTGTGTGTGTGTGTGTTGAATGCGGAACTCGCTTTATTTATTGCATTGTTTTCTTATTGTTTAGTAGACATTTTGGTTTACTGTGTGAGCAATGTTGGTAGTGGTCATATGCTTGCATGTACAGAGTTTGCAAATGCAACCAGGTCCTCTTTGCTCACATATGATCATCTTAATAATTGCAGCCAGCAGACACGTATTGGGTTTGCGTATCAGCAGGAATTCTATTGAGTCGGTGGTTCTAGGTCTTGTGGTGGTGGTGATGTGTTAGTGAATATAGAGTGATAGAGGTTGGATCCATTTATCTTTTTGCGTACAGTTTCAACCTACATCTAATTTTGTATTGTAAAATGTTTCTCTGCTGATCTTGTATCCATGCAGGAAGTGTTTTGGTGAATCGACCCGGTGGTGATCTAAGTCCAGAGTACATCATCGCAGTATACAGATATGATGCAGGTAGCATGGAGTTTGTACACCAACGCGAGATTTCTGCATTGACCGGAGACAGCTTCCCGTATAGTCTGACTGGAATAGGCTCTGGTTCCTATGGCATAGTAGTGAGCTCAGTATTGACAACTGGAGCGCAGTCTAGCAGATCAGTGGCGTACAATACGTATGGCGGTGCAGGTGAGTGGCCTTGAGACGTCTTCGAATTCACGACACTCACTGTTTGCTGACGCTCCGCAGTGCCTAAAGACTAGGGCTGAGTCGGGTAGCATTTTCTTCGGGTATCGGGTCCGGGTAGTTTTCCACGGGTAGCACGGGTACCCGATCGGGTAATGTTTCCATGGTAAGACCACAATGCACACCGGCCCCTTCCCTTGCGCATTGGGTAGACATGTGTGAATTATTTGTACTGTACATGATGTCATCTGCGACCTTGGGTTTTCGGGTACTATTCGGTACCCGACTACCCGAGGTCCTCACGGGTAGCACGGGTACCCGACTACCCGTGCACACCACTACTAAAGACCATCAAAAGAATTCTCGAACCACAAAGAAAAAAATGCTTTCTGGATGTACATGTAGATCTGTAGCATTTGTGCTGGACTGCATCACACCAGCACTGCAGTTGTGCCCGACATGTTAGCTAGGGTGCCATGCGGGGGTTCTATTTAACGAGGGATTCTTATTCACATCCGTGCATACGAACATCTATCTTTTGAGGTATTGTTTTCTTAGCTTGCATGAACTCATTGCCTGCTATTAATGACCTGTCATGTTGAATATAACAGTGGACGGCATCGTGCAATGATAAAAAATCATGGTTCGCTTGAGACTCAGTTGTTTTCAGCACCCGTAGTAACGCCACCACCCTGCAAAGATCTAAGGCACAGCTTCAGCTCCTAAAGCGCCAGGAGGTGAGTAGATCAGACCCCCCAGGAAAGTGGTTAAAGACCACACACATCAAGGATGATAATACTCACTGCTGCAATGTTTGCGCATTCTGCTTTCTTTGTAGCATCTCCGGACATTCTCCAGCTTCCAAGCAACTTGATCACGACACAAACTGTCAGGCCAGGCGAAAGTCGAGTTCGAATCAATCTACCAACATTGACCCCTAGTCAACAGGCCACATACAGCAACTTTGAGATCAGATTCCGTGACATTGGCAGTCCACAGTGGCAAAGTGGCAGGACTGCTAGTTCCAGCAATGCATATATTATTCCTAGAACGTTCACCGATGGTAACTATGAAGTGCAGGTGCAGGCAGTGGCTAATGATGGAAGAAGATTGGCGTCTGTACCAGTTGGTATGCCCTTGCAAGGCATTGGTAAGCTGTGATTTCTTTCTGTACTGTTCATTGTAGAATGACTGCTTTTCTGCTTTCGATAGTAGGGTCTACTGCTGCAGTCAACTATGCCATCGGTTCCGTTCCAACAGCCATTGAGTATGGATTTTGTTGACATGTTGACTAGGACAATTTGCAATCGACAGAAAGGCATGAACAGCTTGAACGCATCGGAAATTGGTGCAGTCTCCGAAACGTGCCGGAAGATTGAGGACTAGCAGCCGACACCGGGTCATAGATCAGTTTTTTACATTCTGACTTGGTCCTGTCGCGGCAGGAATCTGCTGCAGAAATGGCTACATCGACATGTGTTAATGTACTGTCTGGAACATGGAGAGATTGAGATTTGATCCCTATATCTACTTGTGTATAAACTCATCTGTATTCGTATTAGTAACATGTTTGTTCTTGTCCATCCTCCTCTGCTTGTCACCTTGTATCCATGCAGGAAGTGTTTTGGTGATTCGACCCGGTGGTGATCTGAGTCCAGAGTACATCATCGCAGTATACAGATATGATGCAGGTAGCATGGAGTTTGTACACCAACGTGAGATTTCTGCATTGACCGGAGATAGCTTCCCGTACAGTCTGACTGGAATAGGCTCCGGTTCTTATGGCATAGTAGTGAGCTCAGTATCACCAACTGGAGTGCGGTCTAGCAGATCAGTGGCGTACAATACGTATGGCGGTACAGGTGAGTGGAATGGATCCTGTGAATTCTATCCTTTCTTCCAGCTGCGAGTACAGACTTGTACTGTCTGTGGCCAATAGGTGGCACGTCATGTGTGTGTGTGTGTGTGTGTGTGTGTGTGTGTGTGTGTTTGTGTTAGATTTGTGCCGAAAGCCTGGGATTCTGTTCCTTTCTTGGTCTGCGTTGCAATGCCTCGTTTGATCGACATGCATGCATTTTTCAGACTTCTGAATCCCAGTCAATACGTGCCAGGTACAATTATAGGAAAGCGGCAAACCCTTCTGGGATAATGCTCACAGAGCCTTGGCAATACGAAGTAGATTGTCAAGTATTTGGTTGCGGGACGATTGCAATGGGTGTGAGGCTTGAAATTGCAACCCTACCTGACTAGCTTGTCTTTCATGTTTGTGTGTGTGTGTGTGTGTGTGTGGTTGAAAGTGTAGAATAAGATATTAGTTTTTATCTAAGTTAGAGAAATAACACTAAGAGCAGTGAAATTTACAAATGTGAATTTTAACAATCAAAGCAAGAAATGAATTTTTATCTAACATAATTTTTCTCCACAGGTGCACCTGAGATTCTCCAGCTCCCAAGCAACTTGATCACGACACAAGCTGTCAGGCCAGGTGAAAGTCAGGTTCGAATCAATCTACCAACATTGACCCCCAATCAACAGGCCACTTACAACAACTTTGAGATCAGATTCCGTGACATTGGCAGTCCACAGTGGCAAAGTGGCAGGACTGCTAGTTCCAGCAGTACATATGTTATTCCTGGAACATACACTGATGGTAACTATGAATTGCAGGTGCAGGCAGTGGCTAATGATGGGAGAAGGTTGACTTCTGTACCAGTTGGCGTGCCCTTGCAAAGCATCGGTAAGTTCCTTGTTCACATTTCTTGCCATGTGTTGAGAGGTCTACATTCTACTTTGGTTGAACAATGCATACTGGTAGTAGAGTTCCTCACTCCAATAGCTGAGCTTGGGCAGATCAGAATCCAGCTTCATATTTTGCATGCAGGGGAAACAAGCAAAGTTTGCACATCCGCGTGATATCCAGATATACAAGTGTGTTCAGAAACATAACCAGCTTAGGAAGTTCCGCTTGTGACAGGCCACCACCATGCCTGAGATGCCACAGTGGCGGATGCAGCACCTAGCGGCGATGCTTGAGGCTGTACGTCTCGCAACCAGTGCCCGAGAAGGTGGCCGAAGCTCGTTTGCCTGTGATTTGGGAATAAGACTGGTTCATAATAGAACTTCCGAAGATGGTTGTGCATCAGATCGTGCCATTATGCCAATGATGTAGAGATAGCTGCATCACTCCACACTTCAAGGCACTTGAAGTTTTCTGGTGCTCTGCTCACTCATTTTGAAATCATATGAATGCTACTTGAACTGTCTCCGTTTTGCCTCAGGGACACTATCGATCAGTTTGGCCATGCCGGATCCGAATGCAGCTAGCTATTCAGTCACCGTATATCGATACAACCAATCAACTGGCCTGATGGATGTTTTCTTCCAGCGTGACAACCTGGTCCAAGCCAATTTCCCATACACGGTCCCTAACGTTGGACAGGGCTACTATCAAACTGCTGTGGTGGCAAACCGTGCTGATGGCAGTAGGCAAAGTGTGGGATTCGGAGAGCACAATCACCTTCCTGCTAGCGGTGAGCACATGTAATGTAGGATAGCTGTGCATTGTGGAGAGTGCATGGTGGTGACGGGTTAGGAATATAGTAAATTGGAGTATGGCCGAAAGCTCTGTCGCAATATTTATGGAAGAAGAAAGAAACATGTTACAAGTTATAACTAGAAGAAGGTGGCTACTCCAAACGTTGGAGCTTGCGCTTCCTGCCGACTGACTGACACTTTCCAACGTTTGGGCTAGCCACCTTCTTCTACCATTACCGCCGAAGTCGCAACATCTTAGTTCAAGTTACAACTGTTCACCAAAGTAGCCAGATCATATACAGTCAGCGAGTGGGACAACAAGGTTGGAGGTGCTACATGTAGGTCAGGAAAATGGCTATTGTGACAACGACTCGATTTGAGTATGTTCAGAGGAAGCTTGATGGTGACTGGGTGCCACCAGGTGTACGCCGGCCTTCTTTAGCTGGGAAGATTGGCCTGTTCTTCATTGTCCTCAGTTGCTAGGAAGGACAGTGCAGATTTGAATGAAGGTGCCCCTCAAACCAAGAGGGTGGGTTTTGGAGTAGGAGCACCACTGATTATTGCTTTAGCTAAAGAAAAACCCCTGCATGTAGATGTGCTGACTTTCACTCTAATTAACTCATTTCCTGACCCCCCCACTGCAATCTAACGGCATGTTAATTGAGATAGAAAAATCACCCTGAAAATGAAGCGTTTCTATAATGACTGCATTTCATGTCTTTGTCATCAATCTCTTTTATTGTTTTATGCTTGCTTAGGAGATGGGCCGGTGTTTATCAACTGGCCCTCGGCGAATCCAGTCACGATCCGAGCGACAGGACCTGGTTCCAGCTCCGTTACAATACGACTACCTAGACTTGGAAGTGATGGTGAGCGACTCTTCCCACGCTCTCAGGTCATCTATCGTCGGCTTGGCAGTGATACCTGGTTGCAGGGTGGCGTCACGAGCAGCAGCCAACTGTCAGCAACCCTCGTAAATGATATACCCGATGGTGTGTACGAGGTTCGTGTTGTTGCCGTGGCAGCAGACAGCCTTGGACGTACGCCACAGACACCGTCTTTGATATTCACGACATCCGCTAGAGGTAGGGGATATCGTGTATTTGTGATTTGAATAACAGAACAGCTTCTTAGGAAGCGAGTGTCGACTACGAGCATGACATTGAACACTGTCATACCAGCATTGCACTGAGACTGACCTTGGTACTGGAATCGCTGTTTTGAAACCATTTCTGTAGATTTCGAACTAGCTCGTCATGGCTGCTTGTGCAGAAGTTTGCATAGGTTCACAATTATCATCGATGCGTTGTGAAACGTTCACGGCGGTATTTGGTCTCAAGCGGTTTGCAGCAGGTGTCAGTGATTTGGCTATGTTGTACTTGTTTTAAAACTGCAGGTGATGTGACAATCCCAGGTCCAGCTAGCAATCCATTCCCATCAAACACTATCACGTTGTACATCTACAACGACACGGCTGGATCATTTCAGCTCGCACAGCCCGAAGCTACGGGCCTGACCAGTGCTAGCTACCCATACACGTTCACGGACCGTGGCGCTGGATACTATTCGGCAAGAATCGACGGAATCCGGTCCACTGGTGATCGTAACACATTCTCTATCCGGTACATCAATGAGGGATTTGAAGGTACTGGGCCTAAACATAACACTGGTAGTATCTTGCATTCACTGGTTGAGGGAATGAAAAAGGGAAAACGGTCTGAAGAACAAATTGACTGTCACCACCAGGACTCGAACCAGGGACCTTCGCTTGAGGCAAGCGGTGCTCTAGCTAATTGTTGCACTTCAAATTGCAGCATCTCAAAAGATAGGTCTATGTGCGCAGCACGTGTATCATAGAAAGATGGACTGTGATGCCGTCTGCTGATCACCTATGAGTGACACTCAGAGTCGGTGCGAACGGTTTCAATCATTCTTTACGCATGTCTTCCTATATGTTATGGGTTCTCCGTATCGCTCAAAGGAAATACGTGTAGCGCTTGAGAACTTGTACCTGTACGCACTGAAGTACGCATCAACTGCAGTGGGTGTTTAGTACAATTGTATGTGAGCCCTATGACGAGTGTTATGCTTTCATCATGCCACTGCCAGTTGCAGATTGGGGACGTCCTTGTACCTGCAGCATGGGATAGTATCTATGCCTCAGTACTAATATGCTATTGCGTGTACGTCTACGTGCTGTTGGTGCATGCACTTGTTATTGTTCTATGGGTACAGTCAACTTTGCGTATAACAACACTCGGCGGGGCATCAGAAAAGTGCCCTTATTCGCGAAGTGTCCTTATACCCGAAGTCTCATTATGTATTACAGTTAGATGGGACTTTGCTCTGGGCGTGGAAATTCTGTCGTTATTCGCGAATTGTCGTTTTATCCGCAGTCGTTATTAGCAAAGTTGACTGTAGTCAGTATTCATCGTAGTCTTTATTATCCGGTTGTGCTTCCATAGATAGTCTCTTGGTACAGAAAGTCCTTTCCAATGTAGTTTCGCCGCTTCTGAGAATAGAGATAGTTCATTACCGAGAGGAGCAAGATTGGGCGGCGGTTGGCTGTGGTGTAGCAATGAATTCTACCAGCAAGGCCCTCGCTCCCGGTGGTAAGATTCGGCGAGTTACAGCACATCTTCTTGCTGTTGCTTCCTGCCCCTGCCATGTTCCACACAGGTACTGTGCCACTCCTGACCTACGCAACGCCCCTGATCAGCTCCGTGAGCACTGCACCTGGCTTGAGTAGCATCTCAGTGAACTTGCCAATGGTGGAGGGCCCCGGCGGAGCCTTCAACGTGCAATGGCGACGTTCCGGCAGCAGTGACTGGCAGACTCGAGTTGTTCCCCTCAGCTCTCAGGGTGAACCATTTGCACTGCCTGGCGATTTTAGCGATGGCTCGTATGAAGTGCAACTAAGTGCTGCGGTCACAGGGCGTGATTCGCTGACCAACATACCGTTCACCTTCTCTGTACGCTCAACAGGTATGGCAAACTGCGCTGTGTTCTTTCGAACCGTGTTGCGTTTTTTAACCCTCCTGCAGTCTTGTCTTACATCAATGTCTTCCTCAAGTTACACCCCATTATAGTCTCTCGCAAGTTTTCACTAGCCTGAACTGTGTCCTTCTTACAGAGAAAAGGACCTATAAGTTACTAGTTATAAGTTA
This sequence comes from Sycon ciliatum, assembly GCF_964019385.1. Lineage (NCBI taxonomy): Eukaryota > Metazoa > Porifera > Calcarea > Leucosolenida > Sycettidae > Sycon > Sycon ciliatum. The sequence continues at coordinate 8,277,630 of NC_088643.1, forward strand.
CTAGTTATGACTAATTATAGGTCCTTTTCTCTTTACATATTACTATTGGCTCAACATCCGAGTTTTATGTGTCCTTCTTCTCAGTATTATTGCATTCCGGTCTCCGGGGAAACTGTAAGCTCATAGTGTGGTGCATTGGTGTACCGGTGTGTGATAATTGATATCAAGAGTACATAACCCCCCAGAGTGTGCAACGCCGATCCAGCTCTGTGTAGGGTCTTGGTCGAGCGGAATCGGATCTTCTGATGTCATGCGTACACTTCACACCAGCGCAAGGCCGGTCTCGAGGCAGGGCACCATTGTTTTTGATCCAAGAGTACCCGCGACTCCCCGGGTTCCCCTCAGATGTGTACGGTATTATGACGCAAAGATCCGATTCCGCTCGACCAAGACCCTATGCAGAGCTGGAGCAGGCGTTGCACACTCTGGGGGGTTATGTACTCTTGTTGATATGCATCATCTCCCTTGTTTACTACTGCTACTACTACAGTGACTGCACCACCACCGACCACAGCCCAGATTACGACAACACCTCCGCCGACTACAGAGCCCGCGTTGAATCTACGTAAGCATTTCCGTTGTACCAAACATGTGCCTGGGACCATGCAAACTGACATCTGCCTGGGAAGTCCTTTCTGCATGTGGTTTCGTGCGTTATGCCGGTGACTCAGCCGAGTCATAATAGAGGAAAGGTTACAATTCAAAATAAGCTGTGGGTAATTTTCCACCACTGCAGTGGCCAGAGAAATACAACCTCATGAATAACGTACAGTCATGCTCAATGAAAGTCAGTCGCGGCACTCAAGTTTGTGCCTTGCACCATTTCGAATCCCAGTGTCTGCAGGTCTAGGGCTGCGCAATGCACGGCGCGTACATGAGTGCATCGACTGGATTTCATTGACCAGCACTGTAGCACCGCGCTGAAGTGCGCACATAGTGTTGCGTTTCGAGTTAGGGCCACATAGCCCCTCCCCCCCCCCCCCCCCGTGCTGTCATATTAACGAGGTCGGATTCCTCTGGCCAGAACTGTATGTATGATAGAATGAGAGAGGTTGGCAACTAGGCACCAAAGTTACAGAGTACTGAGACACTCATCGACCTCACATCAAGCTCCAGCATATCTCCTATGCGCGAACCAACAGCCTTCCAACTTGTACAATCCAACAGTGTGTGTGTGTGTGTGTTTGTAAGGCTGCTGGTCTGCCCATTGGAGATGTCTTGGCGCAAGGTTCCAGGCAGTTGAATGTCTCGGTCCAATGTCAGTTTGTTCATATTCTGAAGGATTGCATACTACCTAGTTTAAAAGTGATGTGCAGCTACTTATTGATATTATTGATATTACATCTTCAAGGATTCTCCAGAGGCAAATGGATGCCTATCAAAGGGAGTCTCCTGGGGAAAGGAAGTGACGGTGGCTGTTATGAGAGAGGGAGGAAGGGACGTGACAAGGTGATAACCCATTAATTTATTGTTGGCTCAGGGCCCGAGAATATACTAACTTGGTGATCACGCGCTATTGTAGTAAGTTTCAGATCAATGTGGAAAAGTATATGTAGGACTCAGTATAGAGTCCATGCACTATATGATGTCCAGCACCCTATATAGAGTCCATTGGTCCAAAATCCACTATACAGAGTCCAGGAGTCCACTCAGTTTTGATCAGCTTCATCCTGCCGCGCAATCCCCTATAAGGAGTACACTTTTTCTACAAGTCCCCTATTCACGGTCCAGGAGTCCAGTTTATGCAGTCACGCCGTCCTGTGTGTTGTGCCCCGAAAGAGAACACATTTTGAAAAAAAAATTCAGTTTTGCTTGCCTCGTGGCAGCGCATTCCTTTCTTCACTTCAGCCATGGCTGCCAATTCTGCTGTGCAGTTGCTGACAGTAATCTGTCTCGAGCTAACCAAGGAGGATAAGGAGACGTTCAAAATCAAATCTGGAAAGCGTCTTGTGGTTCTCTGAAGACGTTTCATCAGTGCGCGGGATGAAAGCAGAAATTGCAGAACGAGAAAAGTTCAGCACAGTTCAAATCTGACGAGTCAGGTACACTGACGCTCTCTTTCACAAGGATCCCCTGTTTGGCTGGCCATTGCTGCCAGTAAGACGTTTGAACGGTTTCATCAGAGCGAGGGATGAAAGCAGAAAGCGGAGAAAGAGAAAAGTTCAGCACAGTTGCAATCTGACGAGTCAGATACACTGACACTCTCTTTCGTTCGACGCCACAAGGATACCCCTGTTTGACTGGACAAGAGCTGCCTGTACCACCGTGTCAAAAGGCTGTCCAACTACATGGCAGGACGATGACTGAGGTAAGGAAGCTTTTACTCGTTTCGATTGGTCTGCTGTTCTGTCGTTATGCTTGAATTTTTTTCCATTTTCAAGGAGCGTATCGCGTTTGTTTGATGTTGCTTGAATGAATGCCCTAAAAGTAATCAACCACTTCGTAATAGTCCTCAAGGACTGCAAGGACTTTGCATCAATCGTATATGATCGTCTAGCTATCATCAATTTTTATTTCATGAGAAATGTATTTTTATCCCTGTGATAATTATGTGAACTCCACGACACTCTTCCTGTAGTATGATGTCGAATACAATGGGATCCACAAACGCAGTGCCAGTGTACTAGTAGTAGTAGGACTAGGAGGATTGCTTGTATGCCAATGACAAGAAAAAGCTTCTCAAGCTAATACTCGTATTCCCTGAAGTAACCGTTTTGATGTCACGAACATGACATTGTGTCAGTGAAACTGCCTCGTGACAACAAATCATTGCATTTCCATCTTGGGGAAGACTGACTGACAGCAACGCTGTGTTCAAATCATCTCATTTCAATTTAGTTGCAGTGAAGTGAAACACTGTGTACACTACATGTATGTTGGTGTGTCTGTGCGTTTTGAGTGTGCACAAACGAACTTATTCCTCGTATTACTAATAGATTATTGTACTCATCATCACCTGTTCACAGGTCTTTGAGTGGATTGATTTTCATTGAGCATCACATTCGTTGAGAACTTGGTAGTTGTGTGCTCCCATGCATCATTACGGTAATAAGCGTATCCTTGTGCTATCTATTTGTTGCAGGTGTGCTGATCTTCAGAAGCTTGCGGAACTGAGTGCTGCTGAACATTTGCATGGCCATGAGCAATGGTGAAGCTTGCTATTGCACTCTCAGCATGTGCTAGTATTATGCTGACCACTGCACTATGTTACTCTCTTACACTACTACGTATTTGTAAACGTGCGTGTACCCGTCCCCGTATGCATTCGTTTCGTATAATTATTTGTTATCCCTCTTGACTTTACATGTAAATGGGTGGACGTTTGCATGGCTGTTGGAGTTGCGTGTGTATTGTGTCTCTACTCTTTTCTTGGTGTTTTCTTGGCGTTGTATAAGTGTGTGTGTGTGTGTGTGCGCGCGCGCGCGCGCACAATAATTTGAAAACAAATAATTAATCCTGGGCTCTCCATTATTCTCTTTCGATTCTTGGTTTTTTTCTAGGTGTTTTCTTGGCGTTGTGTGGGTGTGTGCATGTGTGTGTGCGTGCACAACAATTTGGCAACACTACATGATTGAGATATTGTAATTTGCAGCGTCTGCGAAGAGACCACTTGATTTGAGGATGGTGTTTGTAGGGTTTTTCATGTAATGACGTGGCTGCAGTGGCGCCTCAATACATATTTTTTTATCTTGAGAAGTGAATGATGTAAAGGATTAAAGGGAGAGGCCGTTTTCTGGTTAATATTCACTGCTTACAGCAGATCCTATGTCTATTTTCGAACTCGATAGGGGATGCCTAATTGGCTGGACTTTATACAGGGGGTGTTGTCCACATAAAGACTCTTTATAGTTGATTTCAAAGTTTGGACTCCGTACAGTTGATTTTGGACCAATGGACTCTATATAGGGGTGAAGCCAATTGGCTGGACTCTATACAGGGAGTGATGTCCATCGAAACTTTGAGCTCACAGTTGATTCCAAGTTTGGACTCTGTACAGTGGATTTTGGACCAATGGACTCTATATAGGGGTTGGACATCATATAGGGGCTGGAAGCTCTACTGAGTCCAACATATATAACAAGATTGTGTACAAGTCTCATGCAGGCCCACTCATCTGTATCTAGTGAGTTATCTGTGCACCCTGAACTATTGAATGTTTGTATCTGTATTTATGGATTCTCCACAGGCCTTAGCCTAAGCCGAGGGAGTCTCTGTACCATTACTCCTATAGCATTTCACATTAGGGAAAACTTGACTTGTCATATTTTGTCAAATTTTGCATTCAGCTGTGCCAGCTTGGCCTATACCGGCGATTGAAGACAACTCACTAACTCCAGTGTCGGTCGTCCTCTATTTGCCCGGCTACGACGGTCCTAGCCCAGGCACCGCTCTGTATGGGGCTGAGATCAGCTTGGACGGCGCCCGCTGGTTTGGCCTGCAAGCGCTGAATGTGGCGTCGGATTTCCAGGCCGTGTTTGTGCCAAGATTGCAGCCATCGACTCGGTATCTGATGCGATTCCGTACAGCGGTCGATGGCCAGTACTCCGGCTATAGTGGCGTTCTGGACTTCACTACACCCATGCCAGGTATGCCCACAGTAGCCTTCTCCACATGCTTGTCGTTACACTTGAGAGGCAATCCTCCCCACACATCCCAGGCAAGCCTAGGAGTGCATGCACATGTAGTGAAGCAGAATCTCCGCATACAGCCTACTTGTGTTCAGCATCTAGATAAGCAGTGGGCAAGTTGATGACGGTGACAGGGAACTGTTGTCTGATGACTTGCTTAGTGCCTTGAAACCATGAGTAATGACTTATTATCAAAGCATCTCTATTGCCGTGCCAGCTCGTGTGCATGCACTGGGCAGCAAGCTCCATTTTGTGGCCTTGAGTACTATCTGAGCACTGTCACAAGACAGTGGCAACCTAGACATGTGCATGTGCTGCACATTTACCTGTCCATCAGCTACCTTTCCTGCCATTGTCTCATGTGTCTCGTAAGCTCATTGCGCAATGATGTTGTTCCTTTCACCAACTCCCCACACAATGACCTGGGGATAACTGTGTGGGATGTTTAGCATTGCATTCCTTATCCCAGCCTACTCAAATTATGTACTCATACCTTTCAAAATGGGCAATGCGCAATGGGTTTAGGTGTCTTGTTGCAATGTCATATCCAGCATCTGTGGTGACCAGCATGGTTAAGTTAACTTGCCTCGTGGCCACGCACACGTAAACCTCTGAGCAGCAGCATACTTTCCCTTTCTCCTCTCCACCGTATAAGTACTCTGTCGTGCCTATAACATCTCGCCTATTATTCTGCAGGTTTCAATGTGGCACTGCCCGGCTCCATCCCGAGTGCAGATTCATACGAGATCTCCGTGTACGAGTACGACAGCAGCACTGGACAGCTGCAGTTTCAGAGGACTATTCCTGTGGCGAACTCATCACAGTTCGCCTACTGGGTGGACACGGACGTTGGGTTTTTCTTTGCTCGCCTGGACACGGTTAGAGGCGGCATTGGCCAGATGGCATCAGTCACACCATACGACGTCGGATTCAGTGGTAAGTGAATGAGTGACAACCGAAGAACAAGTTCGCGCATCATCCATCTGATTGTGTGCATGTACTTGAAATACCGTATTTCCCCGTAAGTTAGTACGTACTAACTTTCGAACTTAGCAGCCACATGAGTACTAACTTTCGGGGGTGGTACTATCTTTCGGGGAGTACTTTTTTATCGGGGGTAAATGACACGCAGTGGGAAGCCTGCGCAACTCTAGTGTCCGTGCATATGATGTATGTACTGTACGGTGTCTGTACATGTAGGACGGGTACGAACTTACTATCTTTCGGGGGGAACTGTCTTTCGGGTGATAACCTCGGCAGTGGAAAGTGTATTTTTTATAGGGGGTACTAAGTCATTGGGGAGAACTAACTTACGGGGAAATACGGTAGTCGTCGAGTCAGCTGGTCTACCTGCTCTATTCGGGTACTTCAGTTTCCATAATTATGTGCTTGAAGAGTTGTGTGCTTTTTATTTTTTTTTTTGTGTTATGACTCAATGTATGTTCATGACAGATCTCCATTGTACGGCCGTAATCCAACGCCACCAATCCTGACCACACATAGGCCACGCGTGTTGCTTGGGCATGCTTGCAAATAGCAGTGCGGCTGTCCAGCCAGTAGGTGTCTTGGTGCAGTGCTCAATATGTGCAGCACAATACCTTGTGACATAGTCAACGCAATTATGTACAGTGACCTGAAACCTGTGTAAAAGGACTGCTCAAGGGGCCTTCAAATCGTGGTCTCTGTCACCAGGTGGCCTCCTTCATCCAGAATCTTTTGACTGGAAATAACATCCCTTGGTCCTGGCGGCAGTGGTCTTCCTAGACAGGTGGTCTTCCTAGACAGGTGGTCTTCCTATACAGGTGGTCTTCCTAGACAGGTGGTCTTCCTAGACAGGTGGTCGCATTGACAGGTTTTCCTGTTAGTAGTCGCTGGTACTTACTTGTCTTGCTACCCTGAGTGTTGTACAAAGCCGATCACAAGGCAACTGAATTGTGTATGGGTGTGCATGCATGTATTCTACAGGTGACTTGCCAAGATTCCTAAACATCGACAGTGCTGACCAGGTGAGTATCAACATTGGTCCTGACGGTACGGCAACAGCGCAGATTACGTTTCCCACTTTGGATTCAGCAGCTCTGACCGAAACATATCAGAACTGGCTGCTGGAGTGGCAACCAGCCGGAAGTGGCGACGAGTGGAAGTCAATCCAGGTCCCCACAACTTCACTGACGGCACAGCTAACAAACTTGACCGGTGGCCAATATGAAATTCGGCTCTCAGCGTCCGGTTCTGAGCCTTCTGGGGAAGTTGCTCAAACTCCATACTCCGTACCACTTGTGATCAACACGATCGGAGCCCGCGGTGAGCACATATAGAACTGGCAAATGCGTTGTTAGCCACAGGATAGAGAGAGAGAGAGAAATAGAAAGAGATAGTGTTTAAGTTATCACAATCACACATGTACTCTTCACGTACACACCCATGCACGCCCGTGTGCGCATACACACACACACACGCACACGCACACGCACACACACACACACACACACACACACACACACACACACACACACACACACACACACACACACACACACACACACACACACTACAGTCCGATGCTCACCCACAACGTGTACATGTGTGCGTTTGTCTACTTGTGCGCGCGGGCGTGTGTGTCTGTGTGTCTGTGAGTGCATGCACGCGGGCATGTACATGCCATATTCATTATGCGTACCAGAATCGTTGCATTGAAACACGAAGCACAGATGCCACTGGAAATTGTGACAAGGCCTTTTGTGCTATTGCTCTTGATATGAATAGTTGCCTTATGAGTGTCTTAGGCTATGTTCCCTTCGGTTAATCTCATCCGCTACGCCAGCAACACGACTTGAAGTTGTTGCAGATATAGCAATACCTTGGAGACGTGTTGCTGGTGTGGTGAATGAGATTAACCCAAGTGCACATGTGATGGAATGTTTGGACTAATATAATATGAAAGGGGTAAAATCTGTTGCTTACCCTCCTGTATATCTTCTGTATGCTGTGTGTATTTCTGCATCACTAGCTGTACCTGTATGCTGTGTGTATTTCTGCATCACTAGCTGTACCTGTATGCTGTGTGTATTTCTGCATCACTAGCTGTACCTACATGGCCAGATACCATCGTCAATCCGCAATTCACCACGGAAAGCCAGACCGTTATAAACCTGCCGCAAGTCGCGGAAGATCTTCGCCAGCAGGTCAACTCCTGGGTGGTGTACTATCGAGACGTGTCCGACCCGGATGCGCCTTGGGCAAGCCGCCAGTTTTCCAACACGGGCCAAAGCACGGTGGCTCTACCGTCACAGCCCAACACTCTAGGGGACGTGCGAGTTGTTGCAGTGTACAACGGAGGCACGACCGCCGAAAGTCCCACCGAGAGATTTTTGAACTACGTACCTCCGGAAATACGGTATATGGCCACTTCGACTGGTATCGGAAGGAGCAACGTCACTATCTCTATACCATTTCTTCTGGAGAGCGTCTCCAATGTGTACTCCATGTTCGTTGCTCAATACCGTCTCGTGGACAGTGAGGCATGGCTTGACGGAGGACGTGCCAGCGCGAGCTCGTTGGAGTTGACGGAGTTGACGTTACCTGCCGACATTGCTGATGGTCTGTATGAGCTGCAGCTGCGTGCCTTGTCTGCCGATGGCACAGCCGCATCACCACCGGCCACGGTAACCATTCGTCTCATTGGCACAGGTATGTGAGAATCTTCTGTTTTCGTTCAGAATGTGTAACTGGTTGCAACCATTGTTCGCTGGCAAGGGTGTGGGTTCTACCCAGAGCCCGACAGCCACTGGACTTTGCTCCCTAACGCCACTATTTTTATATCTATATTTCGCCTCAGTTCAACTTCCAGAATCATATGCGAGAGATGGAAAAAAATAAAAAGTTGCAAAAAATAGAAAAGCTCATCAGAGGTGTATACATGTAGCACTGTATGTAGCACAATAGCTCGCGCATGGTGCACATTCGAAAGAAAAATCGCACATCGAAACACAAAATCTGGGTTATCAGCATGAGTAAAATTCACTTTGGACAGAGGAGGCAACCGTTGGTGTCCATGCTTCGCTGGGTTATTGTACGCAGCCTTCAGCAGCGGTGCAAAGAGCTCCAGAACGACGCGTCCTCTCACGTTGAGGCGATCGATGCGGTCAGGTGTAAGCTCATAGAATACTGATCGCAGTTGCCGAACAAACGGTATACCAACGCTGGCCTCTAGGCTATTTCTGAATCCCAATTTTGACGTATGCAACCAGTCCACGCCCATGATGCCTCGTACAATCGTACACTCACTTTACATGTGCATGTTTGATTTTCTATTTTTTCCGAAAAAAATCAAAACATATGCGCCTGGACGACGCGAAACATAGATATAAAAAACGATGGCCTCACGACAGACATCTGCCACACTTCACTGGTTGTTAGGACGACCGCAGTTGTGTGTAAAGCGGGGCGGATGTGGAATTTTTGATTTTGCTGTAGCGCGACAAACACAGCGCCAATGTAATGATGGAACTTCTTAGTCCGTTGATAGCAATGATCAAAGCTGTGTAAAGAAGAAAATATGGAAATGTGGGGGCACGGCCGTTTCTTCTGTATCGTGCGTGTAGGATGGCTGGTGCATGTCATCATTGTCATTATGTGCATGCTGAACCTAGGTCGAAATTCTTAGGGGAGGGGTGCACGTGCCCCCCCCCCCCCCCCCATGCCCCATGTAGGCTACGTGCCTGATAGTGTATTGTCATGCTGTGTGCTTGCCAGGCTCATTCTTCATTGATCCACCCATGCCTGATAGTGCCGCTCTCTACCTGGTCATTGTAGCCAAGTATGATAGCGAGAGCATGACTATGGAGGATTACTGGACACCGCCCCCTGTCGCGTTCGATGCATTCCCGCTTGAAGTAGCAAATGCAAGCAGCGGTTACTACGCGAGCCGGATTGTTGCATTGTCCGAAGATCCTGATCGCACGGTTGCATTCGGAGAGCATGACTTCTATACAAAAGGTTTGTTTCGTGATACACCCGCTTTTTACCTTCTAGTTGGGGAAAGATGGATGCCGGACGAATACCCCTTTGATATTTTGTGTTCTGTGAGAGCCGAATCTTCCCACGTTCTGTCTAAAGCACTTTATACTTTGAAGTACGCGTGTGAAAGGTTTCTCTGTGTGTGGCTCGTGTTAGTGGTGTTTTCCATGTGTGTGTGTGTGCATGCATGCATGCATGCGGCCGTGCGTGCGTGCGTGTGCGTGTGTTCTTCTTATACACAAAATAGCAATGGTCGATTCCACAAAACACGTCAGGCGAAATTACTGGTCAGTCGGCGACACGCATTTTTCACAAAAAATTGCGTTTCACCTGCTGGGAGAGTATGCGTGTACTCGAGTCTCATCTTGAGCACGTTTTTCTTCTTTTTTCAGCTCTAGTATAGCTGTATTTTTCATTGCAAAGCCGTACTCGATTGTTGTGTTCGCTGTTCAAACGAAGTGGACATTCAATCATGAAGGCAGAGGACATAGGAGCCTGATTGGAGTTTCTCGTGGCATAGGACGGCCACACAGAGACACTTTGGGATTTTCTGAATATAAATACCGTACGCACAATGCTGAGATCAATATGTGCGATATCAAATTGTTTGTGATCTACCACATCGAGTAGAACGGGATCCAAACACAAGCTTACCGATGGTTAGGCTGCCGACCTGACTGGACAAATGATCCCTGGCTTCACCAGACGCCAGAAGTCGGACACCATGTCCTTTGCCGCAACGTCCATCTCCAAAAAGAACTCCATCTTCGTCGTGAAAAGGCTTGAAGTACTCAATATTCAGCCGAGATTCGCGGTCTCACCCTTTCTCAGATCGAATCATTTTTTGTTGTAGCAGTTGCATGGCAGATCCCCGCCACTACTTCAACAGGTGATAGCTCCAAAGCATGCCTGGAACAAGCCATATCGAGGTTGCAAGCCACCCCTCTCAGCAAGAAATTCGAAATTTCAATGGTGGAAGATATACTATGAAGAGAATTTCAAAAAGTATGTTTCGCAGAGCGATCGCTCAACCTACGTCATTCAAACTTTGCAGTATGGTTCAGACGTACATGCTAGGCATGGAACCACAGGGGATGATATCATAGCTGACACACAGAGTCACACACACAGCAGATTCGTGTGCACAGATACTAAATTAGTGGACGTCGTCATCTTCTTCCCGCTGATCTCAAATGTACTACTTGGTCCGCCAAGTTAAAATTGGCGCTTATCTTCTCCTTTGGTTTTTTGGTGTTCTGCCTGTGCCACACGGCATGGAACCACCGATTCACCATCCGAACATAACCATTGACCATTCCATCCGACGACATGGCAGCACAAACCATCACAGAAGTTGCGATCGGTTCGTTTGAGTCTTTTTGACGGAGCTGCCGCCGACGAACACTTCCGTCAGCGCAAGAAAACACTGCAACCTCCGCTCCAGCCCGTAAAATAGGTCAGGATGTTCGCATTTCAGATCGATGGAGAATACAGTTTCTGTCTACTTCCACCTGTCTGATGGCAAGGATTGTTTACCCCGGGGAGGTATAGAAAAGCTGAAAAAGCGCTTCGCGAGCTTGAATTTCAGTGCTTGCCCAGTACAGCGCCTAGTGAAGGGCTATCACCAGCAAAGCGCTGACGAAGAAACTGCAGCTCATGTCGACGTCTCCAGTAAGTGAGACCACTCCGGCGGACACACTTTGAAGCTCACAGAGGACAGGGCAAAGGAGCTAATCAAAGAAAACACCAAGTGCTGAGAGAAACACTCGTGCAAAGGACTTTCAGGAAACTAGCCGAAAAGCCTGGTGCACAGTGTTGTAGGTGCAGTACGCACAGGTGCTACTTCAAGCGGAAGCTATCACTGCATGTACGTACTGCGCTGCATGTAGATCTTCAAGCACCAGCGGCTCGCGTGGGTACGGGTGCTGATCAGCAAGAACGACAAGCGTAAGAGGCGATTTTGAAAAAAGGACACTGATACGGGGTTGCCTTTTTGTCTCAAACAAAGGCATTGTTGCGACGAACGGGGATAACACTTACAGTCAACATGCGGGCAGTCTCACTCAGCTAAATAATGGGAAGGTGACAGGCACGCACTGCCCTTGAGCGTGATTCGAGACGAGGAGAAGTGGAACAAGCTATGAAACGACCCGTGCAGCAGCTGTGATCGTACGTTTTGAGCTCGTTTTGAGCGACGATAGTGGCGAGGAGGATGTGTAACTTGCTTGAATTTTCGACTGAGTTGTTCTTGCTGGTGTCTGTATGGTTCGGCTGAAGAGCACGTGGTTGTGATGAGTTGGGAATGCAATGAATTGAAAATATGGCCGAAAGCTCTGTCGCAATATTTAGTTGCTTACTGACATGTAAATAATCATGTATATAGTGCTTTGTGATCGTGGTTTGCTTCAAATATTCGTATTTCTTTCCTGAGACAAGTGTGAAGATAAGCGCCAATTTTAACTGGGCGGACCAAGTATGACGTGCTGTTTCGCCTGACGTATCGCTATAACTTTCTTGAAATTTGAAAGCACCCTCATTTCATGCATTCACTACTAGAAACTATCCAGTGCATTGATTTCAGTGCGGGCGAGAGCCTGCATTCAAGTTTAGGTATTTGAGGTATTTTGGCACGTCAAGGAATTGTGCAATGTGCAGCAACTTCATCAGATTTTCAATGACCTGTTCAACTGTTCAGGAGATCTTCCCTTCATCCCGAAGTGGCCTTCCAACCAGCCATTTGAAGTTGTGTCTACAGCCCCGGGAGCAAGCAGAGTCACCCTCCAGCTTCCTGCCTTCCCTCAGCAGACGTATCCAACACTTCTGGTTCGCATGGACGATGGAACCGTGAAACGTGTTCAAAACATCTCGAGTGATTCTCAAACATTCATGCTACCCGAAGATGTCAGTGATGGGCGATACAGTTTTACTGTGCAAGGTGTTACTGCTGATGGCCTGAGGCAAAGCATACCTAGTCAACCGCTGGTGATAGTTACCTCAGGGAAAGGTGAGTGGGTGATGCGTGATGCATGCTGGGTGGATATGCGCCTGTGAGTCTGTGTGTGTGTGTGTGTTTGTGTGTGTTTGTGCATGCGTGTGTGTGTGTGTGTCTGTGCGCGTGTGTGTGTGTGTGTGTGTGTGTGTGTGTGCACGTGTCCGGGTGTGTATCTGTGTACGACCCGCAAGCAGGACATCCACAGCCTCTCCGTACTACACATATGCTGCATGCAGTCCATACTATGCTTGATGGGATGTGCGGATTATGCGTTATGGGTTATGCTTGGTTGGCCAAGGTCTTAGAGATGGTTTCGTGAATGTTCCAGAACACTTTCTCATCACAATCATCAATTGTGTTCTGTGTTCTGTTTTTGAGTCCTAAGATTCAATGAATAGGCCTATTTTTGAGAACAGATTCAAGGGCGTACCCGGTTCGTGTTGGTTTCCCATTTTCGCTTGAAGTCCACAAATGACAAATGGCCCGATATCTGAGACTTTCGACCTTCGGAGCTATGCGGGTTTTTTGAGAAAACCCTAAAAACAAATTTGTTCCCAAAAAAATCGATTCCGTCAAAGCAAAGTGCAGAGACGACAATGGCGGAAGAAAATTGAAGGCGATTCTTGTGTCAGTTGGTTATTGGGCTCACGGAGTACAGCAGCCGCGATCCCATGGACCGTGATACATCGTTCTTTGTGGATACCCTGTCAAGCGGCGACAGCACTTCTAGTTCTGAGAGCGCATGTCAGGTGAATCGATCACAAGTGACACGCGGTACTTACCTGTCGGGGGCGACGATGATGAGGACTTGGCCTGGATGAGTATGATCAAGGCCAACCACAGTCTGCCTCAGCGATAGCTGCTACAGCTCCAGGCAAGGACAACCAAGTAGATTCCTGAGGGTACGCCGCTTGCAAGGTCGCTGGCCGCCCTTGCGCGGGTGGCAGAACTGTTTCCTGAGTGTCACGCCAGACCTGCTAAAACAGCACGAAATGATGCGAGTTTTCTTTGCGACGATGATCCTAAAATGTTTTGGATGGCAAGCTCGATACTCGAGCTAATAATGGCGAATCAGACCATCACGGAGCACATGAGGCTGGGCAATCTCGAGTAACATTCTGTTACTTTTGAGTTGGTGGTGTGAAACGCTTGTCAGGCTGTGTTACTGATGTTTGGAAATGATCAGTCTCTACAAAGTGCAACAAGGCGAATCTGGACGCATTTGCTCTGTTTGACTCCTTCACAATAAGTATGTGAATGCTGATATCACGGTGTTCCGTCAAAATCTGTCGCAGACTATCCTGTCAAGCATGTCCATCACCAGGAGAACAGATAAATCACCTCTCCTTCTAAGGCCACCCTTTCTTTTTTCGTTGTTTAACGTCCGCGCCCGCGTACCTTTTTGCCTCCGACCGGAAAAAAAAAACAAGAAAGTAGTAGTACCAATAATATGCGAAGTTGTAAATACATGATTGTGTAGTTTCACAGTGTGCCGATCATGACCGTAAACTTATAATCTTGCCTCCCGGGCATGCCTTTGTCTTGTGTTCTTTTTCTTTTTTTGTTGGCTTTTAAATATCGTACGGTGTGTGTCCTAGTAAAAATCCAGATGTAATGAATTCATGACATGCTAACTCCATGCTATGTACCTGTTTTGTTGGATTCATCAGGCATGTGCTCCAATGTACCATCAAAGAGTGTTGTTCTATGCCTGCAAGTGCCGTTAGACCCAGAAATATTGTATATATCACATGCTTTACTGGTCAAAATGTTTGATTGGGGTTTCCAGTTTTTGGAATGGGCTTTTGTTTTTTTTCCGCCCTCCCGCGTACCTTTTCGCGAAAAAAAGGACGTTAAACAATTAATTAACAAAGGGTGGCCTAATGCTGCTATTGCTGCTGTTGCAACTACATAACTTCAATAAAGTCACGGAATGCTGGAAATGAAGTACCTGAACAGTCAAAACACTCTACTATATTAGTTGGCTATTGATATCACATGGAAACAATTTTTGGTGGCTCCAAGCACACTGATCTTTCAAAATTGTAAAAAAAAGAACATTTCATGAACATGACTCCTGACCGCAAAATGCATTTCTACATAGTCGATATTGGTCTGAGTCTGATGGCCGTGAAACGAAGTCACAATACTCTACAAAGGCTAGACATCAATTTGCAATAAAAAAATCAATTTCACCAAAACAGCCCGGAAGGTCGATTTTCTCAGATATTGGGCTAAATTATTGAGTATGCAAGCTCCATTGCAGCCACTTCACAACACGGAAAACCCTCAAAGCAAGTGGTCTCTTTGCTGCTAATTCCATATCTTAATCATATTTTCGGCCAGGAGCCAAACTTGATTTATGACGAATTGTAGATGAGCTTTGCATTCGACCTTGTGTCAAACATATAATCATGTTGGGCAACATGCAGGCCTAAAACATCACATCAAGCCACACTAGTAGAGTCTGAATTTCGATGCTAAATCCACTCCACATTGGGTACATGTATATCAGGGTTTGCGCTTACCGCCCTATCGTGACTGGACTGCAAGACATCATTATGGTTGGATCTTCTGTGGCTATTATTGCAGGTGACCTGGTCATCGACTTGCCATCTCAAGTGCCATCACAGTTTCCACAGCTCTCACTGGCATTGTATTCCCTAAAGCAAAGTGGTTTTGGCAAGCTTCAGGAAGTGCACAACTTGACTAGCGCGAGCTTCCCGTACACGTTCTCGGACCTTCCAGCTGGATATTATGTTACTAGGATTGACGGCCAGGAGGCCAATGGAGACAGGACAAGCTTTTCGTTGAAGTATTTCGACTTTGCCGAAAAAGGTGAGAAAAAAGGCTACCCACACAATATTGTACTTCAATGTACCAACACACTGTGCACCCTCCTTTGTGAACAGTGTTCTGTAGATATGTATTTGTGCCGCAAGCACAGGAGGCAGTTTATCCGTAATGCATGTTTCTTTTGAAGCTGCACAGTCAGCAGTGTTGGTCATTTCCCCCTGTTACTGCGGTTGCGCTCTCAACGTTCGGCGGTACAAGAACAATCAGTCTCAGTACTGTCAGTAGAAATCCTGGCAATCTGGTGCAGCACCATGAAGCGGTTCTGTGTTCACATTGGTGCGGAGCTCAGCAAGTTGATATTAGGTGGGATTTCTGTGTTGACAACTGCCGTGATTCTCATCACCACACCAATAGCATAGTAGTAGTAGTAGTAGTAGTAGTAGTAGTAGTAGTAGTAGTAGTAGTAGTAGTAGTAGTAAGGCCTCTTTTACGGGCAAATGACGCATATGCGTAAACCAAAAGCAACAAGAAACTCAATAAACAATGTCCAACAAAAGAATCTGCTGACTGCAAAAAAAGGACACAAGGTAAAACTCAAGTCCAATAGATCGCGTATGGTACGTATGTGTGAACAAACCAAAAGCCGATTGAGTGGTGAATGTGGAATGTGTAAGTTGAAAACTCGAGTCTGATAAATAGCCTATTGGGGGTATATGTGTAAAAACATCATAAACCAATAGGGTGGTGGATGTATAATTTGTCTGCGTGTGAATGCTTATTTCGATCTGTCCGATAAACAAAACAAAACAAACTATTATAAAAGTAGAACCAAAAAAACAAAAAAAACAAAAAAAAAACAAAGACATGCTCAAACACAGATATGTCCGTTACGTCACAACATCCGTTTAGGATCGGCCACACAGCCCCATGCCACTACCGGAGCAGCCTGCACTCCGTGACAAACGAATTGCCACGGCGTACGCCCCGAGCTCCCCGGCATCCACGCAGACAGGTTACGGCCCAGCGGAGGAGGCAGAAGGCAATCTTGGCACGAAGATGGTGCATGACGACGGAGTACTGTAGGTCAGAGTAGTAGTAGTAGTAGTAGTAGTAGTAGTAGTAGTAGTAGTAGTAGTGATGAGGCCTCCTTCAGCTTCATGTATAGGAAGTGGCGTAGAGCAGACCTGTTCTTTTGCAATCACTCTGCTATCATCAAACTCGTTTTCATGATACGATCATTTCTTACAACGATTCGGCAAAATTTCCCCCATCAAATGCACTGCTATTATTATTTTTTTACCATAATTGAATTGGCTCACCATCCGAGTTCAACCATAATTAATTACATGAACATAATTTTGCGTGTGTTTCTTGTCCTTTCTCACTGGCACTGTTAGACCGCATCCAGATTCTGCGTTACCCGCCGCAATTCATCTCTTCTACCAGCATCGCCCCCATGCGGAGTAGAGTCACGGTGAACCTACCGGAGACAGACAATAACACTGTTGTGATACTTGCTCAATGGAGAAGCATTGACATTCCCCTCTATCAGATTGCAAGTGCGCCACCTGGAACCCGCTCGCTTGAACTCCCCGCTAACATTACAGATGGCGTTTACGAGCTGTACTTGACCACGCTTAATTTAATCATCGGCCAAAAGACAAACATTCCCATTGTCTTTTCCACTCGATCAACAGGTAGGCTACCAGAGTATCCTGCTGCTTATGGTCTCAGCAGCTGCAAGCTCATGCGCCTATGTGGAGAACAATACTTCTGTGGAAATGACCCGTGCATAGTAAATGGGATTTGCGCGCGTCATTATGGTAGTGTACTTTTGGCCACCATGATTGTCATGGCAACTTGCCTGACTGGTACCCATGGGATGATCCTTGTGTTTGCCTTAGTTGCCTTTTGTGTGATCCTGTGTTTCCCTTGTCCCAGTTTTCCCTTTGTTCCTTCCTCTAACTAAACGGGTTGCAGTACCTAAACACACACTTAGTTGGTTGTTGCAACGAGGACTAAGTTCAAATTATTCCCTGCGCAGTATATTGTCAAGTTTGGCTGTGTGACCATCATCTGGATAACTTGATCTTGTCAGGGTCCTAACAGAATACTGTAAAACGGCTAATTTTAGTGACGTTGATATTTTAGCGACTTTAGCGAAAGGAGTGTTTTCGCTAAAGTTTTGCCGCGCCAATCGAAATTTTGCATGTACAGTACAGTACTAGTCATCCTTCTTTTTACAACTCAGATCGCTAAAATATTTCATCACGAATTGGCCCAGGTTCACAAAGCGCTAAAAAATTTACCCGCTAAAATTGGCCGTTCTTCAGTAGGTTTTGTACAGACTTCAGGAACCTTTTAGAAGTACTGATTCGTGAACTGTGAATCAGCTGCATTGCGCAAAAATAGGGCGATGAAGTTGCATAACATTTTACATTCATACCTCGGCTATCCGAACCCCGAAGTTACGGCATACCTCGGTTATCCGAACCCCGAAGTTACGGGCACTTCGGTCTACCGGGCACCCTTTGGCCAAGTTTAAGTGAAAATATTACTACTCTTTTGTCACTTTTTGTGGAAATAGTGATGTCATATTCCATATTTTATGGCCTTTCCCCATCAAAATGTATGTGATTCGGAGTTACGGACATTTCAAAGTTACGGGCAGTGCCCGGTCCCGGACCGCCCGGATAAATGAGGTATGAGTGTACTTTTGTTTAGGGATGGGTGGGGGTGGGGGTGGAGTGGGGAGATTGATAGCTGTCGGTCAATTCTTATGTCAGGTACCACTCTTCGTTGTGTTCCCACAGTGACTCTTCCACCTCCAACAACAACTCCACCTCCAATCAACTTGCGTAAGTCAAGACAAAATTTCCCAATGCTTCTTAAAAGTCGTATTGTGAAAGAATGTATGTGCATTTTACCTGCTATCGCTGTAGCGGCGGTCTCATTCCACCGTTAGGATTGGGTGTCTTCTGACTGTTATCCCTTTTGACTTTCAACTGTTCAATTCCCGTCTGCCTGTCTGCCTGTTTCCTGTGCAGCTATTGCATTCTGGCCGCAGCCTGGCTTAGTTAAAGGATCGCTCACGCCTGTGGCGGTCACGATCACTCTTCCAGGCTACACCGGGCCAGATCTTCCCGGTGCTGTGTACGTCCTGGACGCTAGCGTTGACAGCGGCGCATGGGCGCGTATTGGTACGATCCGTGTTCTGCCGGACTTCCAGGACATTCCGCTTCCCAACCTCACGCCGGGTACCCAGTATCGACTGCGCTTCAGGACCGTGTACAACGAGTTCTCGTCAGCGTACAGTGATATCTTGACCTTCACCACTCCTGATGCTGGTAAGTACTGCTGATGCTGGTAAGTACTGCGAGCGCAAGCACACACGTTCACCCCAACACATCCAAGTCTAAATTCGTGTTGGCTGAGAGGACATGCCAGATTACATGAAAGCCGTGAGCTGCGTCAGTATAACACCCAGATTTCACAGCCTTTTTCAGAACGTGTGCTCCTAAGCAGTGCATAGTTGGCCTGCTGATCGTCTTAAATACTTTCTACTTTCTGAGAGCGTGGAAGAATGGGCACGTGCAACTTACAGCTTGTCAAGGAGTAGCTAGATTTCAGTGCATTGCTTTCGTGCAGTCTGACGCAGGCGCTACGAGGTTTGCTGACAGCGGCTCACTGCTTCTAGCAATATAGCACTGCACTTCACATGTACTGACATGCACAACAGTGACATAGACAGTAATAGCAACAGCACACACATTGAACGGTACTGTAGTAGGCCGCAGCCAGATGTGACTAAACGGTCGGCACTGTAGTAGTGCTTTCTGAGGTGCACCGCCGCATGTTGATGTTGTGCTCTGTGTGCAGGTATCAATGTGAAGCTTCCCGACCCGACACCGCGTGCGGATTTGTACAACATATTCGTATACCAGTTCAACGAGACGACCGGTCAGCTGGATCTCGTCAACACTGTCAATGGCGTCTCCGCGTCGCAGTTCCCATACTGGATACACACCGGAGTTGGATACTTCTACTCGCGCGTGGACGCCGTCCGAGATGGTATTCCGCAGCTTGCAAGCATTTCTAAATATGACGTTGGATTCTCCGGTGAGCGTTGGTCATGTTTTATCCCTGTGCACGATGTGCGATCACCGTGGTAGCTGGCGGACATGAAATTAGATAAGTTAATGTATTTGTTTCTCTTGGAGTCTAGCTGCAGGGGCCAGGTTGCGTACTCGGGCATGGAACCTTTTAGAGAACCCTATATGTACGCAAGTGAGTTGCTGCTATTGCAGCTTTGCTTGATGTGATGTGTGTTCATGGATGGTGTCCGTGTCCATTAGTTTTTATGTAATTTTTTACCAAGTCCACTGTTTGTGCACCGGCCTGCAGGGAGGGTTCCGAAGGTGTTCAACCTCGATGCCAGCACACCCATCACAACCGCCTTCATGTCAGATGGCTCGTCGCTCACTAGCATTCCATTCCCGGTGTTTACGAGTGCTGCTGATCAGAGGAGCTATATGAACTGGCTGGTTGAGTGGCGAATTAGTGGCAGCAACGCAGCGTGGAATACGAGAACAGTTTCAACTAGCGAGCTGTTAGGACAGCTCATGGACTTTCCGTTTGGAATTTACGAAGTCAGAATATCTGCAGTTGATGGTGGTGGTCTTGCCACAACTGCCTCTGTGCCTGTCATCTTTGTCACCCTTGGTGCAACAGGTAGGCCCTGGCACGTGTGTGTATGTGTGTGTGTGTCTGTGTGTGTGTGTGTGTGTGTGCACGTATGCATGCACACGCATGTGCACGTGCCCATGTGTGTCCATGCGTGTGTCCAAGTGCATGCGTATGTCTGGGTACATGGTACATGATGTGTGTATGTGTGTGCGTCTGTGCGCACATTTGTGCATGTATGCATGTGCGGGTACATGCAATTAAAACATGGCGGTCCACAGCTGCACGGCATACTTAAGCTCCACCATGAGAATGAGTTTGTACAGGTAGTGTGTTACAGCAGATGCATGTAGCCATTCTTTCCTTCTCGGGTGCGATGGACTTCAACATGTACACAGGATTCTCTTGCTCAGGATTGCATCATGATACTGGTTGCTGGCACCAATATTCCAGCACGCACCTCAGACCATATACCCAGGATTCTCTTGCTCAGGATTGCATCATGATAGTGGTTGCTGGTACCAATATTCCAGCGCGCCTCAGACCCGTTCAACTCAGACCTAGTGCCGATCGGGCCCTGTGCAACTCAGAGAACACATGCATATTTCCTATTGCCTGCCAGGACTGTTAGCAGGGCGCTTCTCCGGTGGGCCCGTGGGCTATATTCGTGTATGAAACTGCGTGTATCGCAACTGGTACCCTGGTGTGCACTCTGGGGGATAATTTGACATATTTCTTGTGGCACGAAACAGTCCAATGGAAATAAGGTCTAGTCTACTGTTGTATGTGTCACTTATCCATAATCCCAGGAGTAATTTGGAGAGAGCATGGCAGCGCCATGTCGGCTGCACAGCCCAGTTTCTATGGTGACGGTTTGAACAGCTCCTGCACAGTTGTATTACGGAAGCTTAAAATTCCTTTCTGAAGCTGTCAATTTCTGGCGCTTTTTTTCTTCTTCTTTCAGCTGTACCGGTTTGGGAAGAGCCTGTCCTGAGATCTAATGAATCAACCCGAACTAGGGCATCTATAAATGTACCCCGAGTTCCGGATGGTCTTATGGCGGAACTCGATTCCTGGCTAGTCTACTACCGTGATGCTGAAATGCCTGGTGGGTGGTCAGTGATACGATTCCCCAACGTTGGCCAGACCAGCCTTGTTCTGAGCGGCTTGTCCGCAAACCGTCTTGAAGTGCGTGTTACTGCAGAGTACGTCGGTGGCAGAACGGCCACGAGCGGCATCACGGAGGTTGTAGTTTACGAGCCACCACCGCCGACCACCACAGCTGCACCCACAACCACACCGCTGGTTCTTTGTTCGCCGCATGCTCCTGACCCAGCACTGCGCTATTACTACTCCACCACCGAGGACAATCTGGTCGTGGGCAGTACCGCTACGATATTGTGTGCAGAAGACTACAGGTCGGCTTCTGGGGCGCCTCTGTCCCTCTTGACCTGTGACGAATCTGGGACCTGGACCGGTACCAGGCTGGATTGCAGTCGTGAGTACATGCACTGCACGCAGTTCCTTGTTTCTGCTCTCCCAGTACCCTGTAATGCATTCACCATGTACTTATTCGATATGAGCTCGGCATGGCAAAAGAGCACTATGCACACAAATGACACAGACATTAGGATCGCTGATTGCAGCTCTGAGTATCATGCTAAGCGATCATTGGGTTGCCATCCGGTAGCAACCCGACAACCCTGACTTCTGTTTTAAAGAGTTCTACCCCAAATGTCGAGCACTGTTTTGATAGGTGGAAGTTGGCTAACTTGTACGTACAGCTAAGGCAAAGTACATGCAGCATTGGATGCGTGAGCCCGGGTTCTGGTGTCCGCACGATACGATTTATTCACTTGTGGCGGTTACCAAAGAAACTGAACGGCCGGCCAGAGTAATTAATGCACTGTATGCAGAGATGCAAGGCACAGGGATAAGGAAATTTGGGGTTGTTAACAACTCAAAGTCACATTTTGCAGCCGTGGTTGTCACTGTCCCACACATTTCAAATGTATCCGTGCTCTTCTCATCTTGTGTCGAACAAATGGGCAGTTATGTAAATGCTGTCAGTGAGGTATATAGATTATGTGATTACATCATCAATTGAGATGTCTTGGCAAAGCTGCGGCGCAGTATGCGCTGCCTCAAGCAAATCTGCCGACTCATCCTGTATAATTAGCGCCCATAAGCGAATCCGCAAGTTGAAATCACTTGCGTAACATCTATAAAAGCAAAATTTGAACCCCTTCTAACTGTCCATTCTTTTGATCTATTTTAGCTGATGGTCCTAAAGGCAGATGCATTATCGAACTATGATCTGTACATCACCCTAAACAGGCTTTAGTTTTCTGTTTTCACGCTACTTGCTTGTTGACAAAGTGTGTATTGATCGAAATTCGAAACAACCTAGGGGCGAATTTGTATTACTCTGGAGTCGTGCTTCACTGTATTCATGAGCCTGAACTCCGTTGCCCTCTGCTGTGAGATATTTGTAGAGGGAAATTAGTACAGTCAGACCTCGTTTATCCGGTCCTCTTTTAACCGGATCCCTCGCCATCCGGAAGAGAATTGTTGGTTACCGATTTACAGCAGATGTCATGCATACATATAGTATGTGTGTTTGATTATCCGGTTCCCTCGCCTATCTGGATATTTTTGTGGTTAACGGATGTGTGCGGTTATGCAAGGCCTGGCTGTACCATGTATTGGAAATCTGGGTATGCGCTGGGGCTGCAGGGGCTTGGTTTATCACCCTCCCTCAATAATTCACTGGCACTATTTTTGGGAGGAAGCATGGATGCAACGAATGGGATTTTCGGTCTTTGACCACTTTGGTGGGTCTGATCTTCTCACCTCCCACCGCTTTTGGAGCTGCATCTACGCCTTGATCCTTGGGGTTGGTGGCGTTCCTACGGATGTGGGAAACTCGGTCTCCAGCCGAGTCTGCGAACCGTGATTTTTTTAAAACATTTTATTCATGCTGTGAGGTGCAGTCAAAATAAATAAGTGAATGCATGAAGGAAACGAAAGGGAATGGCCTCGGATGGAGAGCCAAGGATAAATTTATAGAAGAAAATCATAACTTGTAGTTCCTTGGTCCTTTTTCTTCTTCTAGAAACGAAAAGGAGTGGTGTTTTCTTGCAGGTTTGTCGAAGGCTTGAGGGACTTGTCATGTGGTCTGGGTGGCAGTCGTGGGTCGGTCAAGGGTCAAGTAAAAGTCGGCGGGAAAGCATGAGCTCCAGTATGGGGAGCAGACTCTTTCCTAGAAAATTGTCGCCGAAGTAGCCACCACTATTTTGGAACGAAAACTTCCAGTTTAAAATTGGCTCTACTCTGTGGATTGCATCGGTGCTCGCACTTCCGTCAAAATACTTGAAACTCGTAAATAAACTATTCCCGTATATTTAACTGTTTTCTACCTGCATTTCAGGCATTACGACCACCATGCCACCAGCAACAACACCACCGCCGCAAGTCTGTAAGTCCCGTTATAGTATCATTTTGCTTTTGCGGAGAGTAATTCGAATTCGTGCCTTTGTCAAAAAGGGACTTTCCAAGGTTTAGTATTTTGTATCTCCTAGTGCCACCATTAGGCATTACATCTGCCACTAGGATATAACTAGGGTGATTCAGGCGCGTTGCTCGCGTATAGTCAGCGTAGTCTATGTTTTGTCCTTTTCCTCGTTTCTTTTTGTTCTCCACCTGTTTTCCAGTAGGGCTGTGTCAATAGTAAAAAAAAAAGTCTGGTCATCACACCAGGAAATAGCCGTCATAGGTGCTACATAGTCAAAATAGGCAAAATGGCGGCTATGGGGTTGCTGGTGGTTACATGGTCACCACACCGTGGGCATACTCTGGCACATTGGCACCACATCACAGATGTTCGAGCAACGCTCCTGTGACGATGGGTTTGGCCTGAGCGAAAAAAAAAAGATAGAGTTTGATAGACCCAGTGTCTCTGCAGACAGGCAAGTACCATGTATTGCAAATACCTACAGTCAACCTCATGAGTAGCAACCTCGGATATGACAGCAACCTGAAAATGACAGCGCTATCTTCAGACAAAGTTTCCACTTGACTGCATACTTTAAACTTGGTGAATAGTGACAACTCGCGCCTGACAGCACTTTCTTTTCTCTGCCCGGTGGAGGGTCGTTTTCCTGAGGTTGACTGTATCTGGTTCACTATTCCTAAGCAGATCAGACAGAACTTGTTTCTTCATGAGCTCTGCCAGCCAGGTATTTTAGAATGATGATAGTGTACTGTGATATTTCATCTTTTCAACATATCTTATCAGCTGCATCCCAGGCAACATGTCCTCCCAGTTGCTTGCAATTGGTCTTTGGAAGCTAACATGTAGACATCTATGTATTTTTGTTCCACTTACGCAGTAGTCCCAATCGGTGTCAGAATACCAGACCTCATCTCTGACATCGATAACCCGTTCATCATCCGACTGGAGCATTTTGTCAACGGAGCATTTGTGCAAGAAGGAGAGCCTGTGCAAGTGGCATCGGGCAGGGACTTCCCGCGGGATCTGCGCGTGGCAGTGGGCGAGTACTACCGCTACACTGTGAGCGAGGTGTTGCCCAGCGGTTTACAAGTTACACGATCAGCGCAAGATGGCGATTTGGGATATATGGGTAAGTTTGAGATACGGTGAAACCTGTCTAAGACGATCGCTCAACGGAGCATCACAACGTGGTCTCTGTCACCAGGTGGTCTGCTTATCCAGGAATATTTGACAAGGAATAGCATCCCTTGGTCCTGGTTGCGGTGGTCTTCCGGGACGGGTGGTTGCCCTATCCAAGTGTTTGCCGTGACAGGTTTTACTGTGTCTTAACCCTTTAAGAGCCGCCCCATACTTGAATGCGTCGTAAACGACGCATTCAAATGCAAAACTTCAAAAGATCGTAACTCAGTCCAATCTCGCTCAAATCCAGTGATCGAAATATCCAGGGCGAAGAGAAATCTCTCACCTGTCGGGAGAAACAATCCGCGAAGCGCTGCGAGCAACGGTTCCTGAGATAAATCACTCGTAAGTTGAGCCGCGATCGCGGCAATTTCAAAAACGCGCAGTGCGACTTTAGTATTGAGAATTTTGAGACTTTTCGTCAAGCTGGCTTACTCGAATTTGCACGGGTTTCACTGTTGATATTGTCAAGAGTACACAGCGAAAAAATTGGAACTCCACGATCGAGTAAAATGAAATATCTGGAGCGGGACGCAATTGGACGCATTTGGGGCATTTTTCGTACTGTCGCTGCGATCTAGCGCTGGATAGACGGTGTGCTGGCTATCATGATCGACCTCATTCTCTTCCTCTCACGGAGACCTTTCCAGGAAGCCCTAGATTGTGAGGATTGAGTGAGTAGAACTGAAGCTATGATCCAAAGAACACGAAAAAATGCACAATTTTGAAAATTTCCTGTGGCTCTTAAAGGGTTTGTCTTAAGAAGCTGGCATGGAATCTTTACATGCTATCCTTGTTGTCCAGTGGCTCCGAAGAAGAGCCCAGTGGGATCACCATTCACCACTTTGCTATGCATTCTGCTGTTGTCAACTTTTGGATATTATTATTATTATTATTGTACGTTTGTTCGCGTTGTCATCACCAAGCAAGCTTGGCTAGTCTTCGCATAAGCCAAATGAACAAAAGAAATGAGAAACGAGCAAGGCCAATGAGGTGAACACAAGAGTTCAACTGCAGAATAGGCAAAAGCTTTTGGATAGGTGGCATTAATACGGTTCAATTTCGAGTTGCACATGTTTCTTTAGGGTTTATTGAAGTACACATTTTTGTTCACTTTCCACCCTTTGTGTGTGTATGTGTTTTTTGCTTGTGTGCGTTTGTGCTTGTGTGCATGTATGTGTGTGGGCGTATCGGTCTGTGTGTCTGTCTGCACATGCGCGGCATATCTTATTGCATGTGTACATGTCTTAACTCTCCTAGGCCCTGGTGTTACACTCTCGCCTACCTGGCAAACGCTGGATGAGGTCTCGATCTCGCCTGGCAACACAATTGATGTGATACAGCCTATTCTCCTGGCGAGCCCTGGCATTGACCTGACCGGACCTGGTACAGTGGTGTTTGAGTATAAAAAGGTTAACGATACCACTTGGCACTCGGTTCAATACGACTATTTGCTGGAAGACGTGGTAATTGAAATTCCAGCCGCAGGCTTCACCCGAGGCCAGTATGTGCTGAGATCACAGATCACCGTTGGCGCGGTTGAATCAGCCTTCACGCAGGATTGGTACTTTGCAATTGGTGAGTGTGCTGGCATACACATTCTGGTAGCTCATTTCTTTCGACGCAGAGTGTTATTGTGATCAAACGTATCTTTCAGATTTCGAGAATTCTCTTTAGCCTGAAGGGGTTTGAATGTGGAGTTCTGAACAGGAGCGCATAGCTCTTCCTATTGCGCCTTATTGAGATCAAGGCAGTATAAATGCAGAGATCGGAATGCATGATGATGTAGTGCGGCTGTGCAGTTGTGGCTCGCTGCATTCATGACATATATTATACAGGTAGACTCCCTTTAATTCGAACCTCAAATTGCCAGGCCCTAACTTCGAATTATCCAGAACTTCTAATTATCCAAATGCAGCCCCATGCACTGATATGTATGTCAAAATGCTTGAAATCGCATGCTGAATATTTTTTGCACATTTTTATTTGCATCAACGAAACATAGGTACGGGTCATGTACAACGGATCATCAAAACACTGGATCGACACAAAATCATTTTGACATTATCTTCATCTTCTAGTGAAGAAGTTGTCAGTCACTGCAGCTTTCCTGAAACAATTTCAACGGAAAAGAACTGCGCTCAGTGCGCTGCCTAATCCGCGTCATGAAAGGCCGTTGGACAGCAGCACGTCGTTCTGAAGAACGGAAGTGGAGCAAAGGCATAGACAATATTTACGACAATAGTGTTGTTGTGCGCCAACATCTCCGCGCACGAGCTGGCGCGGTAAGAAAGGCCATCGAGATCCGCGAAGAGAGTCAGCCATCTGGAAGAAGTCGTCTTCAATCAAACCTTTGCAATTTGCCTCGCACGGGCTTGAATCAAATTTCGAGAGAAGGTGGGTTTCTTGAACGCTATAGTCGATCCTGCAGCGGACCATCGATCGATTTTTGAGCTACTCTTGGCTAGAGAAGGAGAAAAGAATGAACTTCGAATTACAAGGATAGCAACTCAATCTCACTTCGAAATAAGCGTTCAAAGGACATAGCCAATGTACTGTAAACAGCTCTTCTGTACGAAGACTGGGTTCGAATTATCCAACCGGCGCACTTTTCGTACTTCGAATTATGCATTCGATTTTGACTTGAAGTGACTTGCAGAAGATCGGTACGACAAAAAAGTTCGAATTACACGGAATGTTCAAATTATACCGTATTCGAATTAGAGGGAGTCTACCTGTATATATAATTATACCTCCCCCACCCACTCTTGGTGCGTCTAGGTGGCTATGAAGTCGAGACCCTAGGTCGGCGGAGCTCCCTAGACCTCACCACCACTGCCACGATTCAGGTTGTGCGAACTTCCCCTAGCTGCATCTCATGTTTGGCATTTAAGTGGTCTTTGTAAAAATAAAAAATAAATCAAACGTGACGTAAAATGGCGAGCTTACCTGTCCTTTAATCATCCATTTTGTGAGTTGTGCCCCGTTGTTTGTGTACTCTTATGTGTACTAGCACTGTAAAGCCCACAATCTACATGCAGGAACAAGACCTGGATAGGCATTTACTAATCAGGGCGATGATCATTCACTCACTAGTTTTAAACTGTACTACTCTGTGGTGTTTGTTCAAAGCGCTGTGCAGGAATAGTCAGCTAAGGTTCAAAATGCTGCACCAAAGCTTCGGTAGTACTCTTTGGCTGTAATTTGATATCTGTGGTTTGCAAGATAGATATTGAAACGGCCATGAGAGCTTTTTTCGTATGCTTTCTCCCCTGTGTGCTTCAGATAAATACCTTGACCCGATGAACAGTAAGTCGGCAGTGTTCGCCGCTCATCCTTCATCTTGCCTGTTCAGGCTTTGCTAACTTAGACTTGTGTTGTACATTTGTTGTAGATGTCTATTCTTGTGGTCTCCAGGTTTGTGCTTTCTATGAACAAGTGGGGTGAAGTACTTGCATTGCTTTTTTTTCAGCCTGCCTCTGCTGCTGCTATACACATAATGCTCTTGCTCTTACAAAAATCTTTTTGTTGCATTTTCTTCAAGTACAGTCATCTCAACTTTCACAAGAAATCCACAATGTGCAGACCAGTCTTTGTTGATCCAGGAAATGTTGGTCCCATTGAGTATGTGTGTGTGTGTGTGTTTGTGTGTGTGTGTGTGTGTGTGTGTGTGTGTGTGTGCGTGTGTGTGTGTGTGTGTGTTTGTGTTTATGGCTTGCAGGCTCGCTGACAGTTGACATTGACATTGAACACACGAGCCCGTACGCATACATGCTATCCTTGTATAAGTATGACCCGGAGACAGGTGAGATGTCGGTAGCGTTCAAACAGGGATACCCCAGCGCTGACTCCTTCCCGGTGACCCTGACGATGCTCTCCCGAGACTTCTATGTGGCTCGCGTCGAAGCTATCACGCCGTTCGGAGTGGAAACGTCCAACATTGAAACTTTCCCCATAGGCACATTGGGTGAGTACAGGGTATGATCATGTCATGGAATAGCATGGTGCAGCAGTAGGAATAGGAAAGAGACATGCAACACAGGTGACGAAATGCAGCTGCCTGGTGCAACTCATGCTTTTTCTGTCTTCTGCGACATCTGCAATGCAGTGCATAGTCCATGCATGCACATGCACTGCATGGTCACTCAGCCTAGTATATTATACTGCAGATGGACCCAAGCACTATTAGCTTTTAAGCTACCCAATGCTGTAGACAGCAAGCTGTTTTGGCTATATAGGCCTCATCAGTACAGCTACGAGCTAAGTAAGCCGAGCTACCGGCCATGGTGCAAAGGTGGCACCACAGCTTGAACTAATTTGAGACGCAACTCATCCTCCCCCTCCCCCCCCCCCCCCCACCTCATGTATTTACCAATGCTGCTGTTGTCATTGCAGATCCATCACTGTTCCTTCCAGAGTGGCCCTCAAACACAATCATCACTAGCACACTAGTCTTCCCACAAGGAAACAGAGTGACAGTGCAGCTACCTCGGTTATCGGACGACGAACGTGCTCGCTTCCCGTCGCTTTTGGTCGAGTGGCGTTTCCAGAACGACCCCAACTATCAATCAACCCGTGTTCCGAGTGATACGACATCGCTTCTCCTGCCAGCCCGGCTATCCGATGGTAGTAATCAAGTGCGTGTCACCGCTATTGGTACTACGGGCGAAAGGTCTGCGTCCACAGTTGATCACCTGTTTGCACTGGGCGCCGGGAGACAAGGTATGTGCGATTTGAGCCAGGCTTTACTGTAAAACCGGAAAGTTAAACGACCAAAACGTTTTTAACGTTTTGTAATTTTTGGCATGATAACGTGCAGAAAGTTTAACGATGTTTGTACAACGGAAAGAACATGCATCGATGTATGCGCATCTTTACACAGACATCTCAAACCGGGTTCACACGATAACGTTTCTTCAACAAACGAAAAAATTGGTCGTTAAAATGTTAGACTTTGTGACTCGTTGGACTTTCCGGTTTTACAGTGTACTCTCCTTAAGACAGACCATCTGATTCATCTGTTGTACACAGTGGTCACACTCACGATGTACACAGCTACCATGTAGTTGGCATGCAGATGCAAAAGTGGCGCAACCCTATTTTTGTTACACTTTACCCATGATTGAACAGTCACACGTCTTAACACTCCTAATGGCTGGTACGAAAAGTTCACCATGGTAGCATCAGTCAGTGTGTAAACTGCAAAATGCACGAGCTTTGCAGCCAAACTAACTTTGTAGGAATTTGTTATGCTCCCGGACTTGGATGTTTATAGTTCAGCTGCCATTTTTCTACTAGTCAGTCCTGCCGGAGAATCAAATACTGTACAAGTACAAATTTTTGTTTGGAATTAACTTTCGCTATATTCGTTAGGGGTATGAAATAACTAAAGTTTGTACCAAACTAAAGGTTTTTTTTTAACGTTCGGGGTGACAGACCTCGACCAAGAACGAAATTTAGTACATAACAAGCCTGCTGGTGGAGTGATCTAACGAAAGATTTCGCGAACGAAAATTTGTACTTATATAGTAAACAGGAAACTGAAGAGCACAATATAATTTTGCTTCAAGGTTCCCGTGTATAATTTCTCTGACATCTGATGCATTGTTCAGTGGTGACGAACTGTGAGGGACTTCCCCCGCTGGAGGGATTCACGTACCACTACTCTGACGTCACCTATGCTGTGGACTCGACCGTTGCCATCCTGTGCCTGGATCCGTCAACCGGCCAGCAGCTGTATGCTGCTCGTAGCTGCGATTCCGATGGCACGTGGTCCGGCTCGAATCCGCCGTGTTTCCGTAAGCCAAGTGGTGTGACGTGGTTTTGTGTATTCTCTAGAACATTCACTGATCCTGCAATACAAAGGTTTCTTAGGCACCTCTGCTCTTTGGGGCATTGTACACTGATGGAGCAGAGGATTAACCCCACTGTGAAGTGTTCGTAGCATGGATTTTACCCGTTTCAATGCCAATGAGTATTATTTAGTAAACTTTGCTACGTGGTAGTACGCTGGCTTATACTGGCAAAATAGTACATCTCCTTCACCTTGAATTCTTGGGATTTGTGCAAAGATTGTGTGCACCTTTCTCTTTCTGTTCTGGAACGGTGTACAATGCAACCCATAGCTGAGCCAACAGTAATGCCTACAACTCCAGAAGAGCCGACTACACAGCCTCGCACCACAACCCCGGAGCTTACAACGCAACTCCCTACGACAACCCCAGAGCCCAGTAAGTGTCTTCAACGACTAACCGTGAACCTCTTATCGGCTGTGACGTCAGTAACTCTTCTGTCTCATTACAATTGGGGCTAAATGCACCATTCTATGTTCTGTGTGTGTCCCTCTTGATCATACGCTAGATGCACCATTCTATGTTGGTCGAATTAAGTCGTCAAAAGGAAACCACTGTACGTAGACAAGCAGGTGCATGCACACCTGCATGTCTTTGTAGACTTACATTGTGTTGGTGTGTTTGTATGAACTCGATCTTGATTACAGACTACTTTGCCAGCATATCACCGCAAGACACGACCGTCCGCTCAACCTCGGACTTTATGCTCATGTGTGGCCACAACCACCCACGCATCCTGTTTCCACAGTATCGGTGGAGTCGGACAGATGGCCAGGATTTGCCTGTGGGCCGCTTTGAAATCGGTGGTCGCTTTGGCAATGTTTTGATGATATCTGATGTGGAGGGGAGCGACGCTGGAGAGTATGTGTGTGAGGTGACTGGTGATGGAGTCACGTTACGTAGTGAGCCAGCAACTGTCAATGTTGGTAAGAATTCTGCTTACACACTGTTGCAAGTAACCATTCATTGTATGTGTGTGTGTATGTGTGCGTGCGTGCGTGCGTGCGTGTGTGTGTGTGTGTGTGTGTGTGTGTGCGTGCACGTGTGTGCGTGCACGTGTGTGCGTGTGTGTGCACATTCATGCCAACTTGGTGTTGGACTATGGAAGAGAAAGTAGACTGTGTCGTAGGATGTTTGGCTGCGTGTCTTCCTGAAGACAATCCCAGCAAACTACATGATCTTTTGCAGCATATTGGACTGTGATCAC
Source organism: Sycon ciliatum (assembly GCF_964019385.1). Lineage (NCBI taxonomy): Eukaryota > Metazoa > Porifera > Calcarea > Leucosolenida > Sycettidae > Sycon > Sycon ciliatum. The sequence goes on from NC_088643.1 coordinate 8,309,500, forward strand.
TTAGATGCACGGAAGTTTTCACCCCAAATTTGTCCATTTCTTCGTACATGTTCTGCACAGATGGTTCAGCCAGGACAATGCCAACCACCATGCCGGTAATGACAACTCCGCCAGACACTGTTGTAACTTCTGAGAAAGGTAAGCAGAGAAGCGTACCTAGCATTGAATGTGCTCGCAGTGTATTGTTGATGTTGTGTGAACTGCACTTCTAGATGTGCATGCTACACAGGTTACTAAACCTTCTTTCCCATTGGACATCATCTTCTTATCAGTTCTGCTTTGTGTGTGTATGTGTGTGTGTGTGTGTGTGTGATTTGTTAGTGTATGTTTGTGTGTGTATACAGTCAACTTTGCGTATAACGACACTCGGCGGGGCATCAGAATAGTGTCCTTATTCGCGAAGTGTCCTTATACCCGAAGTCTCATTATATGTATTACAGTAAGATGGGACTTTGCTCTGGGCGTGGAAATACTGTCATTATTCACGAATTGTCGTTATATCCGCAGTCGCTATTAGCGAAGTTGACTGTATGTGTATGTGTACTTGTGTTCCTTCAGATGAGAAGCCATTGGTTGAAGTCCTGTCCGACACAGCAACACCCGGACTAAGTCAAGCGCTGGTCAATATTCCGGAGCTGAATGAAACAATGAAAGACACGGGTCCTGTTGTGGTAGAATACCGTCCCAGCGGCGATGAAGACTGGATCAGAGCACCTGTACCTACTGGATCTTCTCAGATTGTCCTTCCAGAGCTACTGGCCGATGGGACGTATGATATTCGTGTTGTGCTGGAACCAACGGATACCACTGTAGATGATGTTGTTGTGGAGCCGGAGCAAGAATTTATTGTTGATGGTTACGGTAAGATAGTGTTGGAGCTGTGCAATAAAGCTCTTGACTTGCATTACCTTGCTCTGGACTGGGGAAGGGGCTAGCAAAACCAATTGCAGTCCCTGTGAGACATAGCACTGTGGATCATACATCAGCAGACATTTCTGGTAACTGGGCAGGTTTGGCAGCACCAAGGAAAAGAACACATAGGAGGTAAAATTGTCTTCTAGAATTAGCTTGAAACTACTGGCATGATTGCTCGTCATGAGGAAACTGTCAATGATGCTTGCTAGTTTACTAGTACAAACGATTTCCCATTGGATGCCATTAACGGCTAGCTTTTGGTTGGTTTGTGTGTTGTAGTTGATGGTGGAAGAACATCTGCACCAGGTCCAGTTAGTACTGGTGGAGAAATGAGCACGCAACAACCTGGATCAACACCAGCAGGTGAGTTTGAGTTGTTGCTGCTGCCTGGTGGTCATTAGTGTCTTTAGGTTATATCTAATTTTTTGCTCCAGTTTTTTCTTGTGTGTTCAAAAATCATTGGTATACTTGTACAAAGTTGCATGACGGTATGTGATTGATTTCCATTTTGTGGGTTATAGTTGATGATAGAAGAGCAACGCGTGTCATGGTTGATGCTCACGACTGGAATAGTGCTGCATCATAGACACAAACAGATAGGGCAGGTACATGTATGTGTGTGTGTGTGTGTTTTTGAGAATGAGCAATCTGACAGCCACTTCCTCAGTACTTGTGCTCTTTTTGATTTGATGTAGGATTCTTTGCCACAGTATCTCCGTCAAGAGTGCAGTTTGACTCTAGCACCAACAATTTTGTGCTAAGATGCAGCCACAATGATCCCACTGCGCTATTCGTGACTTATCGCTGGTCTCTTGCGGATGGCATTGATCTACCGGTGGGTCGATTTGAGATCGGTGGCTTTAATGGAGAAGTATTGACTATCCAGGAACCAATTGCGTCAGATGCAGGCAACTATGTATGCAGTGTAGATAGTGGTGGATCCACTGAAATTGGACCGGGATCTGCAGAAGTGGTATTCAGTGTCGTTGAAACCCCAACACGAGGTGAGTGGGATGTCTTGTTCCTTGGTCACAATAAGTTACATATGGTAGTAAGGTGATATAGATATTTGGAAATTTGTTTCCACCATATAGCCGTTGCACTATCAATAGGTTCCAGCATTTGCATGATCGCAGCAGCTAACGTGTCCCCTCTCTGCCTTCTGTGTTGAGCATCTTGGCCTGCTAAGGGTTTTAGTGCATCATTCTATATTTTTTGTTCAATGCTAATTGTTTGGCTTGATAACGTTATCGTTAAAGTCAGGTTATAGCAGGGGTTTTATTAGCTGGTTCCACTTTTAGGGGTGGGGGGGGGGGGTGGGGGACGGGCGCATATGTGTAGGATGGCTGGCATGTCATTCATGGTCACTATGTGCATGCTGAACAGAGTCAAAATTTTAGGGGGTGCACGTGCCCCTTGCGGGCTACTCGCTTGTATAGTCCTAATGATATCATTGCATGTGATTGCTCCTTTTGTGTTGCATTTGACCCAGCACCTACTTCTGCCCCGCCAACACCAGTAGGACAGGCAGACAATATAACTACAACTGATACAAGCACAGCAACCCCTGTGTTTTCAACAACCACTAAACAACCAGTGCTTGAAGGTAAGTGAAACTCCATGAACCAATGCTGTAGTTGCCTTTTCTCCACCTGCTCCCAGTCCCGTACCATCTCCACACTTATACAAAGGGACGACGATAACTACATTTGGAAGACTGTTTATTTCAAGACGACTACGGAAACACAACTAGACATGACGAACTCAAGACGAAGAATGCTTTTTACACCACAGCAACACGCGCATGCACCAACATGACGTACACAGGACGTACACAAAATAACGTACTATATACGATATGGTAAGTCTATCGATATACGGTACATACGGTATGATACGGTAGAAAGTCCGTCTACTACAAGCTTATTATGTGAGACATTTCCAATTTCGATGGTGGTCTGTTGCAACTATAATTATTATGCAGGTGAAATTTATTCAGTGGCCACCAGCTGTCCCATCCTGTTTAGGTCTTTGATCACAGCTATATTATTCCACTAATTGCGTATACGTGTATGTATCAGCGGAAAGTGACCAAGGAGAGAAAGAGCATATGGTTAGCCTAGGTGTTTCCACACGATCGAGTTTCAACTGCAGTTATGTTTCACAGTTGTGTGTGTATGTGTCTGTGTGTGATTGAATTGATACGATTGTGTGTGTATGTGTGTGTGTATGTATGTGTGTTTGTATGTGTGTTTGTGTGTGTGTGTGTGTGTGTGTGTGTGTGCGTGTGTCTGTGTCTGTGTCTGTGTCTGTGTCTTTGTGTGTGTGTGTGTGTGTATGTATGTATGTGTGTGCGTGTGTGTGCGTGCGCGTGCGTGTCTGTGTGTGTGTGTGCATGTGTGTGTGTGTGCCCCGCCTTACTGCAGTCTACTTTGCCAGTGTATCTCCAACAAGGGTGATAGCCGATGCAAGTACAGACCAGATTGTCTTGACATGTACTCACGATGCACCAAGCAACATTAATCCCACGTACACATGGACTAGACAAGATGGTACACCACTGGATGTGGTGCGTCATGTTATTGAAGGTGACAGTGGTGAAATACTGCGCATTCAAGATCCCGAATTTTCAGACAGTGGACAGTACGTGTGTGAAGTGGAGGCACCTGGTTCCATGTTCTATCCTGCAGTAGCTGGAGTTGAGTTTGGTATGTACAACGATACTATTGTGACAATGTGTACATACTTTGACGTCTTTCGTATGTGAGCATGTATGGGTGTGTGGGTCTGCGTGTTCAGCTAGTGCTTTTTGCTCTCCATTGTATCATTAGGTGGGTTTGATTTGTTTTCTTTTGACGCATTGCACTTTCCCAAGATTTGACTCAGTTACGATCTGTTGAGGTTTTGCCCTTGTATGTGTCTGTCGTTCACGACGCCTTCAACTATGGAGCGGCTCTCGAGACATTAAAGGAGTGTATGTGCGTGTGGGTGGGTGTTTGTGTTGGTTTCTTTAGATGCACCGTAGTTAGATGCAGCGTAGTTTCACTTTAAATTTGTTCATTCAGTCTGTGTTCATGTTCTGCACAGACGGTTCAGCCAGGACAATGCCAACCACCATGCCAGTAATGACAATTCAACCAGATACTGTTGTGACTTCTGAGAAAGGTAAGCAGAGAAGCATATCGAGCATCGAATGTAGTCTCAATGTATTGGTGATGTTGTGTGAACTGCACTTCTAGACGAGCATACTACACCGGTTACTGAAGACTTCTTTCCCATTGAATGTCATGTTTTTTTCTTGCTTTTGTGTTTGTGTCTGGTAACGGGTAGGGGGCTAGCTTAATAAATTCCAGTCCCTGGTAGCGAATTGCACTGTGAACTAAACACAAGCAGACACTTTGTGGTAACTGGGTAGGTTTGGCTGCTGTACCCAGAAAAACAGTACGAAGGTAAATAGTCTTCTGGGATTAGCTTGGCACTCCTGGCAGGATTGCTTCTCATGAGGAATATGTCTGTTCCGAATGAATTTTTCTTGCTAATTTAATGGTTTCTCAGTGTTTGCAAATGACAGCTAGCTTTTGGTTGGTTTGTGTGTGTTGTAGTTGATGGTGGAATAACGTCTGCACCAAGTCCAGTCAGTACAGGTGTGGAAGTAAGCACGCAACAACCTGCATCAACACCAGCGGGTGAGTTTGTGTTTTTGCTGCTGCCTGGTAATCAGTGGTCTCTTTAGGTCATGTATATGTGTTTCCCCTATCTTTATTTTGTATATTTGATAAGCTATGGTTCATTTATAATAGTGCCGAAACGAATATCAAAACCCAGTAGCCGAATATTCTTTGGCTTAACGAACGAACGAACGAATATTCTTTCGTTAACACGGATGACATCACACACCCTCCTCTCAGTCGTTTTATTGGATATTGTCACTATTATTAGGCATGACAAACGAAGGCACATATTTCTCCACCATTTCTAGGTCAATTTTCACAAAATCCCCAGCTGAAGTGCATTTTACACGTGAAAAAAAACAACTCAAGACGTGATTTTTTGTTCGACCGCCATAACTCCATTCCAGGACCTCGGATCGTGTCCGGGCTGCTTCAAGACGACAGCTGAGAGTTTTCTAATGCCGATGGAACTTTCGATGAAGCGGTTTGGTCAAGTATTCGCGAAGTTACGGAAGTTTGAAGTCGCCCGGTAAACTCTGCATACCCGGTTAGCGAATATTCGCCAGGAGAAATATTTGTTCGAATGTGACCGGTTGAAACCGAACGAACATTCGAATATTCGGTATATTCGTTTCACCACTAATTTATAATAAGATGCGTGCCTTCATGTGATTGATTTCCATTTTGTGGGTTGTAGATGATAATGGAAGAACAACGAGACCCATTGAAGGTAGTTCTGGTGTGTGTGTGTTTTTCAGAATGAGTGGTTTTACGATCACTTCCTCCGTACTTGTGCTTCTTTTGATTTGATGTAGGATTCTTCGCCACGGTATCTCCGTCAAGAGTGGAGTTTGACTCTAGCACCAACAATTTTGTGCTAAGATGCAGTCACAATAATCCGAATGCGCTATTCGTGATTTATCGCTGGTCTCTTTCAGATGGAAGTGATCTTCCTGCTGGTAGATTTGAGATTGGTGGCTTGAATGGAGAAGTACTGACTATCCAGGAACCAATTGCATCAGATGCAGGCAACTATGTATGCAGTGTAGCTAGTTTTGGATCCACTGGAATTCGACCAGGATCTGCAGAAGTGGTATTCAGTGTGATTGCAACCACAACACAAGGTGAGTGTGATTTCTTGTTCCGTGGTCACAAGCAAATAGTTATGAACATAAGGTGTTGTAGGGCAATGACCGTTGCTATGGTGTTAGAAGAGGACCAACTGAACACCACTTCAATAGTGTATGGGTTTGTGTTTGTATCTGTTGTTATTTTTGTGTTAGTTTTTGTGTGTGTCCTTGTGTTAGGTACCTCCGCTGGGTTTTTCACTGTAAATTTGTTCCTTTCTGTGTGCATGTACTGCACAGCTGGTTCAGCCAGGACAATGCCAACCACCATGCCGGTAATGACAACTCCGCCAGATACTGTTGTGACTTCCGAGAGAGGTAAGCAGAAAAGCATTTCACAGCCCAAATTAACGCCCGTATTCTGGGCATGCTCGCGCCACCGTACACTTCACAGCACCCTGACCCTAATTGTAGATTTTCTGACTTGAAAATTCAGAAATCGGATTTTGCTGTGTCTTCCCATTCAGAATACATACTTTTGTCTCTACATCATCTAAACGGTTGCGGAGATATAGGCTTTCCAAAAAATTGAGCCGAAACTACGAAAAATCTAAAATTCAGTCAGGCACCAAAGGGTTAAAGGAAGAGTTGCAAGTGTACGGTTTCATGAAGGAGGAGTCGAGTACGGCAAGGACGTACGAGGAAATTCTTTCCAAAGTCACAAGACTGAAGTCGTGCTGGAGGGCAGCAGAGAATAGAAGAACTGGACAGCAAAGTGCAAACATACTGAGGACGGATTCAACTGTGGAAGCGTTAAGGAGCCAGATCGAGGAGCTGACTGATCAGGTAGCGGCATTGCGGTCGCCCTCAGCACGGGCACCTCAAGCCAGGAGGCAGCCGGGCCCTAGTAATTGGAAGTGCTGGTACTGTGGGTCACAGAGGCGGCTGGCGAGATTGCCCAGCGAGAAAGCGGGAGACGCCTACCTGGAGGCCACACACCCAGGCTGAGCGTCGTGCTGCTAACCGGAAGGATTTTCGTTAAAGCCCCACCGGTCCAAGGTGCAGGACGGCGGTAGCATGGGGCAACCAATATTACCGACACAGCCAAGTATCCGTGGTGCCAGTGAATTGTCACGCAGCCCTTTTGTGCGGGCCCAGATGGCAGGCCAGGAGGTAAGCATGCTGCTGGACACCGGTGCTGATATCAGTTTGATCAGTAGGGCACACCTCAGTGATCGCCAAAAGCAGTGTATCCAGCAGTCATCGCAATCAAACCCAAGAGCAGCATCCGGCAATGAAGTCAAGATAGAGGGTGTCCTGAGAATGACAGTTCGCTTGGGTAAGGTCATTGTTACTAACCACCCTTTCCATGTTGTGACTGACCTGGTCGTACCCATGATCGGTGGGGCCAACTTTCTGAGTCGGCTAGGCAAGCAGACCTGGGACTGGCCACGTAGCACCTTGATAACACAGGGACATCGCCTGAAGCTGGAGCCAGTATACCGTAACTCAAGGTCATTGGACCGAGCCAATCGTCCAACAGGAGTGTGCAGAGTGGTGGTGAAAGACACGACCAAGATCAGGCCGGATGAGGAAGCATTGGTCCCGTGCACACTCCGTGGCCATACGCCCAATGCTGAGTACTTCCTCGAGCCAAGTTCTACCGGTAGCAATGACACAGTCAGAGCAATGTGCTGTCTGCTCAGACCGGCTTCCTCCTGTGCGACGGTACGTATGGTCAATGCCGGGGACAGTGAAGTAGAGGCAGCCAAAGGGAGAGTTGTTGGCGTAGCAGGTGCAGAATTTGAAGTCTCGCTACAGAGCTCGCTGGGAGCAGAAGGGAAGCGACGGCAGGTTACCGGATACAAAACGGATGAAAATCTGCATACCAGCAAGAAGCAGGAAATCCATAACCTGGTCAATGAGTACAGCGACGTGTTTTGGGTAGAGGGTGATCAGCTCCCAACAGCAAAAACGACAATCCAGCACAGAATCCACCTCAAGAGTGACTCGGCTCCACAATGGTCAAGACCGCGCAGGTTGGCACAGGACACACGGAAAGAGGTTCGAGAGGAAGTCCAATACCCGATTCAACAGGGACTGATTCGAGAATCTACATCACCATGGGCTGCGCCGATAGTAGCTGCTCGGCGCAAGAACGGACGACTGAGATTGGCTATGGACTATCGGAGGCTAAACGCAGCAAGCCACCCCAACATCACCCGCTACCTTTGATAGATGACCTGGTGGATCAGCTAACAGAAGCACAGTTCTTTTCCACGGTGGATTGGAAGTCTGGCTACTACCAAATGCCGATGTGTGGTGAGGATGCGGCAAAAACTGCCTTCGTCACACCGGATGGCCAGTATGAATGGACAGGTCGGGGAACTCTGTTTGGCCTGTCGGGAGCTCCAGCCACATTTCAGAGACTGATGTCGGCCATACTGGGCCAACTGAATTGGACAGCTGCGCTCTGCTACCTAGATGATGTGCTGGTTTGGGGCCAAAACTGGGAAGAGCACGGCAGCCGTTTGCGCGAGGTTCTCACCAAGCTCAGGTCGGCAGGAGTGCTGTTGAACCCTGACAAGTGCTGTTTTGGAGTACGCGAGGTAGAGTTCCTGGGACACATGATTGCAGCAGGTACAATGCGCATATCAGACGCCAGAGTCCAGGCGTTGCTCCGCACACCAAGACCGACAACAGTGACGCTGCTCCGGAAAGCCATGGGTGCTTTTTCTTATGTTCAGCGCTGGATTCCAGGCATGGCCACAATTGCTAAACCACTTTACGAAATGGTGATGAAGGGCTCACGGAACACGCTTCTGCAATGGAGTGAGAAAGCTATCAAATCGTTTGACATGCTAAAGCAACAAGTTGCCTCAGCCCCAGTACTGCAGTTACCAGACATGAACAGGCCGTTCGTTCTGGTCACAGATGCATCGGACGTCGGAACAGGCGCAATGTTAGCACAGCAACGAGATGGTAAGCAGTTAGCGCCGGTAGCATTCTTTCAACATACATTAACAAAGGCAGAGCGGAACTATCCAGTGACGGATCGGGAGCTGCTCGCAGTGGTTTTAGCAATAAAGAAATTCCGGGTCTACCTGGCCAGCCAGCCATTCGACCTAATCACGGATCATGCAGCTCTTAAGTGGATCAACAGCTTGTCCATGGATGAGATCCATGGCCGGAGGGCACGACGGCTAGACTATCTGCAGCAGTTCAAAATGAAGCCGGTTCACCGCCCTGGCGCATCACCCGAATTGAGTATGGCGGACTACCTGTCGAGAATTGGCCACTGCAGCCTGCCAAAAGTGATGCAGTGTCTCAGCATGCAACAGGAAGACAGAGGGCAGGACGGTATCCACCAACTGACGCCGCTGTTCTCGACCCAGGAAACAGTCGAAGAACAGCTCAAGTGTCCGGCACTGGGCCCAGTGATGAAAGAGCTGAAAGCGCCGGGCTCAGTAGGGGTGCTCGAGGAAGAAGCCAAGTGTGTACTGAGGAAAAGGTCGCGACTGAGTATTGGCAATGGCGGAATCTTGCGCTACACAGAATCAAAGGGAGATCGACACAACAGAAGCCGCTAGGTCACAGAAAGATGATGGTAGTGGTTCTACCGCAGTCTGTGCGCAGGAGGTTTCTGGAATTGGTGCACGATGCACCACTGAGTGGTCACATGGTAAGAAACAGAACAAACGATCGCATACGAGATATTGTATGGTGGCCGTTTATGTCCAAGGATGTGGCGACATACGTACAAGAATGTGAGGCGTGCCAGCGTCACAAGCGCCCCAAGCAACCAGACAAGATGCAGCTAGAGACGACGGATATTCTGAAGGCTCCATTGTCTCGGATTCAGATTGATTTTGTTTGCCCCTTCCAACCATCTGTACCAGAGAAGTTTCGGTATATCCTGGCAATTCAGGACGTGCTGACCCGCTATGCGATGTTGATTCCAACAGTGGACTGCACGGCGGAGACGGCCGCCATGGTCTTGTTGGAGCGCTGGGTACGATATCCCAGGAACTGTGCAGAGTGACCGTGGCTCGCATTTCACTGGAGCTGTCTTCCGCAAAATGTGTACAGCAATTGGCATGCGGCAAGCACTCAGCAGTCCCAACCACGCCCAGTCAAACGGTCAGGTGGAGCGCCAAAATCAACTCATCGATAATGTGCGGTGTGTGTGTGTGAGGACAACACAGCGGTATGGCCTGAAGCAGTTCGTGCGTGGTGCAATATGCCCATAATACGTCGAGAAATGCTACTACTGGACACTCTCCATATGAACTGTTATTTCACCAGCATCCGAACAGGCCAGAGAAGTTTGCAGTACCTCGGCCTGCAGGATTGAGGCCTCCGCGGACGGTAGAACGCATGGACAGCGTGTTTCGGCAAGTGAAAAGTTCGAATAAGGAGTGCTCAAGAGGAAAGACGGAAGCGAGTTGGCGGCAAGGCTAACTGTGGTTATGAGGTGGGTCAACAGGTCCGAATAAAGCTTCAGCCTACGCAACGAAAATTGGGGAAGCTACACGCCCACAAATCTGAGTTGTATACCGTAGTTGAGAGATACAACAATACGTACCTCCTTGAACCGTGTGGGTCTAGTTCTTGCCACCACTGCCTTCAACGCCATTACAATGAGCTGGAGGCAGCACCATCTCAACGGTTAAGCTGGGAAAAAGGCGAGTCTCCAAGTGACCAAACCCTGGTAACCGATGGCACTGCGGGCGAGGCAATCGAGGAAGGGACTCCGGTACGAAAGAGTACACGGGTTAAGCGGCCGACGAAATTCCTTAAAGTGGACCCGAAACAGCGGCGGTATCGGTTTAGCTCGGCCAGCAGTGGAGCGGATGCAGATTTGTCGGAAACTGATGACAGCAGTGAAGATGTGTGACTTTGTGCAAAGTCTACAAATGAGATATGGGCATGGAAATGATGGATGCATTATTTTGGGTATAACGAAGTTCATCATTGGCGTGATACTTTTGCATTGGTTATACATGCATCTATTTCGAGTTTTATTTGACTATTTAGTTGAGTTTGGGTGGGGGAGTGTGAGAGCTGGACCATGACGATCACACCTTCCATTTAGTGCTACCTTCACATGGCCTTGTTAGGTATTGTCACTTCCATAGGTAGCACTTGCGCTGTCGCCACACTCACCATACTACACACTCACCATACCATACCACACGTCATATCTGCGCTTGTGCTGCCTGCAACGCTTGGCGCCTATTGCTGGCTACTCTCACACCTTGGCCATATATAGTTAGGCCTCAGTAGTGATTTGTAGTCAGTTGGATTCTGGACAATAAACCCGTCTCAGTATGTGTGTGATTGTGTGTGTGTGTGTGTGTGTGTGTGTGTGTGTGTTTGTGTGTGTGTGTGTGTTTGTGTGTGTGTGTGTGTGTGTGTGTGTGTACGTGTGTTTGTGTATGTGTGTGTGTGTGTGTGTGTGTGTGTGTGTGTGTGTGTGTGTGTGTGTGTGTGTGTGTGTGTGTGTGTGTGTGTGTGGTATGTGCAGCGATTTCCAATCGATAGATTGCGGGTTCGATTCCCGACGATTATGGTCACACACGTCTTTCTTCTCTTTCTCAGACTCTTCCTGACTTTTCTTTCATTCTCCTGGGTGGTTACCAACAGCCAGTGCATGCCGGAGTATGTGGTGTGATGTGTGTGCGGGAAAAAAAAATGATAAAAAGACCAAAAATAGGGATTCACTGGCCAGAAAATGTCACTCCAAATAGCTGTATGGTGTAGACCAGGCTGAATAGTGACGGTCAATTCTTCAGCCTTGCAAGCTGTTGAATGGTGTAATCCCAGCACAAGTTGCTATGGCTTCTGCCGTAGCATTGCTATCATCGCCTCCGGCGATGGGCGTCAAAGGTCAGGTCAGGTCAGATGTGTGTGTGTGTGTGTGTGTGTGTCAAGAAGAACAGTTAGGAAGTAAATAGTCTTCTAGGATTAGCTTGGCACTCCTGGCAGGATTGATTGTCATGAGGAATATATCTGTTCCAAATGAATTTTGCTTGCTAATTTAATGGTTTCTCAGTGTTTGCAAATGACAGCTAGCTTTTGGTTGGTTTGTGTGTTGTAGTTGATGGTGGAAGAACGTCTGCGCCAAGTCCAGTCAGTACAGGTGTAGAAGTAAGCACGCAACAACCTGCATCAACACCAGCGGGTGAGTTTGTGTTTTTGCTGCTGCCTGGTAATCAATGGTCTCTTTAGGTCATGTATATGTGTTTCCCCCATCTTTGTTTTGTTTATTTGACAAGCTATGGTTCATTTATAATAAGATACATGCCTTCATGTGATTGATTTCCATTTTGTGGGTTGTAGATGATGATGGAAGAGCAACGAGACCCATTGAAGGTAGTTCTGGTGTGTGTGTTTTTCAGAATGAGTGGTTTGACAACCACTTCCTCGGTACTTGTGCTTCTTTTCATTTGATGTAGGATTCTTCGCCACAGTATCTCCGTCAAGAGTGCAGTTTGACTCTACCATCAACAATTTCGTGCTAAGATGCAGTCACAATGATCCGAATGCATTATTCGTGTCTTATCGCTGGTCTCTTTCGGATGGCAGAGATCTTCCTTTGGGTAGATTTGAGATCGGTGGCTTGAATGGAGACGTATTGACTATCCAGGAACCAATTGCAGCAGATGCAGGCAACTATGTATGCAGTGTAGATAGTGGTGGATCCACTGAAATTGGACCGGGATCTGCAGAAGTGGTGTTCAGTGTCGTTGAAACCACAACACAAGGTGAGTGTGATTTCTCGTTCCGTGGTCACACAAAGTTACAGATGGCAGTAAGGAGGTGTAGATATTGGGTAAATTATTCCTCCATTATGTTGTTGTGCTATCAGTAAATTTTAGCCTTTGCATGATCGCAGCAGTTATATATAGAGGAATATATTTCTCCGATGTAGGCAAATACTTGTGCTTCTGGTGTGAATGAGGTTGAGTAGAGAAGGCTTGTTGTGGAGCTTGAACTAAAGGTGACAGTAGTGAAATACTGCGCATTCAGGATCCCGAATTGTCAGACAGTGGACGATAGTGTGTGAAGTGGAGGCACCTGGTTTCATGTTCCATCCTGGAGTAGCTGGAGTTGAGTTTGGTATGTACAACAGTACTATTGTGATAATGTGTACATGTTTTGACTGCTTTTGTATGGGAGCATGTATGTGTGTGTGTGATTGTGTGTGTGTGTGTGTGTGTGTGTGTGTGTGTGTGTGTGTGTGTGTGAGTGTGTGTGTGTGTGTGTGTGTGTGTGTGTGTGTGTGTGTGTGTGTGTGTGTGTGTGTGTCTGGGTGTGTCTGGGTGTTGCAGCTAGTGCTGTTTACTCACCATTGTATCAGCAGGCACGTTTAAAATTCTCGTTTGACACATACTTTCCCTCTGTATGTCATCATGACATTGACTTTTTGTAGGCTGCTTTCATGTACGGTTTATATTTTTCGTCATGAGGGGGCAGGTTGGCACGATACCTATACGAGAAGTTTGTTGTTGGTTTTCTCCATAGCTGATACTGCAAGAACAACGGAACCAAGACCAGGCAGTTCAGCTCCAGAAACCACCATGCAACGAGTACTCACAACTTTGCCAACAACACCATCGAGTAAGTTTCTTTTGTTAACTCCTCCACTGCAGGAACACAATTCTTTTTGAAGGAGTATTCAACGTGTATTGCCTTTCAGCTCACCTTGTGAGGATCTTACATAAACAGTGCAATTCCTATAGGGCGTTAATAGTGCCAGATGCCCTGGACTTCTAAATTGCATTGGCAAGGTGCTGTGAAAACGTTCCCAGGTGCGGTGCACCCTTGCTTGGCCGTAGCTTAACTTATCCGTAATTTTCTCATGGACCCGTAGTGTTTTGAATTAGAAGCAGCGACGACAGCCCTTACAGCATCTGTAACATGCTGTTGACTATTTATGTTCCGCTGTCCGCTTGCCGAGTACACGTTCTACTTAAACGCAGATTAATGTTACGACAGCTCTATTCTACAGAGAAGATGATGCATGAACCCTTGCTGTTGGGGTGCGTCTGAAGCCACCCAGCGATCATCACTGATTGCCTGTTGCTGTTGACTATCATCAGGAGGGTGCTGGCATGCGGAGAATGACACTTGCCGCAGCATCATGACACATGATAATAGAAGACTACCTACTGTTGAGTTCGAAACAGGACGACTGACGACACATTATCCAGACATTACAACGGGAACAGGTAGGTTGGGGGAACGACATTTATTATAGACGACGAGACAAGAGACCAAGACGAACGAAACGACTACATTGAAGAGTGAGAAAAGAGAGAGAGAGAGATCAAGTCTGAACGGCAAGATAAAGGGCCTGGGTAGCTATGGCAAATATGGGCGCGCAAGTAGCTACCCAGGCCAACGGAACAAAAGGAGACAAAAGGTGAGTACGCAAGTGCATGCAGGCCAGCTAGAAAAGGTACGGGAGGAGGTACCTAACACTACTATAACATGTATGCCTAAGCATTCGAATGGAACAGAAGCGGAACACTTGGCTACTTATATGTGTATACAAATAGTACACCAAATCAGTACGCGAAGCTGTGCCATTATACTGCAGGGCTGCCACTTGCTCCGATTTTTCGAAAATCGTCCGATTTTTGATCGCCTGTCGGACAAACCGACCGATTTTGTTCCCAAAGAGGGACAACCGATTATTTTATTTTGAGCGCTTTTTAGTCCAGTTGGCCATTTGGCGCTTCCAGGTCGCGTTTGGCCGGTCATTGTACATGTACATGTAGCTGCAACATGCACGCGTGCTTGCATGTGTGTGGACAGTTAAAAATGTGTTCTGGGGCCCCAACAGCAAGCCATTTTCCTAAACAATTTCCCAGGAGGACACCCCCGGACCCCCGTCAGATTTTTCTCCCTCCACGTGTTGCAGCCCTGTAACTGTTATTTTTTATTGTTGACTTTCATCCACGTGTGTGCGCCCTTCATCTCCAGCCGTTCCCGTGACAACTTCCATGGCGACAACAGGCACTAGGTCGCCGTACTACGCCACCGTGTCTCCTGCAGTGACGATGATCGACGCGACCAGCACTGAGTTCTCTCTGCTCTGCAATCATAACCATCCAGCTCCTATCTTTGCGCGGCACTCGTGGCGCAGGTTGGACGGCCAGCCCTTGCCAGCGGGTCGCTTCAGCGTACACGGTAGTGCTGGCAACCGCTTGACCATTCGAGACGTAGAGGAGAGTGATGCTGGACAGTACATGTGCTCGGTATCTGCCTTTGCACTAACTTTGGACAGTGAGCCAGCTCGTGTTATTTTCGGTACGTACGCTAAAGGCCAATGGCATAAGAATTGCGTGCGTGTAGTGTGCGTGTAGTGTGTGCGTCCATGCGTGCGTGCGTGTGTGTATGCGTGTGTGTATGTACATAATGTGTGTGTAAGTAGTGTATGTGTGTATGTAGTGTGTGTGTGTGCATGTGTGTGTGTGTTTAGTAGCCGCTCCCACTAGTAGCAAGTATTGCCTTAACTGGGGGCAGGGGTAACTGCAGTTGGATCCCGGGACGGATACCCTGATGCCGTCAATCCTTTTTCTGCACCTTGTCCTCACCCACTTACTGAGGTGTGGTGAGCCCATAAATGGGATCATTTTCAAGTCCACCCAGAGTTTTGGGGATTTCCTCTAGATATGTAGATCCTGTAAAGCAGTACATTTTAGCCATGGTCTAGTTGTTTGTATGCCTCTCACCTGTATCCACTGTCCTGTTACCTCATCTTGAGACTCTGGCTGCTTATGATATTCATCATCTTAATTTCAGGCTGGTTGAGTTTCCCCACCAATTCACGTGTATCTGTTTAGCAGTAAAAGTGTTGTGTGAAAGATACACGTTTTGAAGATACTAGTATAGGAAGGCAGCAGTGTGGTACAGTGCTTGGGATTATTTCTGTGCCGCTTCCCTGTGCTTTCCTGGGCTTTCCTGTGCTTTCCTGCTGCCTCTTTCCAGTGCATCCGACGACACGTCCTCCACCAACCGAGGTGACAACACCCAGACGAACCAGTGGCGCCAGGTCAAGTACAGCACCCGTGGTCACCACTATCACAACTGACTCGGAAGTATCAAGCACAGAACCACCACCAGCGTACACAGCAGTCATATCACCATCCAGAACAACAATTGACTCCAGCACATTCAGTTTTGTACTCAGTTGTAGCCATAACCACCCCGGGCTGCTGTTTGCGCAGTACAGCTGGAGTCGCGGAAATGGAGAGGACTTGCCGGCGGGTCGGTTTGAAATTGGCGGCACTAGAGGCAATGTCTTGACGGTCCAAAGTGTGACTGAGCGAGATGCTGGAGAGTATGTGTGTGAAGTGTCCCAGGGAGGCGTCACGATACAAAGTGAACCGGCCACTGTTGTCTACGGTGAGAATCGAAACGCTCTACTCACCCATTTTGGTTTTCTGGTTTGCTGAGTTGCGATTATTGCTGCTGATGTATGGTCCTAGTCAGGTTTGATGTCTGTTAATATAAGGGGGGGGGGGGGTTGTCAACTGACAACCGCTCTCTTCAGCTGCTATTCACTCTTGGCGCATGAATAGCAACTGAAGAGAGCGGTTGTCAGTTGACAACACCCCCCTTTATTTACAATGCAGTTGCGTGATGTCCACCACTTTCTGAATGGTTGATGTCTGTTGTTGCCAGAATGTCCAGAAACGATCCACTGGTAGGGTAGACTTCCGTATGTGGCTTGAGCTCGCAGATAGGCCCCATGCGGCAGGTGCTAAATCCAGGCTCAATCTCTGTTCGGTCTTTAATCGATTTTTTGCTTGTCTGTATCTTTGTGTAGTCGCTGATATGACAGCTAGTACTGCGACAGATGCAACAGGGACAGAACCCGACAGTGTCACAACAGCAGACCTGGGCAGCGGAACTGATTCCACAAGAGATCCACCTTCAACTAGTCCATGCAGAGTTCTCGGTAAGGTGACGTGAACGGAGTAAAATCTTTGCGACTCAGTCCTGCCTTGCTTCTGCTTGCTCAACATGATGTATCCAGGGTCGTTAAAATGAATTCCGGATGCATCCTCAGCACACACGATTGATGGACCTGGGCATGTTTCTAATGCTCCATTTGCGCTTTTTTTATTGTTAGCTGATGTAGCAATAACACTCGCATTCCCAGTAAAAAAGCTAGAATCTCTCTGGTGCCAGTTTGTGAGCAGCTCTGCACTTCGTGCGCATCGAGCACTATTGCACAGGCAATTCTTTCCTTTGTGTATTGCTCCTTTTAATGGTACTTCTCTCACTTCAGTCAGCTGACATCGATAATGAGCAGCCAGTGTTGCCTTCATACTATTGTTTACAAATTACTAGTCACTAGATTAAGTGTACAAATTTAGATATCAAAAACAACAGCAACAACAACAACAACAACAACAACAACAACAACAACAACAACAACAACAACAACAACAACACTATCGCCTGCCTATCTTCAGTTGAGTGGCAGGTAGGAAGAGAGAGAAAGAGAGAAACATGCAACATATTTTGTTGTGAATTTCTTGCTCTCTGTCTGCATTTTGGATTCTATTTTATGTGTATTATACAGAGGCACCCGTGTGGCCTGAGCCTGCCGTCATGTTTTTTGACGACGTTGGCGTCTACTTCACACCGAGCCAACCTGGTTTCGTGTTTGGCGTGAGCTTTTTTGAGGTGGAGTTCCTCGTCAACAATACGTGGACACTGCATGCACATGCTGAACTAGAAGATTCATTCCTGCCCCGCCTTCCTCCTGGGGAAACGGGATTCCTGAGAATGCGTTACCATCAGGATGCCGAGAATTGTCTGGTGTCCGAATGGAGTGCTATCCTGAACTTCACTGCTGCTCCTATCAGTGAGTGCTAGCCCTGTTGTTTCATAGCTGTCCCAGTCAAAGGCTTTCACCCACCGATAAAGTGTATGTGCAACATAATTGTATTGATCTAATCCAGATCGAACTTCCTTAGCGTCCATCGGGTACAAGTGTACATTTCTGTCTGCATAGGGTTCTGTTGCAGTGAAATTTGAACTCCCTACACCAGTACTACATGTACACGGAAGTAAGGTTACACTCTGAGGGCATGATCTCTCCATCTCACCTAGATGTTGATGACTTTGCCGGGGTTGTCAGGAGGGGGAGAGAAGGAGAGAGAGAGACAGAAAGAGAGAGGGAGGGAGGGAGGGAGGGAGGGAGGGAGGGAGGAGCAATGACAGAGAGAGACAGAGACGGAGATGGAGACAGAGACAGGAGAGAGAGAGAGAGAGAGAGAGAGAGAGAGAGAGAGAGAGAGAGAGAGAGAGAGAGAGAGAGAGAGAGACAGAGACAGAGAGAGAGAGAGACACTCACTCACTCACATACACACAAACACACACACACACGAACACACACACACACACACACACACAGAGCAAGGGAACTTCTTGCGATTAGTTATGATTCTAAGTACATCTAGTGGTAGATCATTTCGAAGAATAGATGAATAACGTTGACTATATTCATTTCACGCATGCTTTTCTTCACTCCTTGCACTGCTATCAGCACACATGGTCACTGTAACACCGGAAACGGTCATAATCAGCCACACAAATGAGAGCTTTCAGTTGACATGCAGCTCTAGCCTGCCCGCTGGAGCGAACGTCACGATCTCCTGGTTCACAGCCGAGGGCCGGGTAGTTTCCGGTGGTCGCTTTCAACTGAGCGGCATGCATGGAGAAATTCTGACGGTGGTCAACATCACCTGGCATGATGACGGAGAGTATTTGTGTTCAGTGGGTGCTCCAAATGGCCAAACTTCATCTGGTTCAGGACATGTTATTTATTGTGAGTAGTGCCCTTAGAAGTTCATTACTAAGATGCTAAGATGCTTTCATTACTAAGACGCTCCATGCACAGCACCATTTTGTTCCATTGTTTCTTTTCCCCGTGTCTACTGTACTGATAACAGTTATTCTTCAACACAACGGTGATATTAATTTAAACTCGGATACTGAGCCAGTAATAAAAATGTAAAAAAAGAGAAGAAACACAGTAGCCTGTCAGTTTTGTGCCCTATTATCGCACTTTCTGACCGTTTATCATCTTGTTACAGTCGTGGATAGTTGCTGCATAACTCGTTCTCATGTGTTTCTTCTCTTTTTTACAACGGTGATAGTAGTAGATTGCAGCTTGGTCCACCTGGTGCAGCTTTCCCAGTCAATCACTTGCTATGGTTAAAACAAGTATCTTGAGAGAGGGAGAGAAAGCGTCTCTTGTGGTGACTTAGCAGCAGATGAAGTTTAATCCATGGACACTCATGCTTTGCAGTATTGCACGCTTCTTGTTCGTGGATGAGGAGCACGCGAAGACGCAATGTTTTTTTTAACTACATGTACGAGCATTTTCAACGCATTTCAGTTTTCCCATAGATGTGTGGGACAGCACCCGTAGCGAATGCATTCCTCTTTTAGAACCTGCCTATGCATAACTCTCGTCCGCAATTCTCCTGTTACAGCTCCAACTCCTACTGCGACGAGCACAGATGCAACCACGCCTATTGGTAAGAATTGTTGAAAATTAATATTTTTGTTGTTTTTACCATTTTGCATCCGTGTGTTGTCATTTTTGACATTTTCCATCTCTCAACCCTGTAGAGTGTGCTGGATAAATGCTGCACTGTATAATCCAGAAAGCAGCTGTATCACAGAATGTTCTTTCTAAAAAAAATGGAGGAAATTCAAACAGCACGTCAGGCGAAATTACTGGTCAGTCGGCGACACGCATTTTTCACAAAAAATTGCGTTTCACCTGCTGGGAGAGTATGCATGTACTCGAGTCTCATCCTGAGCATGTTTTTTTCTCCTTTTTTCAGCTCCAGTATAGCTGTATTTTTCATTGCAAAGCCGTCCTCGATTGTTGTGTTCGTTGTTCAAACGAAGTGGACATTCAATCATGAAGGCAGAGGACATAGGAGCCTGATTGGAGTTTCTCGTGGCATAGGACGGCCACACAGAGACACTTTGGGATTTTCTGAATATAAAATACCGTACGCACGATGCTGAGATCAATTTGTGCGATATCAAATTGTTTGTGATCTACCACATCGAGCAGAACGGGATCCAAACACAAGCTTACCGACGGTTAGGCTGCCGACCTGACTGGACAAATGATCCCTGGCTTCACCAGACGCCAGAAGTCGGACACCATGTCCTTTGCCGCGACGTCCATCTCCAAAAAGAACTCCATCTTCGTCGTGAAAAGGCTTGAATACTCAATATTCAACCGAGATTCGCGGACACGCGCTTTCTCGGATCGATTAATTTCCTGTTGGAACAGTTGCAGGGCAGCTTCCCGCCACTGTTTCAACAGGCGATGGCTCCAAAGCATGCCTGGAACAAGCCATATCGAGGTTGCAAGCCACCCCTCTCAGCAAAAAATTCGAATAAATTCGAAATTTCAATGGTGGAAGATATACTAGGAAGAGAATTTCAAAAAGTATGTTTCGCGGAGCGATCGCTCAACCGACGTCATTCAAACTTTGCAGGATGGTTCAGACGTACATGCTAGGCATGGAACCACAGGCGATGATGCCATAGCTGACACACAGAGTAACACACACAGCAGATTTGTGTGCACAAATACTATATTAGTGGACGTCGTCATCTTCTTCCCGCTGATCTCGAATGTACTATGACGTGCTATTTCGCCTGACGAGGAGAGAGGAAAGGTTTACTGAATTTCAAGAAAATTCCAGCCTATCTCCTTCTCTTCTCGAACGTGACATGTACATGTATGTGTGGATAAGCTCAGTGTCACGGGGAAGGGACTTCTTCAGATAGTGGAGCAATCTGCATCGTCTCTATGGGGAGAAAATAGGCACAGGAAGAATGCTGAGATCGTGATGGTGTCCACTTCATAACCGCCTATTGCTATGAACTGGAGACCCTTGATGAAAATCCAAAGGGTTTCGTGTAAGATTCTTTGTTTCAGAAGAAAAAAAAACTATCTGTTACTCCCTTTCAAGTCAATTTCTGTATCACGATCATACCTATTATATATAATGTGGCCTCTAATTTCCCAATACGATCATACCTGGCAGGCAAATACTTTATTTCTTCAGGGGAGAAGGAGAGAAGGTTTTCTGAGGGCAGACTGTGCTGGGAGGAGTATGTGGAGCAATACTTTAAAAAGTCGATGGGTGAGATAGTAGGTGCTCTATCACCCCGTCGTGGATCAAGGTATGACAATATCTTTGTCATCTATTTGTTCTATGATTGTGTGAATGCAGGGATCACTTCTGATTCATTGACCACAGCATCTGGCGACATGATGGTCACTGATTTGGGCGGCAGTGGCACCACGGACTCCCAATGCAAAAGAGTGGGTAAGCAGTACCCTGTACTTGAAAGTACCTTGCTTTTAATTGGATATTTGATACCGGACCAAAGGAGGTTTTGTCATATTCATCAGTTTAACCGTTTTCTAATGTTCTTCTCTGTTTGATTTTTGGCCTTCCTGATAATGCTCTCGCCCGTAAGTAGAAAGTCGTTTACTTGGCCAATGCACCGTCTGGTGGATCATGCAACATAGAAACACAGGAACCAGAGTCAATTAACGTCGTTACACACTTGCCTTGAACATTGATATCTAGGGTAGGGACTACAGACGATACAGCCTCGATACGTACTTCATCTGATGGCTCCTCGTGAACGACTGGGAGTTGTCCCACACCACCAGTCGAACTTAGTTTCCCGAGCGCCAAGGGTTGTGTGGGCAATCTACAGCAAAATGGCCAGGTTGTCCACAACCAAAACAAATTGGTGGTTCCACATGACCACCACGACCATAGGAATACCCACGACCACTGTTACTACTATGAGGCTGATCAAATTCGAAACTTGCTCCTGTAGGAACCTGTGTTTGTGGGGCAACAATTTTCAAACAGCTGAGTCTCTTTTCGAGGTCTGTCAACCTGCGATCAAGTTTCTCGAGCGCTTGAGCTAGTTGATCACGCACCCCGGTGTCATTAGACTGGTGCAACTCTGATGCACTGGCATGTCCGTCAGACGGTATCTTGAACGGACGAGGTCGAGGGGACCTGGTCTTCTTTTTGCATTTGGACTTGCCCATCTCGATATCTCACTATCAATGGCCCAAGCTAGCTGCAAGTATTTAGTTACAAATATTTGTAGTTCAAAAAACCTTTTGAAAAAATGTTACAACAAAAAAATGACCTACACAAAACATTCTGGTTACGTCACACGGACATACACGTGCACAGGACATGACGTCAACAGTGTACTTGCTAAGTATGCACGCACACTCACGTGCGCAAAATATTTTTGTGAAAATGTAGCCCGTTCTACACCAAACAAAACTGTTACTCATGCACAGCGAACGATCAGTCAAGAAGTAAAGAATGGACAACGAGACGAAGGATAGAATGATCAATACTAGTAAATTAGAACTTAGTATGTGATCTGGTCTCCCGAGTAGCTGGAGCTGGTCTCAGACTCTCTGGAACGTGTCGAATCTGCAACTTGTCTCTCCTGCGGAGGCGTCTTCCCAGCCGAGGACAAAACCGACGACTATTTTTCCGCTGCCAGCATTGTAGCCCATATACTAATAGGTAAGTTATCATCTGTGTTCATTGTCTCACAAGGAGAAGAAGAAGACCAGGGCAGTGCAAGTATGCGCACAGCTATCTATGCATTCCTACGGTGTACTATTTATGTGTATACAAATTACGTGTTATCAAGTAGCCATGCTACATATCTACTTCACCAATCCACTGTGAATGTCTACTTCAACTCTGTTTTTCCTTTTTTATTGTATTGCTTCAGACGCACCTGTGTGGCCAGATAACGCAATACGCTTTGTTGATGAGTCACTGGGCATGTACCAAGTGCCATCATATCCGAACTTTGTGCAAGGAGTGAGCTTCTTCAGCGTGGAGCTCTTTGTGGACAATGCCTGGAGACCAGTGGGACAGATTGCTGTGGGTAACAGTACAAAGGAGGTTGTGATACCACGACTTGATGCGGGAACACAAGCGGCACTGAGAATTCGCTATCATGGTGATGCAGACAACTGCATTGTGTCCGAATGGAGTGAAGCATTGAGTTTCACAGTTCCATCGCAAGGTAAATATGCACAGTGGTTGCCGCTAATTAGTCTTTCTTCCATTGGCTCAACGCTTGTGCAAGCATCAATTTACCATTACTGTGAAGGTGTGGACAAAGAGTTTAGAAGTAGTTCGTGACAGGAAATTTAGAAATGCGTCACTATTACCGTAAAGTAACGGTGATCCGCCCCCACGCCATGTCGCTTCCCAGCTGGGTTCTCGGCAGGGGGCGGGAATTAGATCAAGGCTGTCAAGTGCAGTACGATGTACACAACATGGAAGCTCAGACTCGATTTGTGGGTTGTGAACATTTTCATCCTGCACTCGCACATATTGTGTACAGCAGTGCATGCCTTGGTTCAACATCGTATTTCATTGTATACCCCGAAGTTATGTACTAACTGCCTCCCAGGACCTGACTAGTTGCTGCCTGCGTTGATCCAATGTCTTCCAGTTGATGACTCAGCAACAACAAGACCAATTCCAGTTAGTCCAGGTGGAGAAGTGAGCACACAACAACCTGGATCGACACCAGCAGGTGAGTTTCAGTTTTTTTCTGCCGCCTGGTACTCAATGGCCCCCTCGAAATACAGCAACTTCACTGGCCTTAGTTGCTGGCAGCGATGTGTAGTTCTCGATTACCATCGTTCTTTTGATACAGGTGTTTTGCCCCACTTTTGTCTTGTGCTTTCACTAGCAATGGTATATATTGCATGCTTTCATGTGATTGATTTCCATTTTGTGGATTGTAGTTGATGATGGAAGAACAACGAGACCAATTGCAGGTAGTTCATCAGGTCAAGAAATTATCACAGAAGAAGGTGTATCGACAACAATACCTCCAACACCAGCAGGTGAGTGTGGGGAATAAAATAATTCCATGAGGAGTGTGAAATATAAAGGAGAGTTAGAAATGAAATAGAGACGGCATGCATGATAACTATGATCTGGAGGACATGTATGTCATGGTTGATGATCACACCTGGAATGGTGATGCATAGAAGCAATAAGGTAGATCGGGTGTGTGTGTGTGTTTTGAGAACGAGTGGTTTGACAACCACTTCCTCATTGTTTGTGCTTCTTTTTGATGTGATATAGGATCCTTCGTCACAGTATCTCCTTCAAGAGTGGAGTTGGACTCTAGCACCAACAATTTTGTGCTCAGATGCAGTCACAATGATCCCAATGCGTTATTCGTGATTTATCGCTGGTCTCTTTCGGATGGCAGAGATCTTCCTTTGGGTAGATTTGAGATCGGTGGCTTGAATGGAGAAGTACTGACAATCCAGGAACCAATTGCATCAGATGCAGGCAACTATGTATGCAGTGTAGCTAGTTTTGGATCTACTGGAATTAGACCGGGATCTGCAGAAGTGGTATTCAGTGTGGTTACAACCACAACACAAGGTGAGTGTGATTTCTTGTTCTGTGTTCACAAGAAATTATTTATAAACATAGGGTGCTGTGTATTTCAATGTTTGACAAGACCTTTTCTAACATTGACGACATCATTACCCACACAAATTATTCTGGATCTAGTTAAAATTTGCTACATCCTCAACCCGTCACCACGATGCGCTCTTAGCCAAACCCATTCACGAAGCATATCACGCCAGCACGGCAAGGACAATTCCGTTGACAGAATTCACTCTTCCAAACTCATCAGTGGAGGATGATAATGCGGTGAGTCTCGCCTCGCCAACACACAAGGGACCATGCAACAACATTTTAATATGCACCGCATACCTTCCAGTGGCATCATTAGTCTAGATTTTTTACAAACGGGGGGAAAATTAGCCCTTCTTCCATTGGCTCAACGCTTGTGCAAGCATCCATTTAGCATTACTATGGATGTGCAAGCGAAGAGTTTAGAATTGATTCGTGACAAGAAATTTGGGAATGCTTCACTATAATAATGGGGGTTTTCAGGTCGTGCACAACTCGTCAGCTTTGTCCATTGTTGTTGCAATGCATCATACACTTGTTTGGTTTATTCTCACTTTCACCTTTTTGTGATTCCCTGCATGGGTCTACTGCTGTGGATGTTGCCATGTGCACTGTATGGGGTTTTTTTTAAATCTCTCCTGGATATAGGTCATTGTACTTGCTCAGTTTCTCCTATTTGACTGTATTTCACCTGATGAGAATTCAGTGAAGGACCTGGTGGATAAGCTTTCAAACTATTAATTTGAGGATCCTGAAGCTTTCTTCTCTTCTTGTGTGTAGTGACACTTCTGTTTACTTCCCGGTGTTCTACATTGCCTGCAGCTGTAGCAACTGACATGCCAACAACGAGCAAAGTCACTGGTACTGATGCCACGGATGAAACAACTGCCCCAGGCATCGGGTCGGGAACAACGCCTGATACATCAACGGCAGCAACGCCAACTACTCCTCAAGTTCTTGTCACAACTAAAGGTATGCATGCTTTCATGAAGCACCGGTGATAAATGGCGATACAATCTTTGTGTGTCAAGTCCCTACAGTCTCGTTTCTTGTATCTTAACGACTTTCTTTCATAATGTGGCATAAGACTTAGAGGGAAGATAGTGATCTCTGTTCTTGAGCCTTGCTCTCAAAACCTGATAATCAGGTTCTTTTGTATGGGATACTCATCAAACTGTAGTAGATCAAGATGTCCATCATATCCTGTTCTCATGGTTTATTTTGCCTTTTGCATTCCCTCCAGGGTATAGTGTGAGTGTTTCCCCTGAGAGAGTACTGATGAACAGCTCTACGTACAGCTTCCAGTTAACATGTAGTCATGACTATCCAGATGTTGCTGGCCTGGCACCAATCATACAGTGGGTAAGAGCATATGGAGTACCACTGCCCATGACTCGGGTGGTGATCAGCGGTGCATCTGGAGAGATCCTGACCGTGGAGAATGCTTTGCCTTCTGATGCTGGACAATATGTGTGTACGGTGCAAACGATGGACAACAACTTCAACACTGGATCAGCAATGGTTGTATATGGTGAGTAATGAGCGATGAGTGATGACTGATAGTCATTTTAAGAGTATATTCAATATCCATGATTGCAGTGTTGTTTTGAAGAGTGGGTGGACAAGCCATTGGGGGCTAGCCACTCCCATTGCGTTGTTTTGATTGCGACGTAGTCATGTTTCACATAGGATTGCACTCACTCTGGACAAATGCACTGTTTTTCACGCATCCACTGAACACACAGGTCAAATCCTGTTGAAGTTTTTGTGGGTTTTGATTTGTAGTGCATAGAGTAGATCAGAGTGTCCCTGCAGCCGGCCTAATCTCTTTTGTGGCCACAAGTGATTGAGGATCTGTGGTGCACCTAGAACAGCAAGACTACATTAAATTAAAGAAACAAAATGGAAGTAGAAAGTAGCTATTATGGCCTGTCTGTTGAAACAAATGATTGATAAAGCACTGTGGCTTACAGTCTAGACATGGTAGCGATGTAGCTTGTAGCCTCCAGGCTAAACATCTGAAATATACAGCAGTAACCCGGTCAAGGCCACGGCAATTTTCACTACCCAGTTATGTACTAACTGCCTCCCAGGACCTGACTAGTTGCTGCCTGCGTTGATCCAATGTCTTGCAGTTGATGACTCAGCAACAACAAGACCAATTCCAGTTAGTCCAGGTGGAGAAGTGAGCACACAACAACCAGGATCAACACCAGCAGGTGAGTTTCAGTTTTGCTGTCGCTACCTGGTGTTCAATGTCCTCATCAGAATACAGCAACTTCACTGGCCTCCGTTGCTAGCAGCGATGTGTAGTTCGCGATTGCCAATGTTCCTTTGATACAGGTGTTTGCCCCAATTTTGTTTTGTATTTTCACTAGCAATGGTATATTGATATTGCATGCCTTCATGTGATTGATTTCAATTTTTTGGGTTGTAGTTGATGATGGAAGAACAACGAGACCAATTGCAGGTAGTTCAGGTCCAGAGATTACCACAGAAGAAGGTGTATCGACAACAATGCCACCCACACCAGCAGGTGAGTGTTGGGAATAACAATATTCCATGAGTAGTGTGAAATATAAAGGAAAGTTAAAATGAAAATTAATGGAGACTGTATGCATGATAACTATGATCTGGAGGACATGTCTGTCATGGTTGATGATCACAACTGGAATGGTGATGTATAGAAAGTTCTAGGGGTGAAAGTTGGCACTGAGATCCCGAGTTCGAGTACTCTGATTTTCTCCGATCGAATATTCGAGTATTCGAGTATTCTTGATATCCTAAAAATCACACACCAACCGCCTCAAAAACCACATGATACAACCCTGGTTTGAAACGATTGGCAGTTCTTTTCTCGGGTGTATTGGTTGGTGGGTCATTTGGGCTCTCTCTACTCGTGAACAAATGTTCACCACACAGTCTGCACATGAATATCTGCTGACTGCTGCTCTGAAACTGCAGACTTCTGTGGTAAATGTATGTACCATGTATAAGCAAGTACTCTGATTTATTCCGAGTACGATTATATTCGAAAAATCCAAACGAGTATTCGAATATTCGGTATAATTGTTTCACCCCTAATAGAAACAATGAGGTAGATCGGGTATGTATGTTGTTGAGATTGTGTATGCTTCTTTTTGATGTGATGTAGGATTCTTCGCCACAGTATCTCCATCAAGAGTGGAGTTTGACTCTAGCACCAACAATTTTGTGCTCAGATGCAGTCACAATGATCCCAATGCGTTATTTGTGACTTATCGCTGGTCTCTTTCGGATGGCAGAGATCTTCCTTTGGGTAGATTTGAGATCGGTGGCTTGAATGGAGAAGTATTGACTATCCAGGAACCAATTTCATCAGATGCAGGCAACTATGTATGCAGTGTGGATAGTGGTGGATCCACTGAAATTGGACCGGGATCTGCAGAAGTGGTATTCAGTGTGGTTACAACCACAACACAAGGTGAGTGTGATGTCTTGTTCCGTGTGAGTGTGATTTCTTGTTCCGTGTGAGTGTGATTTCTTGTTCCGTGTTCACGAGCAGCTACAGATAAACATAGAGTGCTGTATCGTTCAATGTTTGAGATGACGCGCACGTGTGTGCTTGCGTGTGCGGGCTTGCGGGCGTGCATGTGTGTTGCAGTAGATCCAGCACGCACTACAGCACCTCAACCATCAACAGCACAGCCAATCAATGCCACTACAACAACAACAACAACAACAACAACAACTGAAGAACCAGTAGTTGCAGGTTAGTCAAAGACCATGGTTACGCGTATTGTGATCCACTTGCCGGTTTGTGCCTGACATTGGCTTTGCTGCTTAGGTACTGTGGGAGTTTCACAGCTGTGTGCTGTGTGTTTTGTGTGTGTGTGTGTTTGTGTGTATGTTGTGTTTTTTGTGTGTGTGTGTGTGTGTGTGTTTTGTGTGTGTGTGTGTGTGTGTGTGTGTGTGTGTGTGTGTTTGTGTATGTGTGTGTATGTGTGTGTGTGTGTGTGTGTTCTATTTCTGTTTGTGATATACTTGCAGTCTACATTGCTAGCGTATCTCCATCCTCGGCGATGGCCAATGCCAGTACAGAGAGCATTGTGTTGACGTGCAGTCACGATGCGCCGAACATCACCTACCCGTTCTACACATGGAGGCGGCAGGACGGGACACCGCTTGACGAGCGACGTCACCAAGTAATGGGTCACGACGGCGAGGTCCTGCGCATCCAGACTCCTGAACCATCGGACAGTGGAGCATACGTGTGCGAAGTCGAAGCACCAGATGTGATGTTTTACAGTGGAACTGCCCAGGTTCAGTTCAGTAAGTATCGTCTACCCTGGCAGTCACTTCAGTATGAAGGATCCCAGATATAACATACTGTGGGATGCACAGTAGTCAACTTACTGTAAAAGCCATCTGTATAACGAAGTGCTAACTCTAACAAATTAACGAGGAGAAATCTGTCATTAAAATATAAATCGTTATATCGCTGGCTACAAGCGAGGGTCCCTGGTTCGAGTCCTGGTGGTGACAGTCAATTTTTTCTTCAGACTTTTCCCGTTTGTCTCATTCCCTCAAAACCCGTTATATAGAAATCGATACATTATACTGTCCTACTGAGTGTTGAGAATGAGTGAGAATCGTTACCTTTGGTACACGTAAACTAGTCAATTTTGGGAAATCGTTATATATGCGCCTCGTTAGAATAATGGCTTTTACAGTACACTGTTCAACTTACACTGTTCAAAACAGTGCTCGATACTCGGGGCTGGGGTCCATGGAGCCCTCTAAAACAGAAGTCCAGATCTTCGGTTGAAGTCAGTGTGGTGGCAGTCTGCCATACAGTTCTTGTGACCTAGTGATGTACATGTGTGCTGTGTGTCTACTGTATGCAGTCGGTCCAGCACGCACTACTATGCCACCAACAGCAACAACACAGCCCGCAATTGTCACGACCACAGCTGATATGCCAGATACAACCAGTATGGTGGTTACGACACAGGAGCCAACAACACCTACAGGTCAGTTGGATACCGCATTTGAAGCGAATTATGGTAGCTCAAAAGAGTAGACCCAGGTGCTCGAAGTCCAGACACTTTTACAGTGTGTGTTTGCCGAGCTGAAACTCACAATAGCAATGATCAGTTGCCAGAATCCTGCTCGTGGATGGAAGGTATCTTGTCCAAGTTTGTTCTGAGGCCAGGCTCGATTGAACCAGGCCATCTTTCGATCCGATCCGTTTCGCTGGAGTTTGCTGATTTTTATATCAAATTTTGGTGTCGCAAAGGGTGCTCTAAGTCCGTACTGATCAGAGGTGACTAGAAATACACACATATTTCTGCTAATTGCTAACTTGCAATCCCTCCGTTACGACGAAAGCACCGAAGTTCCACTGTTCGATGCTGTATGCCTTCCCAGTTACTAGCCACTTGTTCTGCATAACTCTCCTCCAAGTTCCAATCAGCCATCTCCATTTTATACGTGTGTCTGCTAAATTGCTAATCACTTGCAAACTTTGACAGCCACTTCCTCATTGCTTGTGCTTTTTTTGATGTGATGTAGGATTCTTCGCCACAGTATCTCCATCTAGAGTGGAGTTTGACTCTAGCACCAACAATTTTGTGCTCAGATGCAGTCACAATGATCCAAATGCATTATTCGTGACTTATCGCTGGTCTCTTTCGGATGGCAGAGATCTTCCTTTGGGTAGATTTGAGATCGGTGGCTTGAATGGAGAAGTACTGACAATCCAGGAACCAATTGCATCAGATGCAGGCAACTATGTATGCAGTGTGGATAGTGGTGGATCCACTGAAATTAGACCGGGATCTGCAGAAGTGGTGTTCAGTGTGGTTACAACAACAACACAAGGTGAGTGTGATTTCCTATTTCGTGTTCACGAGCAGCTACAGATGAACATAAGGTTTTGTGTTGTTCAGGTTTGAGAGGACTTCTTTTTGTAGTAGTAGTAGTAGTAGTAGTAGTAGTGAGTCAGCATAGTGGTCTACAAAGATGAGGGCCTGTATACATGCAATGCATTCCGTACGTAAAAAACAGGAGTTGTGATTAGTCTAATCAGGCATAGTTCAATTTCACTTTTCATTCCTGTAAAATGTGAAAAAGAGTGCATCGCTTAGCTACGTTGCTTTGGCTAGAACCTCGAAGAAAAGACGAGCGTCATATGCTTTTTTATGTGTGCTAGAGCGAAACCTCCCTAATCTTTGTATAATGATCACAGCGCACAGGCAAATACAAACAGACAGGACACTGTCTTCGGAGGAGAAGGAGAGAAAAGTCTCTGACGACAGACAGTGTTAGGAGTACTCGGAGCAATACTCTAAAAAGTCGATGGGTGAGATAGTCGGTACTCTATCACCCCGTCGTGGATCAAAGTATGACAATATCTTTGTCATCTATTTGTTCTATGATTGTGTGAATGCAGGGATCACTTCTGATTCATTGACCACGGCATCTGGTGACATGATGGTCACTGATTTGGGCGGCAGTGGCACCAGCGACTCCCCATGCAGAACAGTGGGTAAGAATTACATTGTACTTGAAGTACCTTGCAGTCAATTGGACATTTGATACCGGACCAATGGAGGTTTTGACATCTTCATCAGATCAACTATTTTCTAATGTTCTTCTCTGTTTGACTTTTGGCCTTCCCGATAATGCTTGTGCCCGTTAAGAGAAAGTCACCATCTAAAGCGACCCATACACTGTGAATGTCTACTTCAACTCTGATTTTGCTTTCTGTTGTACTGCTTCAGACGCACCTGTGTGGCCAGATAATGCAATACGCTTTGTTGATGAGTCACTTGGCATGTACCAAGTACCATCATATCCGAACTTTGTGCAAGGAGTGAGCTTCTTCAGCGTGGAGCTCTTTGTGGACAATGCCTGGGGACCAGTGGGACAAATTGCTGTGGGTAATAGTACAAAGGAGGTTGTCATACCACGACTTGGTGCGGGAACACAAGCGGCACTGAGAATTCGCTATCACGGTGATGCAGACAACTGCATTGTGTCTGAATGGAGTGAAGCATTGAGTTTCACAGTTCCATCGCAAGGTAAATATGCACAGTGGTTGCCACTAATTAGTCTTTCTTCCATTGGCTCAACGCTTGTGCAAGCATCAATTTACCATTACTATGAAGGTGCGGGTAAAGAGTTTAGAATTGATTCGTGACAAGATAATGCTTCACTATTACCATAAAGTAATGGTGATCCACCCCGACGCCATGTCGCTTCCCAGCTGGGTTCTCGGCAGGGGGCGGGGATTAGATCAAGGCTGTCAAGTGCAGTACGATGTGCAACAACATGGAAGTTCAGACTCGATGTGCTGGGTTGTGCACATTTTCATCCTGCACTCGCACATACTGTGTACAGCAGTGCATGCCTCGGTTCAACATCGTATTTCGTTGTATACCCCGAAGTCGCTTCACAGGCAGAAAATCGACGGGGGTTGGGGCAATTAAAGATGGGGTGGATCAACGGTACTTTACGGTATAAAGGGGTTATGTTACGTCGTCAACAACTCGTTTGCGTTGTCCATTGTTGTTGCAATGCATCGTCCGCTTATTTCTCTTATTTGACTGTGTTCCACCTGATGAGAAGTCAGTGAAAAAGCTCTAAAACTGTTTATTTTTGAGGATCGTGAAGCTTTCTTCTCTTCTTGTGTGTAGTGACACTTCTGTTTACTTCCCGGTGTTCTACATTGCCTGCAGCTGTAACAACTGACATGCCAACAACGAGCAATATCACTGGTACTGATGCCACGGATGAAACAACTGCCCCAATCATAGGGTCCGGAACAGCACCCGATACATCAACGGCAGCAACGCCAACTACTCCTCAAGCCCTTGTCACAACTAAAGGTATGCATGCATTCATAAAGCACCGGTTTGTGCGTTATGTCCATATGTCCATGTCTGGCATGAGTAAAACATGGATGTGGCAAATGGGATTTAGACCTTTGGCCTATGGGTGGTGGATCTGATCTATCCTCCCCCACCGTTTAGGAGCCGCATCTGACGCCTGATCATGGGGTGGTGGCATCCCACGGAAGCGGAAAGGTGGTTCTTGACCAGGGCGTCAGGCGAAATTACTGGTCAGTCGGCGACACGCATTTTTCACAAAAATTTGCGTTTCACCTGCTGGGAGAGTATGCGTGTACTCGAGTCTCATCCGGAGCACGTTTTTTCTTCTTTTTTTCAGCTTCAGTATAGCTGTATTTTTCATTGCAAAGCCGTCCCTGATTGTTGTGTTCATTGTTCAAACGAAGTGGACATTCAATCATGAAGGCAGAGGACATAGGAGCCTGATTGGAGTTTCTCGTGGCATAGGACGGCCACACAGAGAAACTTTGGGATTTTCTGAATATAAAATACCGTACGCACGATGCTGAGATCAATTTGTGCGATATCAAATTGTTTGTGATCTACCACATCGAGCAGAACGGGATCCAAACACAAGCTTACCGACGGTTAGGCTGCCGACCTGACTGGACAAATGATCCCTGGCTTCACCAGACGCCAGAAGTCGGACACCATGTCCTTTGCCGCGACGTCCATCTCCAAAAAGAACTCCATCTTCGTCGTGAAAAGGCTTGAAATACTCAATATTCAACCGAGATTCGCGGTCTCACCCTTTCTCAGATCGAATCATTTTTTGTTGTAGCAGTTGCATGGCAGATCCCCGCCACTACTTCAACAGAAGATGGCTCCAAAGCATGCCTGGAACAAGCCATATCGAGGTTGCAAGCCACCCCTCTCAGCAAGAAATTCGAAATTTCAATGGTGGAAGATATACTATTGTTGAGTTCGAAACAGGACGACTGACAACGGGAACAAGTTAGTGGGAACGACATTTATTATAGACGACGAGACAAGAGACCAAGACGAACGATACGACTACATTGAAGAGTGAGAAAAGAGAGAGAGAGAGATCAAGTCTGAATGGCAAGATAAAAGGCCTGGGTAGCTATGGCAAATATGGGCGCGCAAGTAGCTACCCAGGCCAACAGAACAAAAGGAGACAAAAGGTGAGTACGTAAGTGCATGCAGGCCAGCTAGAAAAGGTACGGGAGGAGGTACCTAACATACAACCCCTCCATGAAAAAAAATCCCGCGTCCTCGCGGAGAGAAAAAAAAAAGAGAGAAAAAGATTTAAAAAAATGAACTGGAGGAGAAAACACACACACACACACACACACATACTGCACGCGCGCATGGATCTCACGAAAGTGTGTACTAAAAATGCACTCGTACACATCATTCCTGTACTACTTATTGTGTGTAATAACTATTGGAGTTTGACGAGGAACGTGAATTACTAGTATTTTGCATGGCTAATACAGCCTAGTTACACTTTTGCTAAACATCCAAAAATTAGAGCGTGGCTCACCATGATCGGACCCCTAACTTGGTTATGTTTTACGAACACACGCGCGCGCATACACTACAAAAAAATTCACGAAAATAAATTTGACGAAGAAGCATACAAAAAAAAGAAAGAGAGAAAGGTAGCTGACCTGCATGGCTTGAACGAGAATAGACGAGGTAAGGTTGGCGTAGGAGAGACGAGGTTGATAGAGACGAGACGAGGTTGGCGTAGGAGAGACGAGACTGACATGGACGAGACGAGGTTGACATAGACGAGACGAATGGTGGTTGAGGACGGCTGGGCATGGGATGATCTCAGGGTCGTGGGTCGATCAATAATCGGGCGCCAATGTTGAGTTTGAAACAGGACGACTGACAACGGGAACAAGTTAGTGGGAACGACATTTATTATAGACGACGAGACAAGAGACCAAGACGAACGAAACGACTACATTGAAGAGTGAGAAAAGAGAGAGAGAGAGATCAAGTCTGAATGGCAAGATAAAGGGCCTGGGTAGCTATGGCAAATATGGGCGCGCAAGTAGCTACCCAGGCCAACGGAACAAAAGGAGACAAAAGGTGAGTACGTAAGTGCATGCAGGCCAGCTAGAAAAGGTACGGGAGGAGGTACCTAACATACAACCCCTCCATGAAAAAAAATCCCGCGTCCTCGCGGAGAGAAAAAAAAAGAGAGAAAAAGATTTAAAAAAATGAACTGGAGGAGAAAACACACACACACACACACACACATACTGCACGCGCGCATGGATCTCACGAAAGTGTGTACTAAAAATGCACTCGTACACATCATTCCTGTACTACTTATTGTGTGTAATAACTATTGGAGTTTGACGAGGAACGTGAATTACTAGTATTTTGCATGGCTAATACAGCCTAGTTACACTTTTGCTAAACATCCAAAAATTAGAGCGTGGCTCACCATGATCGGACCCCTAACTTGGTTATGTTTTACGAACACACGCGCGCGCATACACTACAAAAAAATTCACGAAAATAAATTTGACGAAGAAGCATACAAAAAAAAGAAAGAGAGAAAGGTAGCTGACCTGCATGGCTTGAACGAGAATAGACGAGGTAAGGTTGGCGTAGGAGAGACGAGGTTGATAGAGACGAGACGAGGTTGGCGTAGGAGAGACGAGACTGACATGGACGAGACGAGGTTGACATAGACGAGACGAATGGTGGTTGAGGACGGCTGGGCATGGGATGATCTCAGGGTCGTGGGTCGATCAATAATCGGGCGCCAATGTTGAGTTTGAAACAGGACGACTGACAACGGGAACAAGTTAGTGGGAACGACATTTATTATAGACGACGAGACAAGAGACCAAGACGAACGAAACGACTACATTGAAGAGTGAGAAAAGAGAGAGAGAGAGATCAAGTCTGAATGGCAAGATAAAGGGCCTGGGTAGCTATGGCAAATATGGGCGCGCAAGTAGCTACCCAGGCCAACGGAACAAAAGGAGACAAAAGGTGAGTACGTAAGTGCATGCAGGCCAGCTAGAAAAGGTACGGGAGGAGGTACCTAACACTACGAAGAGAATTTCAAAAAGTATGTTTCGCGGAGCGATCGCTCAACCTACGTCATTCAAACTTTGCAGGATGGTTCAGACGTACATGCTAGGCATGGAACCACAGAAGATGATATCATAGCTGACACAGAGTCACACACACAGCAGATTCGTGTGCACAGATACTAAATTAGTGGACGTCGTCATCTTCTTCCCGCTGATCTCAAATGTACTATGACGTGCTATTTCGCCTGACGGAGTTGTACGACTCCTTGTTCTTGACCTGCCCGGTACGCGAACCCGTCGAATTTTTTTATATTTTTTTATGTGTCCCTACAGTCTCGTTCCTTGTCTGTTGGCAATTTTCTTTCACCGTGTGGCATACGACTAAGGGGGCAGATAGTGATAACACTGTGACCCTCATCCATAAATAGCTTTAGCGTTGCTTGAAGTACTCTAAAATTTGCGAATAACCACCCTCTGTTGTCCACTAAACATGTGATGTCATCATTCGTTGGGTTAAAAGCATGCAGTCAAATTATCACTGTGTCTGAAGATTGTGTGGGTATTCGGTAGTTGTTATACCCAAGGTCAGTAGTCACACAAGCCTGACTGAGCTGAGCAAATGCTCTTGGTTGATCAAGGTGGTAGGAAACAATGCCCATACCACCAAGAGATACGGAAAGTAAACTGACAAAAGTCAAAATCTCTCAATACCATGTCAGGTATTCTCCTAGATTTCTCTATGTTTGGCTATCACGCTCATATCTGGGGTTGCTTTTCATATTAGCATTGCTTGTATTTTTGATGAGCTTGAGTTGAATAAATATCTAAACAAAATAGGAGGATCTCTGTTCTTGAGCCTTGCGCTCAAAACCTGATACTCAGTGGTTTTTTACGGGATAATCATCAAACTATAGTCCATCAAGATATCCATCATATCCTGTTCCCACGGTTTATTTTGCCTTTTGCATTCCCTCCAGGGTATAGTGTGAGTGTTTCCCCTGAGAGAGTAGTGATGAACAGCTCTACGTACAGCTTCCAGTTAACATGTAGTCATGACTATCCAGATGTTGCTGGCCTGGCACCAATCATACAGTGGGTAAGAGCATATGGAGTACCACTGCCCATGACTCGGGTGGTGATCAGCGGTGCATCTGGAGAGATCCTGACCGTGGAGAATGCTTTGCCTTCTGATGCTGGACAATATTTTTGTATGGTGCAAAGGATGGACAACAACGTCGACTCTGGATCAGCAATGGTTGTATATGGTGAGTAGTAGGTGATCTGTGATGACTGATAGTCACTTTAAGAGTGTAGTTGTCATTGCCTAGCAATGAAGTCGTAGTTTTTATGCACCGAACTGCGTGTCGGGTGGCACTGCTGGTTGTCATGTTACGCCCGAAAACTCAAACCAGCTTCCACCAAGCTAGGAATCAGATCAATCCCCCAGATGCCCGGTCCTCATATAAGACATGTGCCGATGCATGGAAGGTAGCCCCATCTCAACAGCATGATGTTGTTTGCAGACCATGCAGCAAGAGGAAGAGGCTGTGGGTGGATTTTCTCCACTTTTAAATTTAGTTTTAATTACTGTGGCCATCTGTGCGTCCCACATGGCATTCATGCTGTGGCGCTGACCTAAGCGGAGAGTGTTCCTGCAGCCGGTCTTATCAAATTTCAACTGATTGAGGATCTGTGGTGGTGGGCTTTGCAACTAGAACAGCAAAACTACAATTTTTTCTAATTAGGATACAAAATGCAAGCAACTAACATGACCTCTCTGTTTGAACAACAGATTGATACAGCATTCTAGCTTACAATCCGGGCATGGTAGCATTGTAGGTTACAGCCTCCAGGCTAAACATCGGCAATATATAGCAGTAACCCGATCAAGGCCACTGCGATTTTCGCTATCCAGTGCACTATTTTACTGCCCCGAAATGTATTAACTGCATCCGATAACCTGGCCCGTGGCTGCATGACTGTGTTTATCTAATGTCTTGCAGTTGATGACTCAGCAACAACAAGACCAATTCCAGTTAGTCCAGGTGGAGAAGTAAGCACACAACAACCTGGATCAACACCAGCAGGTGAGTTTCAGTTTATGCTGTCGCTACCTGGTGTTAAATGGCCTCATCAGAATACAACAACTTCACTGGCCTTCGTTGCTGGCAGCCATGTGTAGTTCGCGATTGCCATTTTTCCTTTGATACAGGTTTTAGCCCCATTTTTGTCTTGTACTTTCACTAGCAATGGTATATCTATATTGCATGCCTTCATGTGATTTGAAACGAGGAAAACGGCCGGTGGGGCACAAGTTATGCGAGTCCACCAACTAAACCAGGTTTTGAACGGTCAGGCGTGCACAAGGTAGCACAAGACTAACAAGGAGTACTGAGACATTCCACGGCAAGGAAGTGAGTTAGAGAGGGTGACTTGGTGGACTCTAACGCATAACTTGTGCCCCACCATTTTCCTTCTTTCAATTTAACACTTTCCTTGGCTCACCATCAGAGTAATTCATGTAATTGATTTCCACTTTGTGTTTTGTAGTTGATGACGGAAGAACAACGAGACCGATTGCAGCTAGTTCAGGTCCAGGGACAACAATGCCTCCAACACCACCAGGTGAGTGTGGGGAATAAAATTATTCCATGAGTAGTGTGAAATATATAGGAGAGTTAGAAATGAAAGAGACTGCATGCATGATAACCATGATCTGGATAACATGTATGTCTTAGTTGATGATCACAACTGGAATGTGATCCGTAGAAACAATAAGGTAGATCGTGTGTGTGTGTGTGTGTGTGTGTGTGTGTGTGTGTGTGTGTGTGTGTGTTTGTGTGTGTGTAATGGAAAAATGAAAAATAGGGATTCACTGGCCAGAAAAAGTCACTTCAAACAGCTGTGTGGTGGATACCAGGCTAAAAATAGTGGCGGTCAATTCATCAGCCTTGCAAGCTGTTGAATGGTGTAATCCCAGCACAAG
Organism: Sycon ciliatum; assembly: GCF_964019385.1. NCBI lineage: Eukaryota > Metazoa > Porifera > Calcarea > Leucosolenida > Sycettidae > Sycon > Sycon ciliatum. The sequence continues at coordinate 8,347,635 of NC_088643.1, forward strand.
TTGCTATATCTAACATAGCTGTTCGCTATCATCGCTCCCGCGATGGGCATGTCTGAGGTCTGAGGTGTGTGTGTGTGTGTGTGTGTGTGTGTGTGTGCGTGTGTGTTTGAGAACGAGTGGTTTGACAACCACTTCCTCATTGTTTGTGCTTCTTTTTGATGTGATATAGGATCCTTCGCCACAGTATCTCCTTCAAGAGTGGAGTTGGACTCTAGCACCAACAATTTTGTGCTCAGATGCAGTCACAATGATCCCAATGCGTTATTCGTGATTTATCGCTGGTCTCTTTCGGATGGCAGAGATCTTCCTTTGGGTAGATTTGAGATCGGTGGCTTGAATGGAGAAGTACTGACAATCCAGGAACCAATTGCATCAGATGCAGGCAACTATGTATGCAGTGTAGCTAGTTTTGGATCCACTGGAATTAGACCAGGATCTGCAGAAGTGGTGTTCAGTGTGGTTACAACCACAACACAAGGTGAGTGTGATTTCTTGTTCCGTGTTCACAAGCAATTACTTATGAACATAGGGTGCTGTGTATTTCAATGTTTGACAAGACCTTTTCTAACATTGACGAGATCATTACCCACACAAATTATTCTGGATCTAGTTAAAATTTGCTACATCCTCAACCCGTCACCACCATGCGCTCTTAGCCGAACCCATTCACGAAGCATATCACACCAGCACAGCAAGGACACTTCCGTTGACAGATAATGTTACGCTTCTAGACAGGTGTTTCACTCTTGCAAACTCATCAGTGGAGGATGATAATGCAGTGAGTCTCGCCTCGCCAACACACGAGGGACCATGCAACATCATTTCAATATGCACAGCATACCTTCCAGTGGCATCATTAGTCTAGATTTTTTATAAACCGGGAAAAAAATAGCCCTTTTTCCATTGGCTCAACGCTTGTGCAAGCATCAATTCAGCATTACTATGGATGTGCAAGCGAAGAGTTTAGAATTGATTCGTGACAAGAAATTTGGGAATGCTTCACTATAATAATGGGGGTTTTCAGGTCGTCCACAACTCGTCAGCTTTGTCCATTGTTGTTGCAATGCACCGTACACATCGTGAGGTTTATTCTCACTTTCACCTTTTTGTGATTCCGTGTATGGGTATAATGTAATGGTTGTTCCCATGTGCACTGTATGTTTTTACATCTTTTCTGAATACTAGTCAATGTTCTTGCTCAGTTTCTCTTATTGGACTGTATTTCACCTGCAGCAACGGCAGCAGCGCCAACTACTCCTCCAGTTCTTGTCACAACTAAAGGTATGCATGCATCCATGAAGCACCGGTGATAAATGGCGATACATACTTTGTGTGTAAAGTCCCTACAGTCTCGTTCCTCGGATGTTAACAACTTTCTTTCATAATGTGGCATAAGACTTAGAGGGAAGATAGTGATCTCTGTTCTTGAGCCTTGCTCTCAAAACCTAAAAATCAGGCGCTTTTGTATGGGATAATCATCAAACTGTAGTCCATCAAGATGTCCATCATATCCTGTTCCCACGGTTTATTTTGCCTTTTGCATTCCCTCCAGGGTATAGTGTGAGTGTTTCCCCTGAGAGAGTACTGATGAACAGCTCTACGTACAGCTTCCAGTTAACATGTAGTCATGACTATCCAGATGTTGCTGGCCTGGCACCAATCATACAGTGGGTAAGAGCATATGGAGTACCACTGCCCATGACTCGGGTGGTGATCAGCGGTGCATCTGGAGAGATCCTGACCGTGGAGAATGCTTTGCCTTCTGATGCTGGACAATATGTGTGTACGGTGCAAACGATGGACAACAACTTCAACGCTGGATCAGCAATGGTTGTATATGGTGAGTAATGAGCGATGAGTGATGACTGATAGTCATTTTCAGAGTATATACAATATCCATGATTGTGTTGTTTTGAAGAGTGGGTGGACAAGCCATTGGGGGTTATCCGCTCCCATTGTGTTATTTTGATTGCGACGTCCTGTTTCACATAGGATTGCACTCACTCTGGATAAGTGCACTCTTTTCACACATCCACTGAACACACAGGTCAAAGCCTGTTGAGCATTTTGTGGGTGTTGATTTGTAGTGCATGCAGTGCATGCAGTAGATCAGAGTGTCCCTGCAGCCAGCCTGATCACTGTTGTGGCCATGAGCGATTAAAAGGATCTGAGGTGGCGGGCTTCGCACCTAGAACAGCAAGACTACATGTACATTGATAAAGATACAAAAATTAATGCAAGTGGAAAGTAGGTAGTATGGCCTGTGTGTCGAACCAAATGATTGATAAAGCACTGTGGCTTACAGTCTAGACATGGTAGCCCTGTAGCTTGTAGCCTCCAGGCTAAACATCTGAAATATACTAGCAGTAACCCGGTCAAGGCCAGGGCAATTTTTGCTGCCCAGTTATGTATAAAATGCCTCCGAGGACCTGACTAGTGGCTGGCTGCGTTGATCCAATGTCTTGCAGTTGATGACTCAGCAACAACAAGACCAATTCCAGTTAGTCCAGGTGTAGAAGTGAGCACACAACAACCAGGATCAACACCAGCAGGTGAGTTTCAGTTTTTGCTGTCGCTACCTGTTGTTCAATGGCCTCATCAGAATACAGCAACTTCACTGGCCTCCGTTGCTGGCAGCGATGTGTAGTTCACGATTGCCAATGTTCCTTTGATACAGGTGTTTTGCCCCTATTTTGTTTTGTATTTTCACTAGCAATGGTATATTTTGCATGCCTTCATGTGATTGATTTCAATTTTATGGGTTGTAGTTGATGATGGAAGAACAACGAGATCAATTGCAGGTAGTTCAGCCCCAAGGATTACCACAGAAGAAGATGTAACTACAACAGTGCCACCCACGCGAGCAGGTAAGTGGGGGCAATAAAATTATGCCAGGAGTAGTGTGAAATATACATTTAAAGTTAGAAATGAATAGAGACTGTATGCATGATAACCATGATCTGGAGGACATGTATGTCATGGTTGATGATCACACCTGGAATGGTGATGCATAGAAACAATAAGGTAGATCGTTTGTGTGTGTGTGTTTTGAGAATGAGTGGTTTGACAACCACTTCCTCATTGCTTGTGCTTCTTTTTGATGTGATGTAGGATTCTTCGCCACAGTATCTCCATCAAGAGTGGAGTTTGACTCTAGCACCAACAATTTAGTGCTCAGATGCAGTCACAATGATCCAAATGCATTATTCGTGACTTATCGCTGGTCTCTTGTGGATGGCAGAGATCTTCCTTTGGGTAGATTTGAGATTGGTGGCTTGAATGGAGAAGTACTGACAATCCAGGAACCAATTGCATCAGATGCAGGCAACTATGTATGCAGTGTAGCTAGTTTTGGATCCACTGGAATTAGACCAGGATCTGCAGAAGTGGTATTCAGTGTGGTTACAACCACAACACAAGGTGAGTGTGATTTCTTGTTCCGTGTTCACAAGCAGCTACAGATAAACATAGGGTGTTGTGTCGTTCAATGTTTGAGATGACTTCCTTTTTGTAGTAGTAATTCAGCATAGTGGTCTACAAAGATGAGGGCCTGTATTCATGCAATGTATTCTGTAAGGAGAATACAGGAGTTGTGCTCAGTCTATTCAGGCATTGTTCAATTGCACTTTTCATTCCTGTGAAAAGTTGACAGAGAATGCATCACTTAGCTACGTTGCTTTGGCTAGAACCTCGAAGAAAGGATTAGAGTCTTTTGGCGAGAGAAAATGACCTTGATGAGGTTCGAGTAGAGATCCAATTCGCTGCTTTACGTGTGTGTGTATGTTTGTTTGTGTGAGTGTGAGTGTCTTGAAATACACCGAAGTTTTCACTTTAAATTTGTTCATTGAGCAAGAATTTATTGTTGATGCTACCGGTAGGTCCAAGGTGGAAATGTTCTATGTAATTTACTGGCAGTGATGTGTTTTAATCTCGAAACAGGGGAAAGAGTGGGGCAGGGCAAGGTGCCGTGGTGGGGTACAATCAGTGTGGAAGGGATGTGCCTTGACCTCGAAATAGGGGTAGGGAAGGGCGAGGTGATGGGGTACAACCAGTGTGGAAGTAAAGTGCTTTGACCTCAGAAAAGGGGTAGGGGTGGGGCAGGGCGAGATGGGGGGGGGGGTACCATCCGTGCTGAAGCACTGATGTTTCTTCTTACTCCTGCATCAGCTTACAGCACTGTGTTGCTTATCGGTAGGGTTACGTGCTGGGCCCAGAATGAGCCAGTGAAATCCTCTTGTTATTCATGTACATGTAGTAGTACTAGCCAACTGGCAGTTAATGCTGAAATTCTGAAGTGAAGTCTGTGTGGAAACACCTGTGTGTGTGTGTGTGTGTGTGTGTGTGTGTGTGTGTGTGTGTGTGTGTGTGTGTGTGTGTGTGTGTGTGTGTGTGTGTGTGTGTGTGTGTGTGTGTGTGTGTGTGTGTGTGTGTGTGTGTGTGTGTGTGTGTGTGTGTGTGTGTGTGTGTGTGTGTGTGTGTGTGTGTGTGTGTGTGTGTGTGTGTGTGTGTGTGTGTGTGTGTGTGTGTGTGTGTGTGTGTGTGTGTGTGTGTGTGTGTGTGTGTGTGTGTGTGTGTGTGTGTGTGTGTGTGTGTGTGTGTGTGTGTGTGTGTGTGTGTGTGTGTGTGTGTGTGTGTGTGTGTGTGTGTGTGTGTGTGTGTGTGTGTGTGTGTGTGTGTGTGTGTGTGTGTGTGTGTGTGTGTGTGTGTGTGTGTGTGTGTGTGTGTGTGTGTGTGTGTGTGTGTGTGTGTGTGTGTGTGTGTGTGTGTGTGTGTGTGTGTGTGTGTGTGTGTGTGTGTGTGTGTGTGTGTGTGTGAGTGTGTGTGTGTGTGAGTGTGTGTGTTTTGTGCATGCGGATGGGCGGGCTTGTGGGCGTGCATGTGTGTTGCAGTAGATCCAGCACGCACTACAGCACCTCAACCATCAACAACACAGCCAATCAATGCCACTACAACAACAACAACAACAACAACAGCAACAACAACTGAAGAACCAGTAGTTGCAGGTTAGTCAAAGACCTTGGTTATGCGTATTGTGATCCACTTGCCGGTTTGTACCTGACATTGGTTTTGCTGCTTGAGTACTGTGGGGTTTCACAGCTGTGTGTTGTGTGTTTTGTGTGTGCGTGTGTGTGTGTGTGTTCTATTTCTGTTTCGGTGATATACTTGCAGTCTACATTGCTAGCGTATCTCCATCCTCGGCGATGGCCAATGCCAGTACAGAGAGCATTGTGTTGACGTGCAGTCACGATGCGCCGAACATCACCTACCCGTTCTACACATGGAGGCGGCAGGACGGCACACCGCTTGACGAGCGACGTCACCAAGTAATGGGTCATGACGGCGAGATCCTGCGCATCCAGACTCCTGAACCATCGGACAGTGGAGAATACGTGTGCGAAGTCAAAGCACCGGATGTGATGTTTTACAGTGGAACTGCCCAGGTTCAGTTCAGTAAGTATCGTCTACCCTGGCAGTCACTTCAGTACGAAGGATCCCAGATAGAACATACTGTGGGATGCACAGTAGTCGACTGACACTGTTCAACTTACACTGTTCAAAACAGTGCTCGATACCCGGGGCTGGGGGTGCATGGAGCTCTCTAAAACAGTAGTTCGGATCTTCGGTTGAATTCAGTGTGGTGACAGTCTGCCATACAGTCCTTGTGACCTTGCTGATGTACATGTGTGCTGTGTGTGTACTGTGTACAGTCGGTCCAGCACGCACTACTATGCCACCAACAGCGACAACACAGCCCGCTATTGTCACGACCACAGCTGATATGCCAGATACAACCAGTATGGTGGTTACGACACAGGAGCCAACAGCACCTACAGGTCAGTTGGATACCGCATTTTGAAGCGAATTATGGTAGCTCACGACAGTGCTCGCTGCAGTGCATTATGTATAAGTACACGTACTGAAAACAAATTAAAACTGTTCAGCTGCAACTCCGACTTTCATGCATATCCATGTACAGTAGAGTGCCGATTATCCGCACCCCTCGGATCAGCGTCGTCTTCATGAGATTCGTATGAGGAGTAGGTTTTGGATAAGGCAGCCGCCACACACACACACATCTAAGACCTGATAATCCGTGCCCCCGTGTTGTCATCGTTTCTTATTCTTATTGGCATTGCCACAGGAGTTGGACTCACTCCAGCTCCTCAAAATGACAAAATGGGGATACATGGTGACAGCAACTTGCTGGCACACATCCTGTGCATCATTTGAAAGGTGCTGCGGATGGGAGAATCAGCAAAACTCATACTTTCAATACAGTGCAAGCAGGCATTTCGGATAAACGATGGTTAGGCTACAATTTTGTAGTCGATGTTCGTATAATTGTCGTTCTTCTGATCATCAGACGTGTCAGTTTGATGTGCTTGTGTTTCATAGCCATGGTTCTCTACTTGAACCATGCACCTAACTATTTTTAGAGATGTGGTAGTGTGTGTATATTGTTTGCACATGACTCTGTTTTTTTTCTGGATTTTGATAATTTTCTTTCAGAAGTGGTGACCACTGAGCAGCTGATCACCACTGTTTACCAAGGTATGTAACCTTGATTCAACTGCTTTCTCGGACATTCCATTGTATCTCTCTCTCTTTCTCTCTCTCTCTCTCTCTCTCTCTCTCTCTCTCTCTCTCTCTCTCTCTCTCTCTCTCTCTCTCTCTCTCTCTCTCTTTGTCTCTTCTAAGCTATCAAAAGCTAGCTGTGTCATTGCCCGAGCTTGCCTGCATACACATATATAAAAAGTCACCTCGGTGCGCACACACATCTCAATGCATATCTTGTTTTCCTATTTGTTCACAGAATTCAACGCAGTCGTGTCACCAAGCCGCGTAGTGGTCAATGCGAGCGTTCCAGCGCTCATACTCACGTGTGCTCACGACAAGCCCAATGTTACGCTTGCTGTGTATACATGGCGCCGAGCTGACGGCCAGCTGCCAACGCAGCGGGTGATGATAAGCGATCAGTTCGGTGACATGCTCACGATTTTCAGGCCTGAGCCATCCGATGCCGGCGTCTACACTTGCAAAGTGAGCGACCCAGATGGAAATATTCTGCCTGGTTCGGCTACCGTCGTCTACGGTATGTTGGTGGTGTATGTCAATAGTTATATTCTGTGCTGTAATATTCCTATTTTAGAAGTACATCTATTATTCGTTCTTTAGCGAAGACTTCTGCTAGGCGCCACTGAATAGAGGTATAACTAAATATGTACTGGTCGGCAGGGTTTCTCTTTTTATTTCAAGATTCTTTGTTAGTTACGTACACGTGTGATGTCTACAACACCTGAATGCAACGAAATGTCGGACAGAAGTAGAAAGGACTAGTGTCTCCCGTAGTCATGCATAATGCTATGCTCTGTTCGCTGTGTGTTCGTGTGCACTACACAGAGGGTCCACCTCGCACAATGCCAACAACCGTACCGATAATGACAACTGCACCAGCTTCTGTTATAACCAGTGAGAAAGGTGAGTAACAAGAACATCTGCTTTGCACCTACTTTGGAGTGGCAAAAATAACACATGTACTATTATACATATATACAGTAGAATTTGGATAAAACTATGATACAGCATACCCACATGGGCAGCAGGAAAGTGTTCTTAGCATTCAAGGTACTTCTCATCCTAGCATACTTCAGTAGTGAGCAATACACCCGTGCTCCGGACAAGATACGTACTGTACTAGGCAAGAGTATGACTTATTGGAGTACTCCCCCCCCCCCCCCGCACTAATTAAGTTCCACTGTACGATGCTGTATGCCTTCCCAATCACTAGCCACTTGTTCTGCATAACTCTCCTCCACGTTCCAATCAGCCATCTCCAATTTCTACGTGTGTATGCTAAATTGCTAATCACTTGCAAACTTTGACAGCCACTTCCTCATTGCTTGTGCTTCTTTTTGATGTGATATAGGATCCTTCGCCACAGTATCTCCTTCAAGAGTGGAGTTGGACTCTAGCACCAACAATTTTGTGCTCAGATGCAGTCACAATGATCCAAATGCATTATTCGTGACTTATCGCTGGTCTCTTTCGGATGGCAGAGATCTTCCTTTGGGTAGATTTGAGATCAGTGGCTTGAATGGAGAAGTATTGACAATCCAGGAACCAATTGCATCAGATGCAGGCAACTATGTATGCAGTGTGGATAGTGGTGGATCCACTGAAATTGGACCGGGATCTGCAGAAGTGGTATTCAGTGTGCTTACAACCACAACACAAGGTGAGTGTGATTTCTTGTTCCGTGTTCACAAGCCGCTACAGATGAACATAGGGTGTTGTGTTGTTCAAGGTTTGAGAGTACTTCTTTTTGTAGTAGTAGTAGTAGTAGTAGTAGTAGTGAGTCAGCATAGTGGTCTACAAAGATGAGGGCCTGTATACATGCAATGCATTCTGTGCGTAAAAGACAGGAGTTGTGATTAGTCTAATCAGGCATAGTTCAATTTCACTTTTCATTCCTGTAAAAGTTGAAAACGAGTGCATCGCTTAGCTACGTTGCTTTGGCTAGAACCTCGAAGAAAAGACGAGCGTCATATGCTTTTTTATGTGTGCTAGAGCGAAACCTCCCTAATCTTTGTATTATGATCACAGCGCACAGGCAAATACAAATAGACAAGACACTGTCTTCGGAGGAGAAGGAGAGAAAAGTCTCTGAGGACAGACAGTGTTAGGAGTACTCGGAGCAACACTTTAAAATGTCGATGGGTGAGATAGTCGGTACTCTATCACCCCGTCGTGGATCAAAGTATGACAATATCTTTGTCATCTATTTGTTCTATGATTGTGTGAATGCAGGGATCACTTCTGATTCATTGACCACGGCATCTGGTGACATGATGGTCACTGATTTGGGCGGCAGTGGCACCAGCGACTCCCCATGCAGAACAGTGGGTAAGAATTACATTGTACTTGAAGTACCTTGCAGTCAATTGGACATTTGATACCGGACCAATGGAGGTTTTGACATCTTCATCAGATCAACTATTTTCTAATGTTCTTCTCTGTTTGACTTTTGGCCTTCCCGATAATGCTTGTGCCCGTTAAGAGAAAGTCACCATCTAAAGCGACCCATACACTGTGAATGTCTACTTCAACTCTGATTTTGCTTTCTGTTGTACTGGTTCAGACGCACCTGTGTGGCCAGATAATACAATACGCTTTGTTGATGAGTCACTGGGCATGTACCAAGTGCCATCATATCCGAACTTTGTGCAAGGAGTGAGCTTCTTCAGCGTGGAGCTTTTTGTGGACAATGCCTGGGGACCAGTGGGACAGATTGCTGTGGGTAATAGTACAAAGGAGGTTGTCATACCACGACTTGGTGCGGGAACACAAGCGGCACTGAGAATTCGCTATCACGGTGATGCAGACAACTGCATTGTGTCTGAATGGAGTGAAGCATTGAGTTTCACAGTTCCATCGCAAGGTAAATATGCACAGTGGTTGCCACTAATTAGTCTTTCTTCCATTGGCTCAACGCTTGTGCAAGCATCAATTTACCATTACTATGAAGGTGCGGGTAAAGAGTTTAGAATTGATTCGTGACAAGATATTTGGGAATGCTTCACTATTACCATAAAGTAATGGTGATCCACCCCGACGCCATGTCGCTTCCCAGCTGGGTTCTCGGCAGGGGGCGGGGATTAGATCAAGGCTGTCAAGTGCAGTACGATGTGCAACAACATGGAAGTTCAGACTCGATGTGCTGGGTTGTGCACATTTTCATCCTGCACTCGCACATACTGTGTACAGCAGTGCATGCCTCGGTTCAACATCGTATTTCGTTGTATACCCCGAAGTCGCTTCACAGGCAGAAAATCGACGGGGGGTGGGGCAATTAAAGATGGGGTGGATCAACGGTACTTTACGGTATAAAGGGGTTATGTTACGTCGTCAACAACTCGTTTGCGTTGTCCATTGTTGTTGCAATGCATCGTCCGCTTATTTCTCTTATTTGACTGTGTTCCACCTGATGAGAAGTCAGTGAAAAAGCTCTAAAACTGTTTATTTTTGAGGATCGTGAAGCTTTCTTCTCTTCTTGTGTGTAGTGACACTTCTGTTTACTTCCCGGTGTTCTACATTGCCTGCAGCTGTAACAACTGACATGCCAACAACGAGCAATGTCACTGGTACTGATGCCACGGATGAAACAACTGCCCCAATCATAGGGTCCGGAACAGCACCCGATACATCAACGGCAGCAACGCCAACTACTCCTCAAGCCCTTGTCACAACTAAAGGTATGCATGCATTCATAAAGCACCGGTGATAAATAGCGATTCATTTTTTTGTGCGTTATGTCCATACAGTCTCGTTCCTTGTCTGTTGGCAATTTTCTTTCACCGTGTGGCATAAGACTAAGGGGGCAGATAGTGATAACACTGGGATCCTCATCCATACATTTCTTCAGCGTTACTTGAAGTACTCTATAAAATTTGCGAAAACCACCCTCTGTTGTCCACTAAACATGTGATTTGTCATCATTTGTGGGGTTAAAAGCATGCAGTCAAATTATCACTGTGTCTGAAGATTGTGTGGTTATTCGAAAGTTGTTATACCCAAGGTCAGTAGTCACACAAGCCTGACTGAGCTGAGCAAATGCTCTTGGTTGAACAAGGTGGTAGGAAACAATACCCATACCACCAAAAAATGCGGAAAGTAAACTGACAAAAGTCAAAATCTCTCAATACCATATCAGGTATTCTCCTAGATTTCTCTATGTTTGGCTATCACGCTGATATCTGGGGTTGCTTTTCATATTAGCATTTCTTGTATTTTTCTATGAGCTTGAGTTGAATAAATATCTTAACAAAATAAGAGCATCTCTGTTCTTGAGCCTTGCGCTCAAAACCTGATACTCAGTTGTTTTTTTACGGGATAAGCATCAAACTGTAATCAATCAAGATATCCATCATATCCTATTCTCAAGGTTTATTTTGCCTTTTGCATTCCCTCCAGGATATAGTGTGAGTGTTTCCCCTGAGAGAGTAGTGATGAACAGCTCTACGTACAGCTTCCAGTTAACATGTAGTCATGACTATCCAGATGTTGCTGGCCTGGCACCAATCATACAGTGGGTAAGAGCATATGGAGTACCACTGCCCATGACTCGGGTGGTGATCAGCGGTGCATCTGGAGAGATCCTGACCGTGGAGAATGCTTTGCCTTCTGATGCTGGACAATATTTTTGTATGGTGCAAAGGATGGACAACAACGTCGACTCTGGATCAGCAATGGTTGTATATGGTGAGTAGTAGGTGATCTGTGATGACTGATAGTCACTTTAAGAGTGTAGTTGTCATTGCCTAGCAATGAAGTCGTAGTTTTTATGCACCGAACTGCGTGTCGGGTGGCACTGCTGGTTGTCATGTTACGCCTGAAAACTCAAACCAGCTTCCACCAAGCTAGGAATTAGATTAATCCCCCAGATGCCCGGTCCTCATATAAGACATGTGCCGATGCATGGAAGGTAGCCCCATCTCAACAGCATGATGTTGTTTGCAGACCATGCAGCAAGAGGAAGAGGCTGTGGGTGGATTTTCCTCACTTTGAAATTTAGTTTTAATTACTGTGGCCATCTGTGCGTCCCACATGGCATTCATGCTGTGGCGCTGATCTAAGCGGAGAGTGTTCCAGCAGCCGGTCTTATCAAATTTCAACTGATTAATGATCTGTGGTGGTGGGCTTTGCAACTAGAACAGCAACACTACAATTTTGTTTCTAATTAGGATACAAAATGCAAGCAACTAACATGACCTCTCTGTTTGAACAACAGATTGATACAGCATTCTAGCTTACAATCCGGGTATGGTAGCATTGTAGGTTACAGCCTCCAGGCTAAACATCGGCAATATATAGCAGTAACCCGATCAAGGCCACTGTGACTTTCGCTATCCAGTGCACTATTTACTTCCCCGAAATGTATTAACTGCCTCCGATAACCTGGCCCCTGGCTGCATGACTGTGTTTATCTAATGTCTTGCAGTTGATGACTCAGCAACAACAAGACCAATTCCAATTAGTCCAGGTGGAGAAGTAAGCACACAACAACCTAGATCAACACCAGCAGGTGAGTTTCAGTTTTTGCTGTCGCTACCTGGTGTTCAATGGCCTCATCAGAATACAGCAACTTCACTGGCCTTCGTTGCTGGCAGCCATGTGTAGTTCGCGATTGCCATTTTTCCTTTGATACAGGTTTTAGCCCCATTTTTGTCTTGTACTTTCACTAGCAATGGTATATCTATATTGCATGCCTTCATGTGATTTGAAACGAGGAAAACGGCCGGTGGGGCACAAGTTATGCGAGTCCACCAACTAAACCAGGTTTTGAACGGTCAGACGTGCACAAGGTAGCACAAGACTAACAAGGAGTACTGAGACATTCCACGGCAAGGAAGTGAGTTAGAGAGAGTGACTTGATGGACTCTAACGCATAACTTGTGCCCCACCATTTTCCTTGTTTCAATTTAACACTTTCCTTGGCTCACCATCAGAGTAATTCATGTAATTGATTTCCATTTTGTGTTTTGTAGTTGATGATGGAAGAACAACGAGACCAATTGCAGCTAGTTCAGGTCCAGGGACAACAATGCCTCCAACACCAGCAGGTGAGTGTGGGGAACAAAATAATTCCATGAGTAGTGTGAAAAATAAAGGAGAGTTAGAAATGAAATAGAGACTGTATGCATGATAACCATGATCTGGAGGACATGTATGTCATGGTTGATGATCACACCTGGAATGGTGATGCATAGAAACAATAAGGTAGATCGGGTGTGTGTGTGTTTTGAGAACGAGTGGTTTGACAACCACTTCCTCATTGTTTGTGCTTCTTTTTGATGTGATATAGGATCCTTCGCAATAGTATCTCCTTCAAGAGTGGAGTTGGACTCTAGCACCAACAATTTTGTGCTGAGATGCAGTCACAATGATCCCAATGCGTTATTCGTGATTTATCGCTGGTCTCTTTTGGATGGCAGAGCTCTTCCTTTGGGTAGATTTGAGATCGGTGGCTTGAATGGAGAAGTACTGACAATCCAGGAACCAATTGCATCAGATGCAGGCAACTATGTGTGCAGTGTAGCTAGTTTTGGATCCACTGGAATTAGACCAGGATCTGCAGAAGTGGTATTCAGTGTGGTTACAACCACAACACAAGGTGAGTGTGATTTCTTGTTCCGTGTTCACAAGAAATTATTTATGAACATAGGGTGCTGTGTATTTCAATGTTTGACAAGACCTTTTCTAACATTGACGAGATCATTACCCACACACATTATTCTGGATCTAGTTTAAATTTGCTACATCCTCAACCCGTCACCACCATGCGCTCTTAGCCGAACCCATTCACGAAGCATATCACACCAGCACAGCAAGGACACTTCCGTTGACAGATAATGTTACGCTTCTAGACAGGTGTTTCACTCTTGCGAACTCATCAGTGGAGGATGATAATGCGGTGAGTCTCGCCACGCCAACACACGAGGGACCATGCAACATCATTTCAATATGCACCGCATACCTTCCAGTGGCATCATTAGTCTAGATTTTTTACAAACAGGGAAAAAATTAGCCCTTCTTCCATTGGCTCAACGCTTGTGCAAGCATCCATTTAGCATTACTATGGATGTGCAAGTAAAGAGTTTAGAATTGATTCGTGACAAGAAATTTGGGAATGCTTCACTATAATAATGGGGGTTTTCAGGTCGTGCACAACTCGTCAGCTTTGTCCATTGTTGTTGCAATGCATCGTACACTTGTTTGGTTTCTTCTCACTTTCACCTTTTTGTGATTCCGTGTATGGGTATAATGTTATGGATGTTCCCATGCGCACTGTATGTGTTTACATCTTTTCTGAATATTAGTCAATGTTCTTGCTCAGTTTCTCTTATTGGACTGTATTTCACCTGCAGCAACGGCAGCAACACCAACTACTCCTCAAGTTCTTGTCACAACTAAAGGTATGCACGCATTCATGAAGCACCGGTGATACATGGCGATTCATTTTTTGTGCGTAATGTCCCTAGTCTCGTTCCTTGTATGTTAACAACTTTGTTTTATAGCATAAGACTAAGAGTGCAGATAGTGATCACATTGTGACACTGTGACAATGTGACACTGTGACACTGTGACACTGTGACACTGTGACACTCTCCCATGGCTTTCTTCAGTGTTACTTGAAGTACACTAAAACTTGCGAATAGCCACCCTCTGTCGTGCATAAAAACATTGTCATGAGTTGCCATCATTTGTGGGGTTTAAAAGTATGCAGTCAAATTATCACTGGGTCTACAGATTGTGTCATTATTGGATAGTTGTTATACCCAAGGTCAGTATTCACGAGGCTCACTGTACATAGAATAGCTGGGCAAATGCTCTCTTTTTGAACAAGATCGTAGCAGACAATACTCATACCACCCCAAGAGATGCGGCGAGTAAACTGACAAAAGTGACAATCTCTCTATATTGTATCAGGTAATCACCTAGATTTCTTTATGGTTGGCTATTACACTCCTGTCTGGGGTTGCTACACCCTCATACTAGCATTGCTTGCATTTGCTATGAGCTTGAGTTGAATAAATATCTTATTAAAATAAGAGCATCTCTGTTCTTGAGCCTTGCTCTCAAAACCTGGTACTCAGTTGCTTGTGTACAGGATAATCATCCAACTGTAGTCCATCAAGATGTCCATCATATCCTATTCTCAAGGTTTATTTTGCCTTTTTCAATCCCTCAGGTTATAGTGTGAGTGTTTCCCCTGAGAGAGTAGTGATGAACAGCTCTACGTACAGCTTCCAGTTAACATGTAGTCATGACTATCCAGATGTTGCTGGCCTGGCACCAATCATACAGTGGGTAAGAGCATATGGAGTACCACTGCCCATGACTCGGGTGGTGATCAGCGGTGCATCTGGAGAGATCCTGACCGTGGAGAATGCTTTGCCTTCTGATGCTGGACAATATGTGTGTACGGTGCAAACGATGGACAACAACTTCAACGCTGGATCAGCAATGGTTGTATATGGTGAGTAATGAGCGATGAGTGATGACTGATAGTCATTTTCAGAGTACATACAATATCCATGATTGTGTTGTTTTGAAGAGTGGATGGACAAGCCATTGGGGGTTAGCCACTCCCATTGTGTTATTTTGATTGCGACGTTGTCATGTTTCACATAGGATTGCACTCACTCTGGATAAGTGCACTCTTTTCACACATCCACTGAACACACAGGTCAAATCCTGTTGAGCATTTTGTGGGCGTTGATTTGTAGTGCATGCAGTGCATGCAGTAGATCAGAGTGTCCCTGCAGCCAGCCTGATCACTGTTGTGGCCATGAGTGATTAAGGATCTGAGGTGGCGGGCTTCGCACCTAGAACAGCAAGACTACATGTACATTGATAAAGATACATTAACAACCACACAAGCCGACCTGTTTGGGAGCTATTACGCGTTGTATTATCAGGGCATAGGCAACAATTGCCGCATGCAGTATGCAATACTATGGACCAATGCCGTAGTATCGCAGGCAACAATTGCCGCATGCAGTATGCAATACTATGGACCAATGCCGTAGTATCGCAGGCAACAATTGCCGCATGCAGTATGCAATACTATGGACCAATGCCGTAGTATCGCAAGCACCAATGTGCGTTAGACTGGCCAATGCCAGGGCTAATGGGGGCAACAATTGCCCGGCGTGTCAATACACGCATACGGTAGGGATGCACTTGTGAGCACATGTAGGCGCACTTGGCTCAATGCCGGCCTGACCCACGATCCCTACCGTTCTCCCTTCCGGGATGGCTTAGAATAGAATGATGGTTAGAGATGATGGGGTGGGTGGTGGTGCTCAAAAACTGGCCAAGGTTGTCAAGCGATCTGACTGTTGGCGCAGCAAGGATGAAGAAGAAGCAGCATCGAGAGCCGGAGTAATGCGCATGCTCCGCGTGGTCCCGTGCCGGGGCGCGGGAGTTCGGAGTGCGTGTTCTGCACGGGCACGTGATGCGCTATGGCAAGTACGTGCAAATTATGTTAGGAATGTAATTGTTGGTGGGTTGCTAAATATAAGTTTCCGTGCATGGCACGGTAAGTGAAGTTAGCAACCCACCAACAATTACATTCCTAACATAATTTGCACGTACTTGCCATAGCGCATCACGTGCCCGTGCAGAACACGCACTCCGAACTCCCGCGCCCCGGCACGGGACCACGCGGAGCATGCGCATTACTCCGGCTCTCGATGCTGCTTCTTCTTCATCCTTGCTGCGCCAACAGTCAGATCGCTTGACAACCTTGGCCAGTTTTTGAGTGATGCTGAGCTCTCCTCTCTAAAGCTGACACGAAGTATGCCTGGCGGCTTTGGTCTGTTTCCCCTCATGTCTGGCCCCGGCTTGGCATTTTTTGGAAGGTTCGTACCATGTAGATAAGGCACCACCATTTGGCCGTAGATCCTCCCCCTTCCGTTCAACAGACCGGCTGATGTGGACTCTCAGCCCAACGGCGACTCTGCAATGATCCTGCTAAGTCTCTTACTCGTCTTCGAGTACAGCGCTTCCGGACTCTCAGCCCATCTACCGACGCAGTGCTGACACACCCTGCACAGTCCACCCTCCAGCAGTTGACGACGCAACCATGAACCTCATCCGCCAGGGCCTGGCGGCCAGTTCCAGCATAACATGCGCTTCGCTGCCGCGCTCCGAACACTTGTCGCCCTGCACCAGGGCAAGCCACACTCAGGGACTGATCAGTGCCGGCAGCATTGTTCCAGATCCTGTACTTTGAGTGCATTGCCCACTGTGCTAATGGCTAGCCGCATTGGACGGCACTCACATCAAATGCAGTGTAATAGTAATGCAGATAAATCCTGTTTGGGTCAGGTTGTCAGCGCTGCCGGACTCGCATCCCAACTGCCGAAGTGGTGCCGACACAACCAGCGCAGTCCACCCTCCAGCAGTTGACGACGCAACCATGGACCTCATCCGCCAGGGCCTGGCGGACAGCTCCAGCATGGCATGCGCTTCGCCGCAGCACTCCGAACGCTTGTCGCCCTGCGCCAGGGCAAGCCAACCTCAGGGACTGATCAGTGCCGGCAGCATTGTTCCAGATCCTGTACTTCGAGCACATCGCCCACTATGCTAATGGGCAGCCGCATTGGACGGCACTCACATAAATTGCAGTGTAATAGTAATGCAGATAAATCCTGTCTGGGTCCGGTTGTCAGCGCGCCTGGACTTGCAGCCCAACTGCCGAAGCGGTGCCGGCACAACCAGCGCAGTCCACCCTTCAGCAGTTGATGACGCAACCATGGACCTCATCCGCCAGGGCCTGGCGGGCAGCTCCAGCACAACATACGCTTCGCTGCAGCGCTCCGAACGCTTGTCACCCCGCACTAGGGCAAGCCATACCCAGTGACGGATCAGTGCCAGCAGCATTGTTCCATATCCGGTACGCTGAGCGCATTGCCCACTATGCTAATGGGCAGCCGCATTGGACGGCACTCACATCAATTGTAGTGTAATAGTAATGTAGATAAATCCTGTTTGGGTCAGGTTGTCGACGCTTCTGGACTCGCAGCCCAACTGCCGACGCAGTGCCGACACAACCAGCGCAGTCCACCCTTCAGCAGTTGACGACGCGGGCCGCAACTTTGGACGATCTGGCTGGCGTACAGCACTACCTGCAGTCCACCGTGCCTAGCCCGCACAACCGCGCCATGCTCTGGAGCGCCGTGACTCTGGCCTTCCACGGGCTGCTCAGAGTCAACGAGTACACCTTCACGGCACGGGGCGCCGGCCTTGAGTACAGCGATGCGACCATGTACCCAGACCGCGTGGAGCTGCGCCTGCGTGTGACAAAGACGAGCCAATACGGCAGCGGCCAGGACATTAGCGTCAGGAGGACAGGCTCGCCGACATGCCCGCACACGGCAGCCACCAGTTACCTAGCAGCCCGTGGCTCGGCACCTGGCCCGCTCTATCGCTATGATGACGGCACGCCCCTGAAGCCGCATAACATCAACAGGCTACTACAAACAGCCTTGCCTAACAAAGACGTGCGCAGCCACAGCCTCAGACGAGGCGCTGCAACGCTGGCAGGCAAAGCTGGCGTGCCTGAGTACGTGCTGAAGACCGCCGGCAGGTGGCAAAGCTCTGCCTACCCCCGCTATGTCCGCACCCCTGTCGCAGACAGAGCATTGCCAGCGGCATTGTTCTAGTCTCTGCCCGTTATGCTAATGGGTAGCCGCATTGGACGGCCCTAGCAACAGCTGTAGTGTACATATGATATACCTATTATACTATAACTATAGTAACGCTACTATAACTATAGTAATGCCGATAATTCCTGTTTGGGTCATGTTGTATTTTGGGAGAACGGTAGGGATCGTGGGTCAGGCCGGCATTGAGCCAAGTGCGCCTACATGTGCTCACAAGTGCATCCCTACCGTATGCGTGTATTGACACGCCGGGCAATTGTTGCCCCCATTAGCCCTGGCATTGGCCAGTCTAACGCACATTGGTGCTTGCGATACTACGGCATTGGTCCATAGTATTGCATACTGCATGCGGCAATTGTTGCCTGCGATACTACGGCATTGGTCCATAGTATTGCATACTGCATGCGGCAATTGTTGCCTGCGATACTACGGCATTGGTCCATAGTATTGCATACTGCATGCGGCAATTGTTGCCTATGCCCTGATAATACAACGCGTAATAGCTCCCAAACAGGTCGGCTTGTGTGGTTGTTAACTTCACTTACCGTGCCATGCACGGAAACTTATATTTAGCAACCCACCAACAATTACATTCCTAACATAATTTGCACGTACTTGCCATAGCGCATCACGTGCCCGTGCAGAACACGCACTCCGAACTCCCGCGCCCCGGCACGGGACCACGCGGAGCACGCGGAGCACGCGGAGCATGCGCACGTACTTGAGTCGCCGTTGGGCTGAGAGTCCACATCAGCCGGTCTGTTGAACGGAAGGGGGAGGATCTAAGGCCAAATGGTGGTGCCTTATCTACATGGTACGAACCTTCCAAAAAATGCCAGGCCGGGGCCAGACATGAGGGGAAACAGACCAAAGCCGCCAGGCATACTTCGTGTCAGCTTTAGAGAGGAGAGCTCAGCATCAGGGACCTAAATTTCCGAGCCATCTTCAAGATTATGGGCTGGTGCGAAAACAGCTCCGGGGCCCTGGAGGGGTGTGCTGCTGCGTCAGTCGCACAATACGTGCTCCAAGCGTCGCGAACCTCCTCCCGACTAAAGTCTCCCAGGCCAGGGATGGGGCTGCAGTTGCCTCGGCTAGGTTCTGCTCCGCTGCCGGAGCGGCCAAGTCCTCGCGTACAGTAGTCTGGAGCCAACTTCAACTCGAGCAGGCGAGTCCGCGGAGTAGGTTTTGTTCCTGTCGGGTCTAAATAATTGCGGGATGCCAGTGCGTTTCGCAGCTCAGCAGAGCGCATTTTGGCTGGACATCGCTCACTGACAGAGACATGGTTGATCGGATATTGATCAGAAACTGGCCGCGATTGTCAAACAATTTGACCGTCAAGGCAGCAAAGCAAAGAGCGTTATGGCTGGACATCGCTCACTGACAGAGACATGGTTGATCCGGGATATTGATCAGAAACTGGCCGCGATTGTCAAACAATTTGACCGTCACTGCGTCAGCGCAGCAAAGCAAACGGAGCGTTTTGGCTGGACATCGCTCACTGACAGAGACCTGGTTGATCGGATATTGATCAGAAACTGGCCGCGATAGTCAAACAATTTGACCGTCAGCACAGCAAAGCGAAGAGCAAGCTCAAAAACTGGCCAAGGTTGTCAAGCGATCTGACTGTTGGCGCAGCAAGGATGAAGAAGAAGCAGCATCGAGAGCCGGAGTAATGCGCATGCTCCGCGTGGTCCCGTGCCGGGGCGCGGGAGTTCGGAGTGCGTGTTCTGCACGGGCACGTGATGCGCTATGGCAAGTACGTGCAAATTATGTTAGGAATGTAATTGTTGGTGGGTTGCTAACTTCACTTACCGTGCCATGCACGGAAACTTATATAAAATTAATGGAAGTGGAAAGTAGGTAGTATGGCCTGTGGGTTGAACCAAATGATTGATATAGCACTGTGGCTTACAGTCCAGACATGGTAGCGCTGTAGCTTGTAGCCTCCAGGCTAAATATCTGCAATATACTAGCAGTAACCCGGTCAAGGCCACGGCAATTTTTGCTGCCCAGTTATGTATAAACTGCCTCCGAGGACCTGACTAGTGGCTGGCTGCGTTGATCCAATGTCTTGCAGTTGATGACTCAGCAACAACAAGACCAATTCCAGTTAGTCCAGGTGTAGAAGTGAGCACACAACAACCAGGATCAACACCAGCAGGTGAGTTTCAGTTTTTGCTGTCGCTACCTGTTGTTCAATGGCCTCATCAGAATACCGCAACTTCACTGGCCCCCGTTGCTGGCATCGATGTGTAGTTCACGATTGCCAATGTTCCTTTGATACAGGTGTTTTGCCCCACTTTTCTTTTGTATTTTCACTAGCAATGGTATATTGATATTGCATCCCTTCATGTGATTGATTTCCATTTTGTGTGTTGTAGTTGATGATGGAAGAACAACGAGACCAATTGCAGGTAGTTCAGCCCCAAGGATTACCACAGAAGAAGATGTATCTACAACAGTGCCACCCACGCGAGCAGGTGAGTGTGGGCAATAAAATTATTCCATGAGTAGTGTGAAATATACATTTAAAGTTAGAAATGAAATAGAGACTGTATGCATGATAACCATGATCTGGAGGACATGTATGTCATGGTTGATGAACACACCTGGAATGGTGATGCGTAGAAACAATAAGGTAGATCGTGTGTGTGTGTGTGTGTTTTGAGAATGAGTGGTTTGACAACCACTTCCTCATTGCTTGTGCTTCTTTTTGATGTGATGTAGGATTCTTCGCCACAGTATCTCCATCTAGAGTGGAGTTTGACTCTAGCACCAACAATTTAGTGCTCAGATGCAGTCACAATGATCCAAATGCATTATTCGTGACTTATCGCTGGTCTCTTTCGGATGGCAGAGATCTTCCTTTGGGTAGATTTGAGATTGGTGGCTTGAATGGAGAAGTACTGACAATCCAGGAACCAATTGCATCAGATGCAGGCAACTATGTATGCAGTGTGGATAGTGGTGGATCCACTGAAATTGAACCGGGATCTGCAGAAGTGGTGTTCAGTGTAGTTACAGCCGCAACACAAGGTGAGTGTGATTACTTGTTCCGTGTTCACGAGCAGCTACAGATAAACATAGGGTGTTGTGTTGTTCAATGTTTGAGATGACTTCCTTTTTGTAGTAGTGATTCAGCATAGTGGTCTACAAAGATGAGGGCCTGTATTCATGCAATGCATTCTGTAAGGAGAATACCGGAGTTGTGCTTAGTCTATTCAGGCATTGTTCAATTGCACTTTTCATTCCTGTGAAAAGTTGACAGAGAATGCATCACTTAGCTACGTTGCTTTGGCTAGCACCTCGAAGAAAGGGTTAGAGTCATTTGTTGAGGGAAAATGACCGTGATGAGGTTCGAGTAGAAATCCAATTCTCTGCTTTACGTGTGTGTATGTTTGTTTGTGTGAGTGTGAGTGTGAGTGTCTTGAAATACACCGAAGTTTTCACTTTAAATTTGTTCATTGAGCAAGAATTTATTGTTGATGCTACCGGTAGGTCCAAGGTGGAAATGTTCTATGTAGTTTACTGGCAGTGATGTGTTTTAATCTCGAAACAGGGGAAAGAGTGGGGCAGGGCAAGGTACCGTGGTGGGGTACAATCAGTGTGGAAGGGATGTGCCTTGACTTCGATATAGGGGTAGGGAAGGATGAGGTGATGGGGTACAGTCAGTGTGGAAGTAAAGTGCTTTGACCTCAGAAAAGGGGTAGGGTAGGGCAGGGTGAGATGGGGGGGGGGGGGGTACCATCCGTGCTGAAGCACAGATGTTTCTTCTTACTCCTGCATCAGCTTACAGCACTGTGTTGCTTATCGGTAGGGTTACGTGCTGGGCCCAGAATGAGCCAGTGAAATCCTCTTGCTATTCATGTAGTAGTGCTAGCCAACTGGCAGTTAATGCTGACATTCTTAAGTGAAGTCTGTGTGGAAACACCTGTGTGTGTGTGTGTGTGTGTGTGTGTGTGTGTGTGTATGTGAGTGTGTGTGTGCGTGCGTGCGTGCACACGCGCGTGTGTGCGTGCATGTGTTGGGTGGGCGGGCTTGCGGGCGTGCATGTGTATTGCAGTAGATCCAGCACGCACTACAGCACCTCAACCATCAACAGCACAGCCAATCAATGCCACTACAACAACAACAACAACAACTGAAGAACCAGTAGTTGCAGGTTAGTCAAAGACCATGGTTATGCGTATTGTGATCCACTTGCCGGTTTGTGTCTGACATTGGCTTTGCTGCTTAGGTACTGTGGGGGTTTCACAGCTGTGTGTTGTGTGTGTTGTGTGTGTTTGTGTGTTTGTGTGTGTGTGTGTGTGTGTGTGTGTGTGTTCTGTTTCTGTTTGTGATATACTTGCAGTCTACATTGCTAGCATATCTCCATCCTCGGCGATGGCCAATGCCAGTACAGAGAGCATTGTGTTGACGTGCAGTCACGATGCGCCGAACATCACCTACCCGTTCTACACATGGAGGCGGCAGGACGGCACACCGCTTGACGAGCGACGTCACCAAGTAATGGGTCACGACGGCGAGATCCTGCGCATCCAGACTCCTGAACCATCAGACAGTGGAGAATACGTGTGCGAAGTCAAAGCACCGGATGTGATGTTTTACAGTGGAACTGCCCAGGTTCAGTTCAGTAAGTATCGTCTACCCTGGCAGTCACTTCAGTATGAAGGATCCCAGATATAACATACTGTGGGATGCACAGTAGTCGACTTACACTGTTCAACTTACACTGTTCAAAACAGTGCTCGATACCCGGGGCTGAGGTGCATGGAGCTCTCTAAAACAGAAGTTCGGATCTTCGGTTGAATTCAGTGTGGTGACAGTCTGCCGTACAGTCCTTGTGACCTTGGTGATGTGCATGTGTGCTGTGTGTGTACTGTGTGCAGTCGGTCCAGCACGCACTACTATGCCACCAACAGCGACAACACAGCCCGCTATTGTCACGACCACAGCTGATATGCCAGATACAACCAGTATGGTGGTTACGACACAGGAGCCAACAACACCTACAGGTCAGTTGGATACCGCATTTGAAGCGAATCATGGTAGCTCACGAGAGTGCTCGCTGCAGTGCATTATGTATAAGTACACGTACTGAAAACAAATTAAAACTGTTCGGCTGCAACTCCGACTTTCATGCATATGCATGTACAGTAGAGTGCCGATTATCCGCACCCCTCGGATCAGCGTCGTCTTCATGGGATTCATATGAGGAGTAAGTTTTGGATAAGGCAGCCGCCACACACACACATCTAAGACATGATAATCCGTGCCCCCGTGTTTTCATCGTTTCTTATTCTTATCGGCATTGCCACAGGAATTGGACTCACTCCAGCTCCTCAAAATGAAAAAAAATGGGGATACATGGTGACAACAACTTGCTGCCACACATCCTGTGCATCATTTAAAAGGTGCTGCGGCTGGGAGAATCAGCGAAACTCGTATTTGTCCTTTCAATACAGTGCAAGCAGGCATTTCGGATAAACGATGGTTAGGCTACAATTTTGTAGTCAATGTTCGTATAATTGTCGTTCTTCTGATCATCAGACGTGTCAGATGTGCTTGTGTTTCATAGCCATGGTTCTCTACTTGAACCATGCACCTAACTATTTTTAGAGATGTGGTAGTGTGTGTCGATATTGTTTGCACATGACTCTGTTTTTTTCTGGATTTTGATAATTTTCTTTCAGAAGTGGTGACCACTGAGCAGCTGATCACCACTGTTTACCAAGGTATGTAACCTTGATTCAACTGCTTTCTCGGACATTCCATGGTATCTCTCTCTCTCTCTCTCTCTGTCTCTCTCTCTCTCTCTCTCTCTCTTTCTCTCTCTCTCTCTCTCTCTCTCTCTCTCTCTCTCTCTCTCTCTCTCTCCGTCTCTTCTAAGCTATCGAAAGCTAGCTGTGTCATTGCCCGAGCTTGCCTGCATACACATATATAAAAAGTCACCTCGGTGCGCACACACATCTCAATGCATATATTGTTTTCCAATTTCTTCACAGAATTCAACGCAGTCGTGTCACCAAGCCGCGTAGTGGTCAATGCGAGCGTTCCAGCGCTCGTACTCACGTGTGCTCACGACAAGCCCAATGTTACGCTTGCTGTGTATACATGGCGCCGAGCTGACGGCCAGCTGCCAACACAGCGGGTGATGATAAGCGATCAGTTCGGTGACATGCTCACCATTTTCAGGCCTGAGCCATCCGATGCCGGCGTCTACACTTGCGAAGTGAGCGACCCAGATGGAAATATTCTGCCGGGTTTGGCTACCATCGTCTACGGTATGTTGGTGGTGTCTGTCAATAGTTTTATTCTGTGCTGTAATATTCCTATTTTAGAAGTACATCTATTATTCGTTCCTTAGCGAACACTTCCGTTAGGCGTCACTGAATAGAGGTATGACTAAATATGTACTGGTCGGCAGGGTTTCTCTTTTTATTTCAAGATTCTCTGTAAGTTACGTACATCTGTGATGTCTTCAACACCTACTGAATGCAAGGAAATGTCTGACAGAAGTAGAAAGTAGTATCGTAACCCGTAGTCATGCATATTGTTACGCTTCGTTCGCTGTGTGTACACATGTTTACTGCACAGAGGGTCCACCTCGTACAATGCCAACAACCGTACCAATAATAACAACTGCACCAGTTTCTGTTATAACCAGTGAGAAAGGTGAGTAACAAGAACATCTGCTTTGGATCTACCTAGGAGTGGCAATAATAACACAATCATGTACTGTATATACAGTAGAACTTGGATAACACTATGATACAGCGTACCCACATGGGCAGCAGGAAAGTGTTCTTAGCATTCAAGGTACTTCTCACCCTAGCATACTTCAGTATTGAGCAATACACCCGTGCTCCGGACAAGATCTGTGCTGTACTAGGCAAGAGTATGTCTTATTGCAGTACTCCCCCCCCCCCCCCACACACACACACACTAGTTAAGTTCCACTGTTCGATGCTGTATGCCTTCCCAGCTACTAGCCACTTGTTCTGCATAACTCTCCTCCAAGTTTTCAATCAGCCATCTCCATTTTCTACGTGTGTATGCTAAATTGCTAATCACTTGCAAACTTTGACAGCCACTTCCTCATTGCTTGTGCTTCTTTTTGATGTAATGTAGGATTTTTCGCCACAGTATCTCCGTCAAGAGTAGAGTTTGACTCTAGCACCAACAACTTTGTGCTGAGATGCAGTCACAATGATCCAAATGCATTATTCGAGACTTATCGCTGGTCTCTTGTGGATGGCAGAGATCTTCCTTTGGGTCGATTTGAGATCGGTGGCTTGAATGGAGAAGTACTGACAATCCAGGAACCAATTGCATCAGATGCAGGCAACTATGTATGCAGTGTAGCTAGTGGTGGATCCACTGAAATTGGACCGGGATCTGCAGAAGTGGTGTTCAGTGTAGTTACAACCACAACACAAGGTGAGTGTGATTTCTTGTTCCGTGTTCACGAGCAGCTACAGATGAACTTAAGGTGTTGTGTTGTTCAAGGTTTGAGGGGACTTCTTTTTGTAGTAGTACCGTAAAGTACCGCCAGAGCGCCCCGTCTCCCGAGAGCGCCCCACCTTGATTTTACAGCCAAGGGAAGAAAATCGTATGGCAGAATGCTACTAAGTTTGTATGATGTGAGAACCTTCGTGTACTAAGGTCACACTTGGTATGCTTTTATGTGAAGCTCGAAGGTAAACTGGGTACGGATTGACTGCACAATGTGCAATGTTTGTACAAGGTCCGTGTCGTATGACCTAAAGACAGGAATCCACCTCCACAAGGCGGCCACGAAAGGACGAGATGGTGGGGCGCTCTGGCGGTACTTTACGGTAGTAGTAGTAGTAGTAGTAGTAGTAGTAGTAGTAGTAGTAGTAGTAGTAGTAGTAGTAGTAGTTGTAGTAGTGACGCAGCATAGTGGTCTACAAAGATGAGGGCCTGTATACATGCAATGCTTTCTGTGCGTAGAAGACAGGAGTTGTGATTACGAGTCTATTCCGGCAGAGTTCAATTTCACTATTCATTCCTGTAAAATGTGAAAAAGAGTGCATCGTTTAGCTACGTTGCTTTGGCTAGAACCTCGAAGAAATGACGAGCGTCATATGCTTTTTATGTGTGCTAGAGCGAAACCTCCCTAATCGTGGATCAAGGTATGACAATATCTTTGTCATCTATTTGTTCTATGATTGTGTGAATGCAGGGATCACTTCTGATTCATTGACTACGGCATCTGGTGACATGATGGTCACTGATTTGGGCGGCAGTGGCACCAGCGACTCCCCGTGCGGAACAGTGGGTAAGAATTACATTGTACTTGAAGTATCTTGCAGTCAATTGGACATTTGATACCGGACCAAAGGAGGTTTTGACATCTTCATCAGCTCAACCATTTTCTAATGTTCCTCTCTGTTTGATTTCTGGCCTTCCCGATAATGCTTGTGCCCGTTATGAGAAAGTCACCATCTAAAGCGACCCATACACTGTGAATGTCTATTTCAACTCTGATTTTGCTTTCTATTGTACTGCTGCAGACGCACCTGTGTGGCCAGATAATGCAATACGCTTTGTTGATGAGTCACTGGGCATGTACCAAGTGCCATCATATCTGAACTTTGTGCAAGGAGTGAGCTTCTTCAGCGTGGAGCTCTTTGTGGACAATGTCTGGGGACCAGTGGGACAGATTGCTGTGGGTAACAGTACAAAGGAGGTTGTCATACCACGACTTGATGCGGGAACACAAGCGGCACTGAGAATTCGCTATTACGGTGATGCAGACAACTGCATTGTGTCTGAATGGAGTGAAGCATTGAGTTTCACAGTTCCATCGCAAGGTAAATATGCACAGTGGTTGCCACTAATTAGTCTTTCTTCCATTGGCTCAACGCTTGTGCAAGGATCAATTTACCATTACTATGAAGGTGCGGGCGAAGAGTTAAGAATAAATTCGTGACCAGAAATTTTACAGAATGCTTCACTATTACCGTAAAGTAACGGTGATCCGCCCCCACGCCATGTTGCTTCCCAGCTGGGTTCTCGGCAGGGGGCGGGAATTTGATCAAGGCTGTCAAGTGCAGTACGATGTGCAACAACGTGGAAGTTCAGACTCGATGTGCTGGGTTGTGCACATTTTCATCCTGCACTCGCACGTATTGTGTACAGCAGTGCATGCGTCGGTTCAACATCGTATTTCGTTGCATACCCCAAAGTCGCTTCACAGGCAGAAAATCGACGGGCGGTGGGACAATTAAAGATGGGGTGGATCAACGGTACTTTAAGGTATAAAGGGGTTATGTTACGTCGTCAACAACTCGTTTGCGTTGTCCATTGTTGTTGCAATGCATCGTCCGCTTATTTCTCTTACTTGACTGTGTTCCACCTGATGAGAAATCAGTGAAAGACGTGGTGGAAAAGCTCTAAAACTGTTTACTTTTGAGGATCCTGAAGCTTTCTTCTCTTCTGGTGTGTAGTGACACTTCTGTTTACTTCCCGGTGTTCTACATTGCCTGCAGCTGTAACAACTGACTTACCAACAACGAGCAATGTCATTGGTACTGATGCCATGGATGGAACAACTGCCCCAATCATAGGGTCCGGAACAGCACCCGATACATCAACGGCAGCAACGCCAACTACTCCTCAAGCCCTTGTCACAACTAAAGGTATGCATGCATTCATAAAGCACCGGTGATAAATAGCGATTCATTTTTTGTGTGCGTTATGTCCATACAGTCTCGTTCCTTGCTGGTGGCAATTTTCTTTCACCGTGTGGCATAAGACTAAGGGGGCAGATAGTGATAACACTGGGACCCTCATCCATACATTTCTTCAGCGTTACTTGAAGTACTCTATAAAATTTGCGAAAAACCACCCTCTGTTGTCCACTAAACATGTGATTTGTCATCATTTGTGGGGTTAAAAGCATGCAGTCAAATTATCACTGTGTCTGAAGATTGTGTGGTTATTCGAAAGTTGTTATACCCAAGGTCAGTAGTCACACAAGCCTGATTGAGCTGAGCAAATGCTCTTGGTTGAACAAGGTGGTAGGAAACAATACCCATACCACCAAAAAATGCGGAAAGTAAACTGACAAAAGTCAAAATCTCTCAATACCATATCAGGTATTCTCCTAGATTTCTCTATGTTTGGCTATCACGCTGATATCTGGGGTTGCTTTTCGTATTAGCATTTCTTGTATTTTTCTATGAGCTTGAGTTGAATAAATATCTAAACAAAATAAGAGCATCTCTGTTCTTGAGCCTTGCGCTCAAAACCTGATACTCAGTTGTTTTTTACGGGATAAGCATCAAACTGTAATCAATCAAGATGTCCATCACATCCTGTTCCCACGGTTTATTTTGCCTTTTGCATTCCCTCCAGGGTATAGTGTGAGTGTTTCCCCTGAGAGAGTACTGATGAACAGCTCTACGTACAGCTTCCAGTTAACATGTAGTCATGACTATCCAGATGTTGCTGGCCTGGCACCAATCATACAGTGGGTAAGAGCATATGGAGTACCACTGCCCATGACTCGGGTGGTGATCAGCGGTGCATCTGGAGAGATCCTGACCGTGGAGAATGCTTTGCCTTCTGATGCTGGACAATATTTTTGTATGGTGCAAAGGATGGACAACAACGTCGACTCTGGATCAGCAATGGTTGTATATGGTGAGTAGTAGGTGATCTGTGATGACTGATAGTCACTTTAAGAGTGTAGTTTTCATTGCCTAGCAATGAAGTCGTAGTTTTTATGCACCGAACTGCGTGTCGGGTGGCACTGCTGGTTGTCATGTTACGCCTGAAAACTCAAACCAGCTTCCACCAAGCTAGGAATTAGATTAATCCCCCAGATGCCCGGTCCTCATATAAGACATGTGCCGATGCATGGAAGGTAGCCCCATCTCAACAGCATGATGTTGTTTGCAGACCATGCAGCAAGAGGAAGGGGCTGTGGGTGGATTTTCCCCACTTTTAAATTTAGTTTTAATTACTGTGGCCATCTGTGCGTCCCACATGGCATTCATGCTGTGACGCTGATCTAAGCGGAGAGTGTTCCAGCAGCCGGTCTTATCAAATTTCAACTGATTGAGGATCTGTGGTGGTGGGCTTTGCAACTAGAACAGCAACACTACAATTTTGTTTCTAATTAGGATACAAAATGCAAGCAACTAACATGACCTCTCTGTTTGAACAGCAGATTGATACAGCATTCTAGCTTACAATCCGGGTATGGTAGCATTGTAGGTTACAGCCTCCAGGCTAAACATCGGCAATATATAGCAGTAACCCGATCAAGGCCACTGCGATTTTCGCTATCCAGTGCACTATTTACTTCCCCGAAATGTATTAACTGCCTCCGATAACCTGGCGCGTGGCTGCATGACTGTGTTTATCTAATGTCTTGCAGTTGATGACTCAGCAACAACAAGACCAATTCCAGTTAGTCCAGGTGGAGAAGTAAGCACACAACAACCTAGATCAACACCAGCAGGTGAGTTTCAGTTTTTGCTGTCGCTACCTGGTGTTCAATGGCCTCATCAGAATACAGCAACTTCACTGGCCTTCGTTGCTGGCAGCCATGTGTAGTTCGCGATTGCCATTTTTTCCTTTGATACAGGTTTTAGCCCCATTTTTGTCTTGTACTTTCACTAGCAATGGTATATCTATATTGCATGCCTTCATGTGATTTGAAACGAGAAAAACGGCCGGTGGGGCACAAGTTATGCGAGTCCACCAACTAAACCAGGTTTTGAACGGTCAGACGTGCACAAGGTAGCACAAGACTAACAAGGAGTACTGAGACATTCTACAGCAAGGAAGTGAGTAAGAGAGAGTGACTTGGTGGACTCCAACGCATAACTTGTGCCCCACCATTTTCCTTGTTTCAATTTAACACTTTCCTTGGCTCACCATCAGAGTAATTCATGTAATTGATTTCCATTTTGTGTTTTGTAGTTGATGATGGAAGAACAACGAGACCAATTGCAGCTAGTTCAGGTCCAGGGACAACAATGCCTCCAACACCAGCAGGTGAGTGTGGGGAACAAAATAATTCCATGAGTAGTGTGAAAAATAAAGGAGAGTTAGAAATGAAATAGAGACTGTATGCATGATAACCATGATCTGGAGGACATGTGTATGTCATGGTTGATGATAACACCTGGAATGGTGATGCATAGAAACAATAAGGTAGATCGGGCGTGTGTGTGTTTTGAGAACGAGTGGTTTGACAACCACTTCCTCATTGTTTGTGCTTCTTTTTGATTTGATATAGGATCCTTCGCCACAGTATCTCCTTCAAGAGTGGAGTTGGACTCTAGCACCAACAATTTTGTGCTCAGATGCAGTCACAATGATCCCAATGCGTTATTCGTGATTTATCGCTGGTCTCTTTCGGATGGCAGAGATCTTCCTTTGGGTCGATTTGAGATCGGTGGCTTGAATGGAGAAGTACTGACAATCCAGGAACCAATTGCATCAGATGCAGGCAACTATGTATGCAGTGTAGCTAGTTTTGGATCCACTGAAATTAGACCGGGATCTGCAGAAGTGGTATTCAGTGTGGTTACAACCACAACACAAGGTGAGTGGAATTTTTTGTTCCGTGTTCACAAGAAATTATTTATGAACATAGGGTGCTGTGTATTTCAATGTTTGACAAGACCTTTTCTAACATTGACGAGATCATTACCCACACACATTATTCTGGATCTAGTTAAAATTTGCTACATCCTCAACCCGTCACCACCATGCGCTCTTAGCCGAACCCATTCACGAAGCATATCACACCAGCACAGCAAGGACACTTCCGTTGACAGATAATGTTACGCTTCTAGACAGGTGTTTCACTCTTGCGAACTCATCAGTGGAGGATGATAATGCGGTGAGTCTCGCCTCGCCAACACACGAGGGACCATGCAACATCATTTCAATATGCACCGCATACCTTCCAGTGGCATCATTAGTCTAGATTTTTTACAAACAGGGAAAAAATTAGCCCTTCTTCCATTGGCTCAACGCTTGTGCAAGCATCCATTTAGCATTACTATGGATGTGCAAGTGAAGAGCTTAGAATTGATTCGTGACAAGAAATTTGGGAATGCTTCACTATAATAATGGGGGTTTTCAGGTCGTGCACAACTCGTCAGCTTTGTCCATTGTTGTTGCAATGCATCGTACACTTGTTAGGTTTATTCTCACTTTCACCTTTTTGTGATTCCGTGTATGGGTATAATGTTATGGATGTTCCCATGCGCACTGTATGTTTTTACATCTTTTCTGAATACTAGTCAATGTTCTTGCTCAGTTTCTCTTATTGGACTGTATTTCACCTGCAGCAACGGCAGCAACGCCAACTACTCCTCAAGTTCTTGTCACAACTAAAGGTATGCACGCATTCATGACGCACCGGTGATACATGGCGATTCATTTTTGTGCGTTATGTCCCTGCAGTCTCGTTTCTTGTATGCTAGCAACTTCTTTTTATAGCATAAGACTAAAGAGTGTAGATAGTGATCACACTGTGACACTGTGACACTGTGACACTGTGACACTCTTCCATGGCTTTCTTCAGTGTTACTTGAAGTACACTAAAACTTGCGAATAGCCACCCTCTGTTGTCCACTAAACATGTGATTTGTCATCATTTGTGGGGTTAAAAGCATGCAGTCAAATTATCACTGTGTCTGAAGATTGTGTCATTATTGGATAGTTGTTATACCCAAGGTCATTATTCACGAGGCTCACTGTACATAGAATAGCTGGGCAAATGCTCTCTTTTTGAACAAGATCGTAGCAGACAATACTCATACCACCCCAAGAGATGCGGCGAGTAAACTGACAAACGTGACAATCTCTCTATATCGTATCAGGTAATCACCTAGATTTCTTTATGGTTGGCTATCACACTCCTATCTGGGGTTGCTACACCCTCATACTAGCATTGCTTGCATTTGCTATGAGCTTGAGTTGAATAAAAATCTTATTAACCCTTTGGCTCCCCCATAACTCCACTATTTAGCAATAGCCATAATTTTCGCTCAAATTGTGTCAACTTTTGGTCATAACTTACGTTCTAGTAGCCTGATTTCCACAATCTTGGGCTCTCCGGAAAGCTCTTCTCAGCGCGAACACAATGAGCCATCACCGAGTGAAATCAGAGTAGCAAGCCCAGCTCTACAGCCCAGCGAAGGTACCACATCGCTGGGAATGTCCTCAATCCCTTTCTTCTTCAGCCATTTCAATTTCCTTGCTCGCCCAGCTCTGATTTTTTTTGTACTGCCGTAGCAGGTAGCCTGCACCATGATTTACGCAAAAAAATTCATCACAGGTACTTGAGAACAAGGGGAATTCCCCGGTTCATGCTCGAAAATGTGCTCGGAACGAGAAAAGTGCCGTCCTCCAACTTTCGAGCGCGATATCTCAACAACCGTTGGAGCTATCGTGAAAACGATTGCACCAACGGAAAGCTGAGGACTTTAGCTACACTCTACATACTTCGATTCTCACGATAGTGCAATATTTGAATGAGTTATGGCTGTTTGAAGTCATCGACGGAATACCGTCGAAATTTGTATAGTGGGGAGCCAAAGGGTTAAAATAAGAGCATCTCTGTTCTTGAGCCTTGCTCTCAAAACCTGGTAATCAGTTGCTTGTGTACAGGATAATCATCCAACTGTAGTCGATCAAGATGTCCATCACATCCTGTTCCCACGGTTTATTTTGCCTTTTGCATTCCCTCCAGGGTATAGTGTGAGTGTTTCCCCTGAGAGAGTACTGATGAACAGCTCTACGTACAGCTTCCAGTTAACATGTAGTCATGACTATCCAGATGTTGCTGGCCTGGCACCAATCATACAGTGGGTAAGAGCATATGGAGTACCACTGCCCATGACTCGGGTGGTGATCAGCGGTGCATCTGGAGAGATCCTGACCGTGGAGAATGCTTTGCCTTCTGATGCTGGACAATATGTGTGTACGGTGCAAACGATGGACAACAACTTCAACGCTGGATCAGCAATGGTTGTATATGGTGAGTAATGAGCGATGAGTGATGACTGATAGTCATTTAAGAGTATATTCAATATCCATGATTGTGGTGTTTTGAAGAGTGGGTGGACAAGTCATTGGGGGTTAGCCCCTCCCATTGTGTTATTTTGATTGCGACGTTGTCCTGTTTCACATAGGATTGCACTCACTCTGGACAACTGGACTGTTTTTCACACATCCACTGAACACACTGGTCAAATCCTGTTGAGCTTTTTGTAGGTGTTGATTTGTAGTGCATGCAGTAGATCAGAGTGTCCCTGCAGCCAGCCTGATCACCTTTGTGGCCATGAGCGATTAAGGATCTGAGGTGGCGGGCTTCGCACCTAGAACAGCAAGACTACATGTACATTGATAAAGATACTAAAATTAATGCAAGTGGAAAGTAGGTAGTATGGCCTGTGTGTTGAACCAAATGATTGATAAAGCACTGTGGCTTACAGTCCAGACATGGTAGCGCTGTAGCTTGTAGCCTCCAGGCTAAACATCTGCAATATACTAGCAGTAACCCGGTCAAGGCCAGGGCAATTTTTGCTGCCCAGTTATGTATAAACTGCCTCCCAGGACCTGACTAGTGGCTGGCTGCGTTGATCCAATGTCATGCAGTTGATGACTCAGCAACAACAAGACCAATTCCAGTTAGTCCAGGTGTAGAAGTGAGCACACAACAACCAGGATCAACACCAGCAGGTGAGTTTCAGTTTTTGCTGTCGCTACCTGGTGTTCAATGTCCTCATCAGAATACAGCAACTTCACTGGCCTCCGTTGATGGCAGCGATGTGTAGTTCACGATTGCCATTGTCCCTTTGATACAGGTGTTTTGCCCCACTTTTGGTTTATATTTTCACTAGCAATGGCCTTGATCCTTGAAGGGTGGTGGCGTTCCTACGGATGTGTAAAAGTCGGTTTCCAGCCGAGTCTCACGTGAACCATGAATATTTTTCTTTTTTTAGCAATGGTATATTTATTTTGCATCCCTTCATGTGATTGATTTTTATTTTGTGTGTTGTAGTTGATGATGGAAGAACAACGAGACCAATTGCAGGTAGTTCAGGTCCAGAGATTACCACAGAAGAAGGTGTATCGACAACAATGCCACCAACACCAGCAGGTGAGTGGGGGAATAAAATTATTCCATGAGTGGTGTGAAATACATGTATGCGTGTAAAGTTAGAAATGAAATAGAGACTGTATGCATGATAACCATGATCTGGAGGACATGTATGTCATGGTTGATGATCACACCTGGAATGGTGATGCATAGAAACAATAAGGTAGATCGGGTGTGTGTGTGTGTGTTTTGAGAATGAGTGGTTTGACAACCACTTCCTCGTTGCTTGTGCTTCTTTTTGATGTGATGCAGGATTCTTCGCCACAGTATCTCCGTCAAGAGTAGAGTTTGATTCTAGTACCAACAATGTTGTGCTCAGATGCAGTCACAATAATCCGAATGCGCTATTCGTGACTTATCGCTGGTCTCTTTCGGATGGCAGAGATCTTCCTTTGGGTAGATTTGAGATCGGTGGCTTGAATGGAGAAGTACTGACTATCCAGGAACCAATTGCATCAGATGCAGGCAACTATGTATGCAGTGTAGATATTGGTGGATCCACTGAAATTGGACCGGGATCTGCAGAAGTGGTATTCAGTGTAGTTACTACCACAGCACAAGGTGAGTGTGATTTCTTGTTCTATGTTCACAAGCAGCTACAGATAAACATAGGGTGTTGTGTCGTTCAATGTTTGAGATGACTTCTTTTTTGTAGTAGTGAGTCAGCATAGTGGTCTACAAAGATGAAAGCCTGTATACATGCAATGCATTCTGTAAGGAGAATACAGGAGTTGTGCTTAGTCTATTGAGGCATTGTTCAATTGCACTTTTCATTCCTGTGAAAAAATGACAGAGAATGCATCACTTAGCTACGCTGCTTTGGCTAGAACCTAGAAGAAAAGGCGAGCGTCATATGCTTTTTTTATGTGTGCTAGAACGAAACCTCCCTAATCTTTGTATTATGATCACAGCGCACAGGCAAATACAAACAGATAGGACACTGTCTTCGGAGGAGAAGGAGAGAAAAGTCTCTGAGGACAGACAGTGTTAGGAGTACTCAGAGCAATACTTTAAAAAGTCGATAGGTGAGATAGTCGGTACTCTATCACCCCGTCGTGGATCAAGGTACGACAATATCTTTGTCATCTACATGTATTTGTTCCATGATTATGTGAATGCAGGGATCACTTCTGATTCACTGACTACGGCATCTGGTGACATGATGGTCACTGATTTGGGCGGCAGTGGCACCACGGACTCCACATGCAGAACAGTGGGTAAGCAATACATTTTACTTGAAGTATCTTGCAGTCAATTGGACATTTGATACCGGACCGAAGGAGGTTTTGACATCTTCATCAGATCAACCATTTTCTAATGTTCTTTTCTGTTTGACTTTTGGCCTTCCCGATAATGCTTGTGCCCGTTAAGAGAAAGTCTCCATCTAAAGCAACCAATACACTGTGAATGTCTACTTTAACTCTGATTTTGCTTTCTGTTGTACTGCTTCAGACGCACCTGTGTGGCCAGATAACGCAATACGCTTTGTTGATGAGTCACTGGGCATGTACCAAGTGCCATCATATCCGAACTTTGTGGAAGGAGTGAGCTTCTTCAGCGTGGAGCTCTTTGTGGACAATGCCTGGGGACCAGTGGGACAGATTGCTGTGGGTAACAGTACAAAGGAGGTTGTGATACCACGACTTGGTGCGGGAACACAAGCAGCACTGAGAATTCGCTATCACGGTGATGCAGACAACTGCATTGTGTCCGAATGGAGTGAAGCATTGAGTTTCACAGTTCCATTGCAAGGTAAATATGCACAGTGGTTGCCAAAAATTAGTCTTTCATCTATTGGCTCAACGCTTGTGCAAGCATCAATTTACCATTACTATGAAGGTGCGGGCGAAGAGTTAAGAATTGATTCGTGACAAAAAAAAATTGGAATGCTTCACTATTATACTGGAGGTGTGTTAGGTCGTCAACAACTCGTTAGCTTTGTCCATTGTTGTTGTTTCTCTTATTTGACTGTATTCCGCCTGTTGAGAATCCGGTGAGAGACCAGGTTGAAAAGCTTGCAAACTATTAATTTGAGGATCGTGAAGCTTTCTTCTCTTCTTGCGTGTAGTGACACTTCTGTTTACTTCCCGGTGTTCTACATTGCCTGCAGTTGTAACAACTGACATGCCAACACCGAGCAATGTCACTGGTACTGATGCCATGGATGGAACAACTGTCCCAATCATAGGGTCCGGAACAGCACCCGATACATCAACGGCAGCAACACCAACTACTCCTCAAGTTCTTGTAACAACTAAAGGTATGCACGCATTCATGAAGCTCCAGTGATACATAGCGATTCATTTTTTTGTACGTAATGTCCGTACAGTCTCGTTCCTTGTATGTTAACAACTTTCTTTCACGATATGGCATAAGACTAAGAGTGCAGATAGTGATAACACTGTGACACTGTGACACTGTGACACTGTGACACTGTGACACTGTGACAATGTGACACTGTGACACTTTTTCATGACTTTCTTCAGCGTTACTTGAAGTACACTGAAACTTGCGAAAAACCACCCTCTGTCGTCCACTATAACATTGTCATTGTGATTTGTCATCATTCGTGGGGTTTAAAGTATGCCGGCCAATTGTCACTGGGTCTGAAGATCGTGTCCTTATTCAATAGTTGTTATACCCAAGATCGTTACTCACGAGACTGACTGTACATAGAAGAGCTGGGGACATGCTCTTTGTTGAACAAAGGTGGTACGAGACAATACCCATACCACCCCAAGAGATCCGGAGAGTAAACTGACAGAAGTCACAATCCCTCAATACCGTATCAGATATTCTCCTAGATTTCTCTATGGTTGGCTATCACGTTCATATCTGGGGTTGCTCCTCATATTAGCATTGCTTGTGTATACTATGAGCTTGAGTTAATAAATATCTAAACTAATGAAGAGCATCTCTGTTCTTGATCCTTTCTCTCGAAATCTGATAGTCAGTTGCTTTTGTATGGGATAATAATCAAACCGTAGTCGATCAATATGTCCATCATATCCTGTTCCCACGGTTTATTTCACCTTTTGCATTCCCTCCAGGATATAGTGTGAGTGTTTCCCCTGAGAGAGTACTGATGAACAGCTCTACGTACAGCTTCCAGTTAACATGTAGTCATGACTATCCAGATGTTGCTGGCCTGGCACCAATCATACAGTGGGTAAGAGCATATGGAGTACCACTGCCCATGACTCGGGTGGTGATCAGCGGTGCATCTGGAGAGATCCTGACCGTGGAGAATGCTTTGCCTTCTGATGCTGGACAATATTCGTGTACGGTGCAAACAATGGACAACAACGTCGATTCTGGATCAGCAATGGTTGTATATGGTGAGTAATGAGCGATGTGTGATCGGTGATACTCATTGTAAGAGTGTATTTGTCGTTGCCTAGCAATGTAGTTCTAGTTTTCTTCGGGCACCAAAATTCGTGTTGGGTGGCACTGCTCATTATCATAGTGCCCCTGAAAACTCAAACCAGCTTCCACCAAGCTAGGAATCAGACCAATTCCCCACATGCCTAGTCCCCATATAAGACATGTGCCGCTGCGCCGGACGGCAAAGCACGGAAGGTAACCCCTTCTCTACAGCATGATGTCGGGTGCAGAAAACGCAGCAAGAGAAAGCGCAGCAAGAGAAAGCGACCGTGGGTGGATTTTCCCCACTTTTAATTGCTGCGGCCATCTGTGTGACACACATGGCATGCATTCATGCTATGGCGCTGATCGAAACATAGAATGTCTCTGCAGCCGGTCTAATCACATGTGTTGCCAACTGATTGAGGGCCTGTCGTGGTGCGCTTTGCACCTAGAACAGCAAGACTACATGAATTAGGATACAATATGCCAGTAGAAAGCAGCTGGCATGGCCTCTCTGTTTAAACAAAGGATCAATAAAGCATTCTAGCTTACAGTCTGGCCATGGTAGTATTGTAGGTTGCAGCCTCCAGGCTAAATACCGGCAATATAAAGCAGTAACCCGATCAAGGCCACTGCACTATTTACTACCCCGAAATGTATGATTGCCTCCCAGGACCTGACTAGTTGCTGCCTGCGTTGATCCAATGTCTTGCAGTTGATGACTCAGCAACAACAAGACCAATTCCAGTTAGTCCAGGTGGAGAAGTGAGCACACAACAACCTGGATCGACACCAGCGGGTGAGTTTCAGTTTTTTTCTGCCGCCTGGTATTCAATGGCCTCATCAGAATGCAGGAACTTCACTGGACTTCGTTGCTGGCAGCGATGTGTTGTTCGTGATTGCCATTGTTCCTTTGATACAGGTGTTTTGCCCACTTTTGTCTTGTGTTTTCACTAGCAATGGTATATTGATATTGCATGCCTTCTTGTGATTTCCATTTTGTGTGTTGTAGTTGATGATGGAAGAACAACAAGACCAATTGTAGGTAGTTCAGGTCCAGAGACAACAATGCCACCAACACCAGCAGGTAAGGGTGGGGAATAAAATTATTCCATGAGGAGTTTCTAGAAAAAGAAAACGTACCAAGGAACTACAAGTTACGCTAGAATGTCCACTAACATCACCAGTTACTAAACAATCTGCTCATGCGATAACATTGCACACGATACTGCCGGACGGTACTAACGTTCTGCAACTAATCTATAAACTAATCATTGACTCTCCATCCGAGTCCATTCCATGAGTAGTGTGACATATAAAGGAAAGTGAGTAATGAAATAGAGACTGTATGCATGATAACTATGATCTGGAGGACATGTATGTCATGTTTGATGATCACAACTGGAATGCCATTATGGTAATGCATAGAAACAATAAGGTAGATCGGGTGTGTTTTGTGTTTTGAGAACAAGTGGTTTGACAACCACTTCCTCATTGTTTGTGCTTCTTTTTGATGTGATATAGGATCCTTCGCCACAGTATCTCCATCAAGAGTGGAGTTGGACTCTAGCACCAACAATTTTGTGCTCAGATGCAGTCACAATGATCCCAATGCGTTATTCGTGATTTATCGCTGGTCTCTTTTGGATGGCAGAGATCTTCCTTTGGGTAGATTTGAGATCGGTGGCTTGAATGGAGAAGTACTGACAATCCAGGAACCAATTGCATCAGATGCAGGCAACTATGTATGCAGTGTAGCTAGTTTTGGATCCACTGAAATTAGACCGGGATCTGCAGAAGTGGTATTCAGTGTGGTTACAACCACAACACAAGGTGAGTGTGATTTCTTGTTCCGTGTTCACAAGCGGCTACAGATGACAATAAGGTGTTGTGTTCTTCAATGTTTGAGAGGACTTTTTTCTTGTGGTAGTGAGTCAGCTTACTGGTACACACACACGCGCACGCACACGCACACACACACACACACACACACACACACACCTTGGACCTTGGGCGTGCTGCCATATTCTGGCTATGCGGACCCCATGGGGGGTTGAGCAGGTTCGGAACAGTAGGGGCGATGACGGGATAGGTCCTGTGGTCTACTGAAACGCCGACCGCAATTGCAAACGATGCAGAAGGAGCTACGGTCTGTGTTGGTTGCTCTGGCCAAGCACGGCTGCACTTGTGACGCTTCATGCCTTGGCGCGATAGCACACAGCGGTTTCAGCGGGTGCAGTGGAAGCTGCAGCGTTCGCAGGACATATTGTTCGTAAGAGGTGATTCAAGTGTGTCAGAAGATGCCTCTGCTCACACACACACACTCACTCTCACACACACACACACACACACACACACACACACACAGATGAGGGCCTGTAGACATGCAATGCATTCTGTATGGGGAATACAGAAGTTGTGTACCAACCGATACCAACAGGACACTGTAGATGATATTGTTGTGGAGCCTGAGCAAGAATTTATTGTTGATGCCACCGGTAAGATAGTGTTGGAGCTGTGTGGTGCACTTCACTTGCATTTCTTTTCTCTGGCCATGGGGAGGGGGCTAGTTGAAATAGGTTTTTTT
Source organism: Sycon ciliatum (assembly GCF_964019385.1). Classification (NCBI taxonomy): domain Eukaryota; kingdom Metazoa; phylum Porifera; class Calcarea; order Leucosolenida; family Sycettidae; genus Sycon; species Sycon ciliatum. Next base: position 8,387,977 of record NC_088643.1, read on the forward strand.
GGTACGAAAGGCCTAGTCGAAACTATAATGGCTACTGTGCTTCATGGACATTGAAATCCAAGAACATGTGTATGCGGTTGGAGGCGCTAAAGATATTACACAACCATGAATGTGGAATACCCACCAGTTTGGAAGACCAATCTCATGTCTTTTTCGCAGCGTTTGTGATTTTCAGAGTGTCTCTGTTGATATTTGATGTCCCCACCTGGTTCAGACCAGTTCAAGACCCTGGTGGGGGATTCCACTGTGGATCAACCACATGAAGAATTTTTTTACTGAATACCACAGAACCATCAGATGCTGCACAGCGGGGGCGGTGGCATATTGGATGGAAGTGGGGGCAGGGCAAAAGTAACTCTTCCGACCAAAGGTCTCGGAATCATCGTTACTCCTGTGCGCCGATTCATAGGAGAAAAGAACATATGCATCCAAGAGGGAAGAAATGTTGTCGTCATTGGTGTAGGTGTGGGTACTGCAGCACCAAGATGTGATAGGTTCCACAGTGTTGTTCAGCAGTCCAGTTGTCACACGAATGCCTCACATTCAGTCTAGCACGTCCATGTAGAATTTACGGTGTTTGGATCCTGAAGTAAGGGGTTGTCTGTATACTGTACAAACTTCTATCTGCATACAACATTCTGCTATCGTGTCAACATACCATTCGTGTTCACTTGCCTCAGGTCCGACTCCATCCACTGAACCTGCAAGCGTCACTACTAGCAATGTTACTCAGACTGCAACAGCACCGGGCAACTGTCGAACACTGCGTAAGTGACGTAAAATTGTTGGTGGTGATTTATGCTGATTTTAGTCAATCTCTAGTGATGTGTGGACAGCTTGACGTAGTAGAATGTTCCCCGTTCAAAGACGTCCAAGATTGCCTGATGAGTCCTGCAGGGATGAAGCATACATCACAACCTTAGCCAAGTCGCCGCTGTGTCATTGCAAGTGCACCAGGCGCTAACTGATGTACCAGCCATCTAAAAACAGAAAGGTTCCAGGCTGTCCAATAGCAACCAGCTATGTGGATGTCACCAGCCATGCATCAACTAGGTGCCGTGCGCAAACAGATGATGGTGGGGAGAGAAAGGGAGCTGTCGGCCAGATTTTTCCAGCTTAGAAGACACTGTTTGTGGGATACTGTGGGTTGGGGTGGACATTTTTCTGATCTTATTCTGCCTGGCATGTCGTGTCAATAAGAGATATTGCATGCATGAGGCGCTTACTTTGCTGCACGTGTTCACGTATCGAAAACTCCTTGGGGATGTGTGATATTGTGCGGGACATAATGCTTGATACCTGAATCCTGTCACTTCAACCACACATGCAAATCAAAGACCACTGGGCACACTTCTGTGTGACATCACATGCCTTTGGTGACGCTTGCGAATCAATGTGTATGCTAGCTACAGGCCATTCCATTCAGCTGGATGCTTTCTAAGTATTCCTTGTGTCTGAGCGGCTACCAGAACTTTATACATCAACTATTGGCCTGCTAACGGTTCTTTTGTGCTTTCACAACATGCAGCTGCTCCTGTTTGGAATGAACAGGATATTGTTGAAGTTGGGGCTACATATGTGGAGGTTATTTTCCCGACGTACGCCGGCTATACTCCTAGTGTTGGCGTGTTTGAGCTGGAGAGCTATGAGGACGGCGAATGGCAGAGTGAAGGTACGGTGCCTGTGGCTGACACAGCACTAACGGCTGAACTATCACCTCTAGCACCCGACACAGAGCTGCGCCTCCGTCTCCGCTACATCGATGACTCTGAAAGATGCAATGTGTCGGAGTTCAGTGATGTTCTAGAAATCCGAACCCTCCCCACCACCAGCACCGGTACCCTGACTCCGGGTAAGTCCTTTCATCTTTGTACTTTTGTTTAAAGAATGATTTATCTCTTGTCTGCATGTTTTATGCGCTGATACCATTCTCTGGTACCAAAAACAAAAGTTTTTCATTCTCGTCAGTGATCTGGGTGTGTGCCAGTGTAACATTCAAAGTTCGTAAACCTGTCTTGAATCATGACTCTTAAATCCCGAGTTTGGAATTCAGAGTTTAGAATCTGGACTTTGGAATCCAGAGTCTTGAATCAGGAACTTTTGTGGTTTTATGTTCTCTGAATTATTCATTGCATTCTTCCAGGAGTCACCAGTGCCCCAACTGCTACAACTCGGGTGACAATCACCGGCACCGCTATCAGGAACACGACAGAACCCAGCACTGGTGGAACAACACCATCGACAGGCTGTAGCGCTGATCTAGGTAACTCTCCCATCCGAAACACTATTGCGTTGGAGGTTGCGGACAATAAGAAAATGTCACAAGTCACGAATGAACATTTTTGGGGTCAAATCTGATTCACTCTGACCATCGCAAAGTACAGTATACAGGTGTAGGGGCTCTCACATCGTATGCTGGTCTGACCATTTCCTGTACCAATAGTGGGTCTCCCGCCAGTTAGGCTCACACCAGTCAGTGCCAGGCAGTATTGGCGGATGTATCGCCTTACTGTGAGATAAACTGCCCCAATGTGTGTGGATCGATACGAAAACTGGATTGGCTATGGGGCTATGTTGTGTAAGCGATGAGACGGAGTGGGGTTCTACCGCTGTGCGAAATGTATCATTCTAAACCATCTGCTGCTTGAATCCTCTCTTTGTGTTTACTTCAAATCACTGCAGATGCTCCAAGATGGAGCCAGGATAGCATCACGGAGCTGAGTGACACGTATGCAGATGTCCTGTTCAGTACCTATCCGGAATACACGCCAGGTGTCAGCTTTTACCAAGTGGAATACCTTACAGGCGACGGCTCTTGGAACGTGACTGGAACTGTACCTGTCGACGCTTTGGCACTGACCGTTCGTCTGCAACCGCTGGAGCCCAACAGGGCATACAGTCTGCGTATCCGGTACCACCAGGACGCGGACAACTGCCGAGTTTCTCGCTACAGCGACGTTTTGACATTCACAACGCTGTCTTCCGGTACAAGTAGGTTGCACATGCGGGACAGTGTGCTGTGGGTGCAGAATTTCTGTTCTCTGTCACGCCGCAATTTCACTCCTAGTCTCTAATTTGAGCCTATGATATAAACCTTGGCCATGGATGCATGGATAATGTAAGCATGATGCAGTAGTGTCTTCACAGAACTGTTCTTGCTCTGTCGAGTATCTCTCCCTCCTACACTGATTATTGTTGCTGTTGTGTGCTACTTGTGGTGGATGCAGCGAGTACTACACAGCCATTGACAACTCAGCCAGGCGATGTCACCAGCACAAATGCTATAGCCGACACAACCAGTTCTGTTGCTACAGATCTGGAACCAGTGGCTGAAGGTAAGAGTTGTGCACGGTACTGCCAAATCATCCAATTCACCGGAAACCGCCCCAAAAACCCATCCTTTGTGTAAAAACCGAAGCAAACGATTACCCTCTGCAAGTGCATGATTCGAAAGTTGCTTGACTAGGACATACCCACCTTTAAAAAAATTATAATAATACACACAACTCGCATCTTCCCGGAACCTGTTAGACAGGAGCAGAGTCGACGCATCTGTCAACAGTGTCACATACAAAGAGGTGATGATATAAGCTCAGTGGTCCAGGGCATTTAACTTTGCACTTCAGGTCGGATTTCACCTAGCAAAGCTGTAGCAGACCAATCATATCACCGTACTGCACACTGTGTTTGTGTCAATGAAGGTAACATTAACCCCTTTAGCGCGAGCGTCGTACTAGTACGACGCACATGAGTTGCATGCCCCACGGCCGTCGTACTAGTACGACGCGCGCTGTACACTGTACAGTGAACCTGCATCTCATAGTCGTGGGGTCCGTGTTGAGTCCATAGTGACTTGTTCAAACTATCGTAACTCACTCAATACTTGGTCGATTCTCACAATCGAAACATGTATCTGCAAGAGAAAACTCTCAGCTGGCGATAGAAACAATCGCCGAAGCGATGCGACTACCGGTTGTGGAGATATGCGACTCGACACGGCAAATTTCAACTCGATTTTTTTGCGCAGTCTGCAGAACGCGTATTTTCCATCATGGATCATTTGTGCGCTACCTGCTGCCATGGAAACAAGATTCAAATGATGGTAGTGGATCCCGTGAGTCCTCACAAAAAATTTGAGCTCGATACGAGCAAGGAGACCGAAATGGCAGCTGAATATTTGAGTTTTGTTAGTCTTGGCCGTGCTCAAGTCTGTCGAGCGCGTGGATGAAGTTTGCCAGACTGTAGCACGGGGTTTTGGTTTCGCTCCGAGCTAGGTTTGACACCAGTTTGTCACTCGTCTCAAGACCTTTCCAGGAAGCTCAAGATCGTGGAATTCGTCCAAGGGAAGGTAAAGTTATCGATCCTTGAGCAGCTAGTACTTTCATGGGAAAATGCGACTTTTACAGGTGTTGTCGTGTGGCGCGCTCAGGTAGCGTCGTGCTAAAGAGGATAACTCATGCTGCCACCCATACATAGCCCCACATTCTTTATCCCGAGACTTACGATGTTGTTCAGCACTATGAAACGTCTGGCATAGTTCTCTTTAAATGTTGGTACTCTGTACCACTCTAGGTCAAAATAAAAGAATTCTATTCAATGACACAAGGACAGTTGCTTATCAACGGCATGTCCATCAAAGTGTGCTTAAGCTTAGTGAATATACCAGTGATCAGTGTGACTGATGCAGTATGAACCTTCAATTTTGTTTGCACGGGGCAAGTCTACTTCAACAGTATACACTGTGCTATCAGCCCTGCATGGATACAGTAAAACCTGTGACTAACGACCACCCCTTGGGGCCAGAGAAAGAGGTCTTTAGTGGCAGGTGGTCTTTAGTTAGAGGTTTGCACCGCACAACCATATGTGAATGTGAGACCGCCTGTGCCTGGCAAAGTGGTCTGTAGTACCAGGCTGGTCTTTAGTGGCAGGTGGTCTTTAGTTAGAGGTTTGCACCGCACAACCGTATATGAATGTGAGACCGTCTGTGCCTGGAAAAAGTGGTCTGTAGTACCAGGCTGGTCGCTAGTCACCGTGGTCTTTAGTTATAGGTTGTACTGTAGTCATAAACTGTGCATGATGGACATGTACAGTGCTGCTCAGTAAATGTTCGATTGAATAGGTCTAGGGATGCACAGCGTCCGGCACATACTTGACTTATGCCATCTTATCTCATCGAGCAGCACTGAACTTTAGTGGGCTGCACATACCGTATTTTACCGGTTGTAAGTCGACCCCGGTTATAGGTCGACCCCCGTATCCGGAGGTCTCAATTCTGCGTTTTAAAGTTTTCACCCAACGAAGCACTACCAACCACGCCCTGCTACTAACACATCAACAAATCTTGTTGGACGGTATAAAGTCCCAATCCTTGAAAAAGGCCAATAAACTGGCAAACATGTGTACACATGGTGCACTCATGCATGCAGGGCAGGTCATTTTTTTGTAAGATTCTGATAGTTCCCGGTTATAAGTCGATTTCCGGTTGTAAGTCGACCCCCACCCTTTCTCCTTCTATTTTTAGTCCTAGAAGGTCGACTTACAACCGGAAAAATACGGTACCAAAAATAGAACACGTCCTCTGCACAAAGGCAATGGCAGTGTGTTGTTCGCACTACTCTTCAGCCCTGTCAGAATCTGACACAAGATATGCCAAATGGTATAGCATAGTTCTGTATCATCACCGTTTAAAAACACTATGGGGTGTGTGTGTGTGTGTCTGCATGTGCACACGTTCATGCGTGTGTACATATGTATGTATGTGTGTATGCGCGTGTGTGTGCATGTAAGTGTATGTGAGTGTGTGTGCGTGTGTGTGTGTGCGGATTTGCGTGTGCGTGCATGCATGCATGTGTTTGTGTGTGTGTGTGTGTGTGTGTGTGTGTGTGTGTGTGTGTGTGTGTGTGTGTGTGTGTTTGCACGCTCGTGTGTGTGTGTGGGGGGGGGGGTGTGTGTGTGTGTGTGTGTGTGTGTCGTGTGTGTGTATGGTTGTTATGGTTTATTACAGTCTACTTTGCCAGTGTATCTCCAACAAGGGTGATAGCCGATGCAAGTACAGACCAGATTGTCTTGACATGTAGTCACGATGCACCAAGTAACATTAATCCCACGTACACATGGACTAGGCAAGATGGTACACCACTGGATGTGGTGCGTCATGTTATTGAAGGTGACAGTGGTGAAATACTGCGCATTCAAGATCCCGAACTATCAGACAGTGGACAGTATGTGTGTGAAGTGGAGGCACCTGGTTCCATGTTCTATCCTGGAATAGCTGGAGTTGAGTTTGGTATGTACAACAATACTATTGTGACAATGTGCGCATGCAAGTCATTGTTTTGAATGCCCGTGTACGTGAGTGTATTCGCGTGTGTGTGTGGGGGGGGGGGGGGGAGTCGGGCAGAGAGTGCGCACAGAAGGTGGACTCAAAGGTCCTCCAGTCGATGTCTTCCTTGTCTGTTGCGTGTGTCATTTCCTGTCATTCTTTCTTTACGAGTGAGTTGCGAGGTATATGAACTTAAAAAAGAGGGAAGGGGGTGGTAGGGTAGGGCTGGGTGTTTTGCAGCACCCTAACATAGCTATCGCTCACACGCCAAACACACAGTGATATATGGGTAACCCGGAACATTTCACTGTAAATGTGTGCATGTTGCCCATATACTGCACAGTGGATTCACCTGGTACGATGCCGACAACCGGGCCAGTGATGACAACTCCATCGGGCACCGCTGTAACTACTGACAAAGGTTAGCGGAGAAGTGCATGTTCAGCCTTGCCTCGCTTATACACACACCTTTGCACATGCACACTATATTGACCATCCATAAGTCTTGTTATATTCTGAGTGTATGACTTATAATATACTCGGATGGAGAGCCAATGATTAATTTATAATAAAGAAAAGGACCAAGGAACTACAAGTTACGCTATAATGTCCACTAACACCACCAGTTACTTGACAATCAGCTAATGCGATAACATTGCAAAAAACTGACCGACAGTACTGACGTTCTACGACTAACTGGCTATCATCTCTAGCACGTCTTGGGTGCGCGCTCCAGCAGCCTTCCAACTTGGAAGGTTCTAAGTTATATGAAAACATGGGAGGGAAGGTAGGCACACTTGTCTTGTCCCAATTAATTTTTTAAATATCTCAATTAATTTACGCAATCTCCGGACAGCTGGCTGTTTTGACCTTTTTAGGTCTCATCGGCGGAGCTCAGAGAGACTGGCCGAACTGCAATGAAGTCTCCTGAATAGCAAAGCATTTGTAACATCCTTTTATGGATATCTCTTGCAGAGTGCTTCTACAACGGCGTGAATGAGCATTGCCAATAACAGGACAAGAATGGCAAAGAAAACGGTGAAATTTATTGAAAAGAAACTTTGATTCTTTCAGCGCAGGAAAATACTAGTTCAGATATAGAGATAAGTGGCGTGTGGACAAGTAAAATTCACCTGTTCATTCAGAAATACATGCACATTCTATCTTTGTCTATTCTGGTTATTTGCTAGTAGCTCGTGCTTCGTTTAATCCCTGTTGCATCCGTTACAATCCTATGGGCTCTATTTTCCCCGTGTGAATGTGTCTGTGTGTGTGCAAGCACGTGTGTGTGTGTATTTGTGTGTGTGTGTTGTGTGTGTGTTTGTGTGTGTCTGCGCGTCTGTGACTTTGTGTGTATTTGTGCACTCATAGATATGAAGCCATTGGTTGAAGTCCTGTCCGACACAGGAACACCCGGACTAAGTCAAGTGCTGGTCAATATTCCAGAGCTGAATGAAACAATGAAAGGCACGGGTCCTGTTGTGGTAGAATACCGTCCCAGCGGCGAGGAAGACTGGGTTAGAGTACCTGTACCTACTGGATCTTCTCAGATTGTCCTTCCAGAGCTACTGGCCGATGGGACGTATGATATTCGTGTTGTACTGGAACCAACGGATACCACTGTAGATGATATTGTTGTGGAGCCAGAGCAAGAATTTATTGTTGATGCTTCCGGTAAGATAGTGTTGAAGCTGTGTAATATAGCACTTGACTTGCATTACCTTGTTCTGGCCGTGAGGATGGGGCTAGCAAAACCAGTTGAGGACCCTGATAGGGGATCGCATTACGGATCTAACAATTCATCGTCACAGAGTAGGGTTGGGGGCTGCTCCAAAAAAAGACGGGTTAGAAAGTCCTCATAAAGTCATGTTGCACATTTCAGTTATGTTGTCAAGCGAATAGCTCTCATCCGGTATAGTCTGTGTAACTGCTAAAGGGAAGTAATGGTGCAAGGCTACTGGCGTTATCACGCGCCCTTACTGCATCCAGCTTGCTTGCTAAAGCTGAACAGTGGCATTGGAGGTAGGTGATTATCTATATTGCATGCCGGTCTGTGATTGCTCCATTTTTGTGTTGTTTTAGTTGATGATGGAACAACAACGAGACCAATTGAAGGAAGTTCAGCACCAGGGATTACCACAGACGGAGGTGTATTCACAACAATGCCACCAACACGAGCAGGTGAGTGTGTGTGTGGGGGGGGGGGGGGGGTGTTCCATTCGCAGTCTTCAGTAAGGCAGATCGAGTGTAGTTTGTGCTAGTGAGGTGTGACAATCACTTTCTTGTTTGTTCTGTTTCCTTTGATTTGATGTAGGCTTTTTCGCCACGGTGTCCCCGTCAAGAGTGGAGTTTGATTCTAACACCAACAATGTTGTGCTAAGATGCAGTCACAATGATCTAAATGCGTTATTCGTGACTTATCGCTGGACTCTTGCGGATGGCAGAGATCTTCCTTTGGGTAGATTTGAGATCGGTGGCTTTAGTGGAGAAGTACTGACTATCCAGGAACCAATTGCATCAGATGCAGGCAACTATGTATGCAGTGTAGATAGTGGTGGATCCACTGAAATTGGACCGGGATCTGCAGAAGTGGTGTTCAGTGCAGTAGCAACCACAACACGAGGTGAGTATGATTTATTGTTCTGTGTTCATAGCCAGCACCAGGTGACTATAAGGTGTTTGTGACAATGTTTGACGCACTCGTTACTAGCATTGAAAAGATGATTGTGTAGTCAGACAGAGCCCCCCCGTGACCAGTCAACACAGAGCACCTTGAATGTTCGGGTAAACACGTATTCTTACTTGGCCTCTTATTACGGATAAGGGGACAAAGGAAAGGTACAGGGTGAAACGACAAGAGTACTAAAAAGGCAGAAACCACGAGAGAGAGAATAATTACGGATCTAGCACGAGGAGCTGCGACGACTACAGCCAAAAACGGAAGACTGGGAAACGGCGCAGGGCCACGAGTTATCACCAAAAACGGACCCAGGCACGAACCCAGGCACGGACACGTAATCTTAGCAGTATCCCGTATCCAGGCAAACACGTGCCGACAGCATGCAGCTACACTACTCACAACATTACTCCGTCCTAAGATACTTAAGTCTCTCCTGAGACTTACAAAGCAACAAATCTTTAAGAAGGGGAGGGGTGAAAAAGGGAACGGTTGAGCAAGTGACTAATGGGCCAGGTGGGTTTATACTTAACGACGGCACCAGTGTGGCGTATCCCCTTAAACTAAACCCTGCAAAATAACCGTCCACACTGATGTCGACATTAAGCAAGTTGTTCAACCTGTGTATGGCCCTTGGCTCTTAAATTATCTGAACAACACCAATACCCATGTCCTCACCGTCCCAACCGCCCCGAGGCCTAAATAATAATACAATGCGCAATTACTCGAGATCATTAGAAACATGTATATCCACTAAATAAACTACGTCAGTCGCATCCACCATGACTCCCGGGCGGGGAGAAGCCGGACGGGAAGCGACGGCCTCTACTGACCTCCGCCCTGGTACTCGCCGGCGGTGCCGAGCCCGGCGGGAGCGGCGACGCACACGCCGGAACCCCACCGCGAGAGAGTCGTGGCCTGCCGACGGTACAGGTGGTGGTGTTGCGGGAGTGGGTGGTGATGTTGCGGGAGTGGGTGGTGATGTTGCGGGAGTGGGTGGTGATGTTGCGGGAGTGGGTGCGGGTGGTGATGTTACAACAGACGATTGGCCGCATTCGCGGCCAGTAGCTATGAAGTGAATCTGAGACGGATCGGCATACTCGCGCAAACTTAACAGAAAAAGAAAACACAGAGAGCAAACAACTGGCAGCGGTTCCGAACATCAACAAAACTGCTACCTACAAAATTACGAGAACATGTTTTTGGGCGCCAGTTGCCAATAGGGCAACAAATTTATTCTAACAGTACACAAACAAGCTACACTAACTACCCTCTTAACATAGCCCTATAGTGGCCAGGGCCTTTGGTCAATTGGCGGAGGCCAGGTCTCCGCGCATCCTGCTCCTGTGCCGGGGCAGGAGGTACAGCGTCACTAATTCCAAACGGGGCTGGAAGGAAACAAGGGGGGCCACCCAGGGACGCCTGTACTACCTCCCTCTCTGGCTCGATTTCAGTCACCTCTTTTACTGGAGGTAGCACCACCCGACCCTTTACTAACCTTAGTCGATCTGCATGTACTGTTAAATGGCGGGCATGTCGAGCCGAGGGCAGCGGTCCCACTCTCACAACCATGCACACCACACCACGAACTCGCTCGATCTGCCACGGACCAGTCCACGGCCTATGCAATTTTGGGCTAGTCCCGGGAGGGGGAACCGAATGGAGCCAGACATAATCCCCCACTTTCAAACCATGCTCGGAGGCCTTTTTGTCGTAGTTTAACTTTACAACAGAGTGCGCCACATCCAATCTTTCACGCACAACAGAGAAAGCCCGAGCTAGAGATTCACGCAGACTAGCTACATACACGGGAATATTACTTTCTGGCCTAGCATCGGGAGTGGGAACCATTAAATCTAACGGTAAACGGGCCTCCCTGCCAAACAGAACAAAGTGGGGAGTAAACCCTGTAGCCCGGTGCACCCCAGTGTTGTAAGCGAGCTGCACTAACGACAGGTGCCGATCCCAGTCGGACTGGTCGGGAGCACAAAACGCACGCAGCGCAACTTGAATGGTGCGATTGGCCCGCTCGACCATACCATCCGACTGGGGCCGGTATGGAGTAGTACGAGTTTTGTTAATGCCTAACAAACTACACAACTCAGCCACCAATTTACTTTCAAAATTCGCTCCCTGATCTGAGTGCAATTGCTCGGGCACACCATAACGGGTGAACACCCGGTCTACTAACTGGTTTGCAACCGTTTCTGCCCGCATATTTGAAATTGCAATGATTTCCACCCATTTTGAAAAATAGTCTGCCACTACCAAAATATACTGGTTCCCTCGGGGAGTTAGGGGAAGTGGTCCCATGATATCCATCGCTAATATTTCAAATGGGGACCCCGCACGTACAGTACCTAGGGGGGCCCTAGACTTACGCGGCGGGTTCTTACTACGCTCACACATTTCACAAGTAGCACAAAACAAAGCAACATCTTTTGCCATGCCCGGCCAGTAGGCAACCTCTCGCAAACGGGCAAGGGTGCGGTCCTGGCCAAAATGGGCTGCCGTACGACTGGCATGCGCTTCTACCAAAAATCGGTCTCGCTCACTTTGTGGGACAACTAATTGACGCGTATCGTTCTCGGGAACGGACGCACGATAAAGCAGACCATTTTCGACTCTGAGAACGTCGGCCTGTGCCAACAGACTCCGGACTGCGGGACTGTCTCCTGGTTTCGCAGAGGACTGTGAGGTGAGGCGAGACAAAACGACCTGCAATTCTTTGTCGTTAGCTACTGCTTTGCGTAACTCGTCAGTACCAGTTGACGGAATGGCAACTACATTCACACTAGTATCGCCCTCTTGTAGCCTACTTAAACCATCTGCATTGCCATGGAGACGACCTGGTCGATGTTCGACAGTATAGTGGAATTCAGCTAAAGTACCGAGCCAACGCGCGACTTGGCCAGATGGATTTTTGAAATTCAGCAGCCACCGCAAACTAGCATGGTCAGTACGCAACAGAAAAGGACGCGACAGGAGATATGGCCGAAACGTCCGACAGGCCCAGACTACACTTAATAACTCCAACCGAGTGATCGGATAATTTCGCTCTGCTGGCGTACATGATCGACTGATGTAGGCAACCGGACGTTCTACCTCGTTGACTACTTGCGAGAGAACCGCGCCTAACCCTGCACAACAAGCGTCTGCATCGACAACGAATGGTAAATCGAAATCAGGAAAAGCTAGCACTGGTGCCGAACAAAAGGCATCGCGCAGTTTTGTAAACGCAGCATCGTGGACCTCTGTCCAGACAAACGGAGTATTTTTACATAACAGACCGTGCAGCGGGCTAGCTATCTCAGCAAACTGGCAAATAAATCGGCGGTAGTACGAAGCGAATCCCAGGAAAGCACGCAGCGCAGTGTCCGAGCTAGGCGTTCGCCAGTCCTTGACAGCACGCACCTTCTCGGGATCCGTTGCGATACCCTCCTTTGACACCACATGTCCTAGAAAATTTACCTCAGGCACGATCAACTTGCATTTACGCGGTTTAATCTTCAAGTTAGCTTTACGTAATGCTGTAAATACAGCCTCCAATCGAGTGAGATGCTCAGAAAAGGTACGACTGAACACAATAACATCGTCTAGGTACACCAAACAAAACAGTGGAGAAAGGCCACGGAGGACGGCATGCATCATTCTCTGAAACGTTGCGGGAGCATTGCACAAACCAAAGGGCATACGTCGAAACTCGTAGAGTCCCTGAGGAGTGATGAACGCCGTCTTATCTCTGTCCCTTTCTGCCACGGGAACTTGCCAGTAACCTGACTGCAAGTCTAGAGTGCTAAAGAACTGAGCCCCCCCCCCCCCAAACTATCCAGTGTCGCATCAATGCGTGGGAGAGGGTATGCATCTTTCCGAGTTACATCATTAAGTTTACGGTAGTCAACACAAAACCGGAAAGAACCATCAGGCTTACGAACTAGAACAATAGGACTCGCCCACGGTGAAGTGCTGGGCTCAATTATCCCATTTTCTAACATGCTATCAATTTGCTCTGAGACTATTTGAATCCTATCGGGTGGTAATCGTCTGGGACCCTGCCTAATTGGGTAGGAATCCCCTGTATCAATAGTATGTTCCACAATAGGGGTTTCTCCCACTTCACATGCATCTTTCGCAAAAATATCGTCGAATGCACATAACGAACTGACCAAACGTTGGCGTTCGTCCTCCGTGCCATTGAAGTGAGACAGGTCGAAAAGAGCAGCGGTGTTAGCGCTCGATGAGGGTTGCATGCGGTCATTCGATGTCTGATCCGCCACCTGCACTCCCGCCATCCGGGCCGCCGACCGAGGGTCCTCCACCGGCAGGAGCTGCCCTACCGAGATACCAGACTCGACAAGAACAGGCATAGAAGACAAATTCGTCAGACACACAGGCACAGTAGATGCAGCAGTTACACGACAGATAGCACGGGGAAGGGTGTATTCTGCTGGTTTATCTAACCATGGTTCCGTCAGCACGGTCAAACCCGGAGGGGCATTAGTCAGCCCGTCCACAGTACGATGGGACCAAGGTGGAATCTCAACAGCGGACGTCAAAGCGACAAACATGTTTTCAGGAGGGGCAGGTGGAGGAGGGGCCGCTGGGAGAGAGTTAACCGGAGAGGTTTGCAAAGGACCCGTGCCCCAGGGCCGAACAACGGACGTGAACACCCCCCGAGAGCAGAACAACAACACAAAACACAAAGCTACACTTAACTTGACTGCCAAGAGACCGCGAGCGTCTCCCATCATTGACAGCAAGCACAATACAATGGAGGAAAACCCTACCCACACCCATCGGGGATTGAGTCTATCCTCCCACCCCACCGCATATGGGGTACCCACGCCACGGCCTGTACTCAATGGAACCACGTGTTCACCCAGACACAGCCGAGGCTTACCACTCAGTACGAGCGAGAAACCATGGGCAGCCAGTACGTCGGCGCCCAACAAACAAGACTCAGACAAGCCCCTTACTACAAGGACAGGGGTTGACAAAACAATATCACCTAGGGTCAGCTGTACGGTCACAGAACCCTTAACATCAAGGTGGGTCCCACCCGCCCCAACAAGGGCAGACACCCCCAAATCACTAGCAGGACCTAGTACCGACTCTACACCGAGTCGACAAGCAACATCAGAATCGATCAGTGTCACAGCAGCCCCCGTGTCAACTAAACAAGACAGATCACAACTCCGGTTCGAGACGCTTACCCGGGCTGCAGCATAGAGACTGGTGCCGGCGCTGTTAATGTGGACCGCCACACCCTCGCTGACAGGCGTAACACTACCCACCGGGAGGGAATCTGAGGTCTCGATCGGCGGTGGCAGGGGAGGAGGCAGCGGAACACCAGGTGGAGTACAAAAGTGGGACTCCGCCGGAGTGTGATGGAATGCACAAATAGCACACACCACATCCACAGCATCCACATATTCCGAACAAACATTGGGTACATCATCATCATCATCAACAAAGATTGGGAGCGCTCTGCCAACCACAGCCTCAGAATCGGTATCCAGGGCGGGCTGGACAGGGTCACTCCCCACAACATGCGCAGGACAATGGGCAGGGGCGACCGGAAGACCCTCTCCGGACGCCCTTACTCGTTTAAAGATTTCTGCGAATCACGTTTCTCACTCTTTTGCGCACTAGACTTGTTGGGGCAAAAACATGAGAAGTGGCCCAACTCCCCACAAGCAAAACACGTGACTTCGGACCGAGCCTGGCGGACTGGAGGCCTCTGGGACGACGTCTCCAATTTCTCGAGCCTCTCTGCTATTTTCGCTAAAAGTTTGCTCTGCGTGGCACTAAGCTGTTCTAATTTGGAGAGACGAGTGTCCCCTGTTGGCTTCGCGCTTGCCTGGGCTACCACTACGGTATCCTGCTGAAGTTTATCTCGCGTCTCGAGCACAACTGCCTTGCGGGTGGCGGCCATGAGATTCGCCGGCTCATGGTCACCAATGCGACGTGCAAAATCTGGTGGCAGCGCATCCAAAAAGGACCGGACAGCTACTACATTCGCAATTTGGGCAGGCGCGTCCGGGTAGGCTTTCGACACTAACACCTGCAGGGCGTCAGCCAGCTCTGTGAGTGATTCACCCGGTTTCCGCTTCCGAGCCTGCAGTTCTACCTGTCGCAACAGCTCTTTGCCTGAATCACCGAAACGCGCATTCAGGGCCTGCTCGATTTCAGCACGAGATTTTCGATCGGCCGCACTCATCGACTGCAACATTAATGCGGCCGATCCGACTAAGCTTTTATTCAGCATGATCACCGCCATAGAGGTCATCTTGCTACGACTGGTTGTATCAACAGTGTCTTGGTTCCCAGTCGGGACATGTACAAAACCATTCGCCTCGAGACACATTTCAAAATCGGTAAAAAAAGCTTGGAGGTCCTCCGTAGAGGTACCCCCAAATGGTTTGGGCATCAGCCATTTAGTGGGCTCACTAATCGTCACAGACAACAAACCCGAACCAGAGCTAGCACTGCCACTCGTAGTCATTTTCAAAATCCTAACTGAGAACACCGGAGTAAACAAGATACGTGCCGTATGCTACAACAGTGTACAATGAATTTTTTTGGAAAAACAGAAAAACAGTGTAGCA
The DNA here is from genome assembly GCF_964019385.1 of Sycon ciliatum. NCBI lineage: Eukaryota > Metazoa > Porifera > Calcarea > Leucosolenida > Sycettidae > Sycon > Sycon ciliatum. Next base: position 8,403,584 of record NC_088643.1, read on the forward strand.
GGTTCGAACGATGAATGTCACAGCCACGTGGAAAACTATACAACCCCACAAACCCAAAACGCCACACTAAAGCTGAGTGGGAGTACCGAACAGGGCACACACCAGACAGGACACTACAGCCACAGGACAAGGAGCCACGCATGGATACACACCGCAACGCACAGGAAGATAAGACCGGCGGCGTGGCGAACAGAGAGAGGAACGACGCAGAACGAAGCAGCACAACGGCGCAAAAAACAAACAGCAACAAAACTCGGAATAGTAAAAAAAAAACGGTACTTACTCGAACAGGAGCTGAAGAGTGACCGGCATTGGTTCATAATAGAAACGTTGCATCGTAGACGGTATGGTAGAGAAGAGAACTTGACGAGGGTTCGAGCCGTAATTGGGCGCCAAATGTAGTCAGACAGAGCCCCCCGTGACCAGTCAACACAGAGCACCTTGAATGTTCGGGTAAACACGTATTCTTACTTGGCCTCTTATTACGGATAAGGGGACAAAGGAAAGGTACAGGGTGAAACGACAAGAGTACTAAAAAGGCAGAAACCACGAGAGAGAGAATAATTACGGATCTAGCACGAGGAGCTGCGACGACTACAGCCAAAAACGGAAGACTGGGAAACGGCGCAGGGCCACGAGTTATCACCAAAAACGGACCCAGGCACGAACCCAGGCACGGACACGTAATCTTAGCAGTATCCCGTATCCAGGCAAACACGTGCCGACAGCATGCAGCTACACTACTCACAACAATTGCACACAAGGCAAATTGTGGATTCGGTGCACGAATGCATGCCTTCACACCAGGACACTCAATGTTGGTTGGGTGGTATAGTTATGCAAGCATGCATAGACCCATACACAGAGTACAGTATGATAGTGCAGGCCTGTTGATGTTTTCATCCAATTGTAGCAGCGATTCTGCAAAGTAATCTACTCAGTTGAGGGCCTATGAACATGCAATGCATTCTTCATGGGGGGGGGGGAATGGTTCGGGTTATTCTGAAGTTTTCACTGTCAATTTGTGTTTATGTGCGTGTTCTGCACAGCAGCATCACCTGGTACAATGCCAACAACCATGTCAGTGATGACAACTCCATCAGACACTGTTGTTACTAGTCAGACAGGTAAGCGGAGAAGCATATCTAGCTTTGCATGTGCTCCCAGTGTATTGTTAAAGTTTTGTTTGCTATGCTGCTTACTACTTCCGGTATTTCCGTGTGTGTCTGCTTTAGATACGAAGCCATTGGTTGAAGTCCTGTCCGACACAGCAACACCTGGACTAAGTCAAGTGCTGGTTAATATTCCAGAGCTGAATGAAACAATGAAAGACACGGGTCCTGTTGTGGTAGAATACCGTCCCAGTGGCGAGGAAGATTGGATCAGAGTACCTGTACCTACTGGATCTTCTCAGATTGTCCTTCCAGAGCTACTGGCCGATGGGACGTATGATATTCGTGTTGTGCTGGAACCAACGGATGCCACTGTAGATGATATTGTTGTGGAGCCGGAGCAAGAATTTATTGTTGATGCTTCTGGTAAGATAGTGTGGGAACTGTATAATAAAGTTTTTGACTTGCACTACCTTGCTCTGGCCGTGGAGATGGGGCTAGCTAAACCAGTTAAGGACCCTGCTAGGGAATCGCATTGTGGACCTAACTATTCGCCGCACGGAGTAGGGTTGGGAGCTGCTCCAAAATAAGACGGGTTAAAAAGACCTGTTGAACTTTAAGTTATGTTGTCAAGCGAATAGCTCTCATCCAGTATAGTCTGTGTACCTGCTAATGGGAAAGTGACGGTGCAAAGCTACTTGCGTTATCTCACGCCCTTACTGCATCCAACTTGCTTGCTGAAGCTGAGCGGTGACATTGGAGGTGGGTGATTATCTATATTGCATGCCGGTCTGTGATTGCTCCATTTTTGTGTTGTTTTAGTTGATGATGGAAGAACAACGAGACCAATTGCAGGTAGTTCAGCCCCAAGGATTACCACAGAAGAACGTGTATATACAACAGTGCCACCCACGCGAGCAGGTGAGTGTGTGTGTGTGTGGGGGGGGGGGTGTTCCATTCGTAGTCCTCAGTAAGGCAGATCGAGTATAGTTTGTGCTAGTGAGGTTTGACGATCACTTTCTTGTTTGTTCTGTTCCCTTTGATTTGATGTAGGCTTTTTTGCCACGGTGTCCCCTTCAAGAGTGGAGTTTGATTCTAACACCAACAATTTTGTGCTCAGATGCAGTCACAATGATCCCAATGCGTTATTCGTGACTTATCGCTGGACTCTTGCGGATGGCGGAGATCTTCCTTTGGGTAGATTTGAGATCGGTGGCTTTAGTGGAGAAGTACTAACTATCCAGGAACCAATTGCATCAGATGCAGGCAACTATGTATGCAGTGTAGATAGTGGTGGATCCACTGAAATTGGACCGGGATCTGCAGAAGTGGTATTCAGTGCAGTGGCAACCACAACACGAGGTGAGTATGATTTCTTGTTCTGTGTTCATAGCCAGCACCAGGTGACTATAAGGTGGTTGTGGCAATGTTTGACGCACTCATTACTAGCATTGAAAAGATGATTGCACACAAGGCAAATTGTGTATTCGGTGCACGAATACATAACTTCTCGCCAGGACACTCAATGTTGGTTGGGTGGTATAGTTATGCAAGCATGCATAGACCCATACACAGAGTACAGCATGATAGTGCAGGCCTGTTGATGTTTTCATCCAATTGTAGCAGCGATTCTGCAAAGTAATCTACTCAGTTGAGGGCCTATGAACATGCAATGCATTCTTCATGGGGGGGGGGGGGGGGATGGTTCGGGTTATGATTAGTTGAACAATGCACAGTGTTAGAATTGTAATTTTCATTTTAGAGGTCCAGAAACCGAAAGTGCATCTCCCAACTACAAGCTCTCTTGTATGTCGCTTTGGCTTCAACTTGGCAGAAGTGATAAATTGCTTTTGGGAGAGAAATGACCTTGTCGAGATGCGATCAATTAAAACACTACATTTGGAGTGTGTGTGTGTGTGTGTGTGTGTGTGTGTGTGTGTGTGTGTGTGTGTGTGTGTGTGTGTGTGTGTGTGTGTGTGTGTGTCCCATATGGTGCAGTGGTATCCCGACGATTATGGTCACACATGTCTTTCTTCTCTTTCTCAGCCTCTTCCTGACTTTTCTTTCATTCTCCTGGGTGGTTACCAACAGCCAGTGCATGCCGGAGTATGTGGTGTGATGTGTGTGCGGGAAAAAAAATAAAAAGACCAAAAAGTAGGAATTCACTGGCCAGGAAAAGCCACTTCACAGCTGTGTGGTGTAGACCAGGCTGAATAGTGGCGGCCAATTCTTCAGCCTTGCAAGCTGTTGAATGGTGCAATCCCAGCACACGTTGCTATGGCTTCTGCTGTAGCATCGCTATCATCGCCTCCGGCGATGGGCATCCAATGGTCCAATGGTGTATGCACGTGTGTGTGTGTGTGTGTGTGTGTGTGTGTAGCAAATATTACCTTCACTGGGGGCAGGGGTAACTGCAGTTGGATCCCGGGACGGATACCTGATGCCGTCAATCCTTTTTCTGCACCTTGTCCTCACCCACTTACTGAGGTGTGGTGAGCCCATAAGTGGGATCATTTTCAAGTCCACCCAGAGTTTTGGGGATTTCAGGGGGTGTCGGCCGTTGGGCGGTTCAATAACCAATTGAGTCATCTTTCCAAGATTCCTTTTGAGTCTCTCTCCCCTCTCCCGGGGGGACTCACGTGACCAGTTTTGGCAGTGAGCAACAAGTACAAAAAAAAAGAATAAAGCAAGATAGAGTAAGTAAGTACAAGTGTGTGTGTGTGTGTGTGTGTGTGTGTGTGTGTGTGTGTGTGTGTGTGTGTGTGTGTGTGTGTGTGTGTGTGTGTGTCGCTGTGTTTCTGTGTGTGTGAGTCCGCAGTCATTCTGCAGTAATCAACGTCAATTTGTGCGTTTGTGCATGTTCTGCATAGGAGGATCAACCGGTACAATGGCAACCACCATGTCAGTGATGACAACTCCATCAGACGCTGTTCTTACTAGTCAGACAGGTAAGCAGAGAAAACTATCTGGCATTACATGTGCTCTCGTTGCATTCTTGTAGTTTTGTTTACTATGTAGCAGTGGTGAGGCTTCCTGCAGCTTAATTCATAGGAAAGAAAGGTTTCAGAGCAGACTCGCTCTCTTCCCATTCACTCTGCAAACTCGAACTCATTTCTCAATCAATGTTAACAACGTTTCGGCAAAACTGCCCTCATCAGGTATGCATATCTGTTGAGGGCAGTTTTGCCGAGAGTGAATGGTAAGAGAGCGGGTCTGCTCTGAAACCTTTCTTTCCTTTGTTTACTATGCTACTGTAGAACAGGTTATTTTCGGTGTAACTTTACTTTCGGTGATTTCGGTAGAAATACCAGGCACCTACATTTAGATTACACCAAGTGGCACAAGAGTGTGTACTGTACGTGAGGGGAATGTGTGTCACCTAATTCTAAGTTACACCTGAAACCCACCAGGTCGCTGACACCGAAATTTTAGCACGCCTAAAAATACATGTTTTACAGTACTTGCTCTTAGCTTCCTCCGTATAAGACTGTTTTCACAGCCATTTCAGCTCATGTTCTCTCTGTACTAAGCTGTTCACCTTGCACTTGTGTTTATTTTGCCCGTACAAGAAGAGGCTTGGAACAACTTTAAATTTTTTTTACAGTACTTGCTACTATGTCTACGTGTGTCTAATTTAGATGAGAAGCCATTGGTCGAAGTCCTGTCGGAAACAGCAACACCCGGACTAAGTCAAGTGCTGGTCAATATTCCAGAGCTGAATGAAACAATGAAAGACACGGGTCCTGTTGTGGTAGAATACCGTCCCAGTGGCGAGGAAGACTGGGTCAGAGTACCTGTACCTACTGGATCTTCTCAGATTGTCCTTCCAGAGCTACTGGCGGATGGGACGTATGATATTCGTGTTCTGCTGGAACCAACGGATACCACTGTAGATGATATTGTTGTGGAACCGGAGCAAGAATTTGTGATTGATGCTACCGGTAGGTCGAAGGTGGAAATGTTCCAAGTAGTTTACTGGTAGTGATGTGTTTTAATCTCGAAACAGGGGAAGGGTTGGGAGAGTGACTCTGAGGTGCTGTAGTGGGGTACAATCAGTGTGGAAGGGATGTGCCTTGACCTCGATATAGGGGTAGGGAAGGATGAGGTGATGAGGTACAGTCAGTGTGGAAGTAAAGTGCTTTGACCTCGGAAAAGGGGTAGGGGTAGGGCAGGGTGAGATGGGGGGGGGGGGGTACCATCTGTGCTGAAGCACTGATGTTTCTTCTTACTCCTGTATCAGCTTACAACACTGTGTTGCTCATCGGTAGGGTTACGTGCTGGGCCGAGAATGAGCGCCAGTTAAATCCTCTTGCTATTTCTGTAGTAATACTAGCCAACTGGCAGTTAATGCTGACATTCTGAAGTGAAGTCTGTGTGGAAACACCTGTGTCTGTGTCTGTGTCTGTGTGTGTGTGTGTGTGTGTGTGTGTGTCCGTGTCTGTGTGCTTGTGTGTGTGTGTGTGTGTGTGTGTGTGTGTGTGTGTGTGTGTGTGTGTGTGTGTGTGTGTGCGCGGGCGGGCTTGCGGGCGTGCATGTGTGTTGCAGTAGATCCAGCACGCACTACAGCACCTCAACCATCAACAACACAGCCAATCAATGCCACTACAACAACAACAACAACAACAACAACAACTGAAGAACCAGTAGTTGCAGGTTAGTTAAAGACCATGGTTTTGCGTATTGTGATCCACTTCATAGTTTGTGCCTGACATCGGCTTTGCTGCTTAGGTATTGTGGGGGTTTTCACAGCTGTGTGTTTCTGTTTCTGTTTGTGGTGTACTCGCAGTCTACATTGCTAGCATATCTCCATCCTCGGCGATGGCCAATGCCAGTACAGACAGCATTGTGTTGACGTGCAGTCACGATGCACCTAACATCACCTACCCACTCTACACATGGAGGCGGCAGGACGGCACACCGCTTGATGAGCGACGTCACCAAGTAATGGGTCATGACGGCGAGATCCTGCGCATCCAGACTCCTGAACCATCGGACAGTGGAGAATACGTGTGCGAAGTCGAAGCACCAGATGTGATGTTTTACAGTGGAACTGCCCAGGTTCAGTTTGGTAAGTACCCTCAACCATGACAGTTTTTTTTACATACCAAAGTGCACAGTCCAGCAGAGAACGTAATGAGAAAACAGAACCAAGGGGAAGACGAAACAATTCCGTGGGGAGCCGGAGCAGCGGGCTGATGAATTGAGCATACTTCCCCCGACCCGAACGTGGGTCTTGGGTTCAGGGGTGGGACCAAGCATCGAATACAACAAATTACATAGCATAGAAAAAAGTTACTTCAGTATGAACGACCTCACATACAACATACTGTGGGATGCACAGTAGTCGACTTACACTGTTCAACTTACACTGTTCAAAACAGTGCTCGATATGCAGGCTGGGGTCCATGGAGCTCTCTATAACAGAAGTTCGGCTTGTCGGTTGAATTCAGTGTGGTGGCTTTCTGACGTACAGTCCCTGTGGCCTTGTGATGGGCATGTGTGCTGTGTGTCTACTGTATGCAGTCGGTCCAGCACGCACTACTATGCCACCAACGGCAACAACACAGCCCGCTATTGTCACGACCACAGCTGATATGCCAGATACAACCAGTATGGTGGTTACGACACAGGAGCCAACAACACCTACAGGTCAGTTGGATACCGCGTTTGAAGCGAATTATGGTAGCTCACGACAGTGCTCGCTGCAGTGCGTAATGTGTAAGCACACGTACCGAAAACAAATTGAAACTGTTTGGCTGCGACTCCGAGTTTCATGCATATACATGTAGAGTAGAGTGCCGATTATCCGCACCCCTCGGGGCAGCGGTGTCTGCATGGGATTCATATGAGGAGTAGGTTTTGGATATGGCAACTGCCACACACACACACACACGTCTAAGACATGATAATCCGTGCCCCGTGTTTTCATCGTTTCTCATTCTCATTGGCAGTACCACAGGAATTAGACTCACTCCAGCTCCTCGAAATGACAAAATGGGGATACATGGTGACAGCAACAGCTGCCACACATCCTTTGCATGATTTTAAAAGGTGCTGCCGGTGGGAGAATCAGCGAAACTCGTATCTGTCTTTTCTATTCAGTGAAAACAGGCATGTCGGATATTCGTTGGTCAGGCTACAATTTTGTAGTCGATGTTCGTATAATTGCCGTTCTACTGTCTTTGAATCATTAGACATGTCAGTTTGATGTGCTTGTGTTTCATATCCATTGTTCTCTACTTGAACCGTGCACCTATCTGGGTTTTTTTCTGCTAGCGTACTTGATGCATAGAGACGTGGCAGTGTGTGTCGATATTGTTTGCACATGACTCTGTTTTTTTCTTGATTTTTTTGATATTTTTCTTTCAGAAGTGGTGACCACTGAGCAGCTGCCCACCACTGTTTATCAAGGTATGTAACTTTGATCCAACTGCTTTCTCGGCCTTACAGCCCCCCCCCCCCCCTCTCTCTCTCTCTCTCTCTCTCTACGTCTCTTCTGGTCTATCAAAAGCTACTCGGCCTTTGTCACTGCCCGAGCTTGCCTGCATGCACTTACATAAAGTGTTATCTCGGTGCGTACACACATCTCAAATGATATCTCTTTTTTCCAATTTGTTCACAGAATTCAACGCGGTCGTATCACCGAGCCGCGTAGTGGTCAATGCGAGCGTTCCAGCGCTTGTACTCACGTGTGCTCACGACAAGCCCAATGTCACTCTTGCTTTGTATAAATGGCGCCGAGCTGACGGCCAGTTGCCAACGCAGCGCGTGATGATAAGCGACCAGTTCGGTGACATGCTCACCATTTTCAGGCCTGAGTCATCCGACGCCGGTGTCTACACTTGCGAAGTGAGCGACCCAGATGGCAATATTCTGCCTGGTTCCGCTACCGTCGTCTACGGTATGTTGGGTGGTGTCTGTCAATAGTTCTATTCTGTGCTGTAATATTCCTTTTTAAAGGTACATCTAAAATCGTTCCTTAGCAAACACTTCTGCTAGGCTCCACTGAATAGAGGTATGACTAAATATGTACTGGTCGGCAGGGTTTCTCTTTTTATATCAAGATTCTTTGTTAGTTACGTACACGCGTGATGTCTACAACACCTACTGAATGCAACGAAATGTCGGACAGAAGTAGAAAGGACTAGTGTATCCCGTAGTCATGCATAATGCTATGCTTCGCTCGCTGTGTGTACATGTTTGCTGCACAGAGGGTCCACCTCGTACAATGCCAACAACCGTACCGATAATGACAACTGCACCAGTTTCTGTTATAACCAGTGAGAAAGGTGAGTAACAAGAACATCTGCTTTGGATCTACTTTGGAGTGGCAATAATAACACATGTACTTTAATACAGTAGAGCTCGGATAGAACTAGGATACAATCATACAACGTACCCACATGGGCGGCAGGAAAGTGTTCTTAGCATTCAAGTTACTTCTCACCCGAACATACTTCAGTATTGATCCGTACTGTACTAGGCAAGAGTATGTCTTATCGGAGTACTCCCCCCCCCCCCCCCCCCCGCCACACTAACTTGACTAAGTGAGTTCGACTGTTCGATGCTGTATGCCTTCACTGTTACTAGCCACTTGTTCCGCATAACTCTCCTTCCAATCAGCCACCTCCATTTTCGACGTGTGTATGCTAAATTGCTAATTACTTGCAAACATGCTCGATACCACAAGGGCAGAGCCAGATGACACAAGTTTGCAAATTTGCAACGTGTTTGCAAGCATCATCATTGTTTGAAGACTAGTTGAATAACCATGGCAAGCGGAGTAACAACAAACATTGCTACAGCCTTATTCCATTGCAAACGCATGAGTGTGTTTACACACGGAAAGTTGGGTGTGGTCCTCGAAAGAGTGCTCAATGGACCGGGGTGCACTGAGAACTTCATACAAAAAGAATATAATGGGATACGGAGCTTGGGTTGGCTGTGACTCAGAGTTTCACGCCTGTGTCGATCATCAGACAGCAATGATTACAATGATTACAACAGCAATGATTATGAGTGTGTTTATGTGCGTGACCATGCACATATGTGCGTGACCATGCACATATGTGCGTACCTACATTGTATGTACATGTATAATTATGAATATGTATGATTGTTCAATGATCGCACAGCAATGTAGCAAACAAGTCTTTTCCGGCCATACCTGAATACGTATGTATGTGTTTGTGTGCAGATGAGAAGCCATTGGTTGAAGTCAACACAACCACAACAACACCCGGTCGAAGTCAAGTGCTGGTCAATATTCCAGAGCTGAATGAAACAATGAAGGACATTGGCCCTGTTGTTGTAGAATACCGTCCCAGTGGTGAAGTAGACTGGGTTAGAGCACCTGTACCTACTGGATCTTCTCAGATTGTACTTCCAGAGCTATTGGTAGCCGGAACCTACGACATTCGTGTTGTGGTGGAACCAATGGATACCACCGTAGATGATGTTGTTGTGGAGCCGGAGCAAGAATTTGAGCTTGATGGTCCTGGTAGGTCGCTTGCTGGAGCTGTACAATGCCTTACACTGGAAGTGGTATGCTCTGATCGCTCACAGAGAATCTGGGGAGGGGGGATTCACACCCAGTGTTCTCCACACATGTCATTTCTCACTTGAACCTGCAGACACTAGCACAAGTCATGTACATGGGCAGCACTTTGTACAAGTATGTACCGGTATGCGTACGGTACTCCTTTGCTGTGCGCACGCGATAATGCATACAACACCCCCTTTGTTACGTATACGCAGTACCCATTTGCTGTGCATTTGTCTGACTGGCTCCACGCACCTCTATTGGCTATATGTGTATGTGCATGAATAGTCCACTTGTCTTGATGTTCTGCTCATCTTTTTTAGGTCATTTCTTACTCATTGAGACATTGACGTATGGACATTTCGTTGCCAGTGATACAGCTTCTCTTTCTGACGTTGATTCTGTGAAACGAGTTGTGAATTTTGCAGTGCCCAGGGAAAGAGCATGTGCGCTCACCACTTCTCTTTCTGGTATTGTCTTTGATATTGATATCTTCCGTAGTTGTGCCTCTTCAACGTGACTTACGTTCTATTGGTGGCCATGGTGCTGGTCGCTGTTGTTATTTTTCCTTTCACAGGGCTTTCTTGGCCAAGCACGCCTGTAGTGTGTCAGTCCGAGGATTCGGCCACTATCAGCGCACCACTTGATGCTGCCAACTACACCGTTGACTATCGTATCGTTGACAGAGCGTCCGGCGAGTTGAGTGAGAAGATAAAACTGTCCAGCATTGCTCTGTCGGATCCAACGTTCACCATCCCAGGTCTCAGCAATGCCTCTGCTGTAGTTGTAGTGGCTAGTACGGGTGATGGCCTTGCAACTGAGCCACTGCGTGTCCCTCTACCAGGTGAGTAATCCCATGCAAGGGCTGCATGTCCCGGGTACCCACCCTGTACATGAGGTGAGTAATCTCATGCAAGGGCTGCATGTCCCGGGTACCCACCCTGTACATGTATCTCGGTTTCATTGTGAGACTTCTTTTGGCACAAGATGATCAGGCTACTCTTGCTGCACAAACAGGTCTCCGTGGCGCAATCGGTTAGCGCGTTCGGCTGTTAACCGAAAGGTTGGTGGTTCAAGCCCACCCGGGGACGGCTGTTGTTTTTTTCACTTTGTTGTTTTTTTCACTTTTGTTGACTTTCTTTCTTTTTCTTTTCTTTTTTGAGCTTTTGCTCCGTGATAACCGGTTAGTAGGCGGTTACAGCTTCTTCTTTCTCTTAACTCAAAACAGCCTCTTATACGGGCAAAACTCAAAACATTGAAAACCGGCACGTTCGGGCTCTCCGCCTTCTCTGTGAAAAAATATTACCGGTTACAGCTCATTATATTATTGGAAGACTGGTGGTGCTTCCAGCAGTTTCTACTGAAACACGTCCATTCTTCTAACGGTCTTTCATGCTGTGGTTCCTGTGCAGGTGACATTTTGTGGGACACGGATGCTGTAAGCGCGGAGACTGTCTCTCCGACGGCAGTGCACATCACGCTGCCGGCACAGACTGCCGCAAGCCGAAGACTAGTGTACCGTGCGCAGTTGATGAACCAGCTGTGGTCTGCTTGGAGGGCAGGACCGCGGCTGACGAACACGGCGATGCTAGAGGCTAACCTGCGCCATCTCAAGCCAGGCACCAACTACCAAGTGCGGGTTGACTACATGTCGGCTTCTGGCGAGAGCAGGTCAACAAACATACTGGAGTTCAGTACTCCGTATACAGGCAAGTGTGAATAGCATGATCTAGGTTCTTGCCAAGTACTGTACAGAGTGAAAGGTGATCGGGTACCACCATAGCTGAAACATTTGACAGTGCGTTTTGCCTAGTTCTTTGTGAAATGTCTTTGGCATTTGGTTGCCTTTTCCTTCCCCGCATCATGTGTGCGTCCTAAGTGCTTGCTTACTGGTCGGATTGGACCTCTTTGTTGCATGACTTATGCATAGTGATGATGGACAGGCATGTCTACCGCATTTCCCAGATCATAAGTCGCATCCCCACTTCCAGTTTTGAGCCAGGATTATTGTTTCAAAATATTCACATAGGTAGGATGTATGTCACACTAGATTGTACGTCGCACCCCTTTTCCGCCCTTGAAGCTTAGCGTAAAAAGGTGCGATTTGTGTTCGGGAGAACACAGTGCTTGCCATAGAAACTTGCCTCTAGTTACGTAAGTATCACATTGATGAGTCAGCTGGATAACAGGAAGCCACTTCTCACACTGTTTGTTCATTTCACGCATACAGGCACACCAGCATGGCCCAGATCAGCTGTTGTGACCGCAGCTCCGACCTATGTCATTCTGAACTTGCCGAGGGGCAGACATCACGGCCGCCAACATCAGCGGCAGGTGGAGCTAAGCCAGCGCTCGCAGAGCCCATCCGGCAGCTGGAGTGATTGGAGCATTGTGTCGACGAGCGATGCCGCGCAGACCACTGTCTCCCCGCTGATGCCCGACAGGCAGTATGAGTTCCGGATGCGGATTGCCAAGCCGGGCTCCCGTCAACCAAGCGCTTACAGCAGAGTGATAAGTGTGCACACTCCATCATCAGGTAGGTGCATGCCATGGATGTACTACACGCATACCTCGTTTGTCCAGGTGGTCCGGGACAGGGTGCTGCCCAGAACTGAAATGTCCATATTTCGTAATTATATTCATGTAGGTTTTGATGGGGAAGACCAGAGATGTGGCATCACTATTTCCCCGAAAAATGACAACAGATTAGTAAATTTATTTCCACTAAAACTCACCCAAAGTATTTTCGGTAGACCCGGGCGAAGTGCGCGTAACTTCTGTGTCCGGATAACTGAGGGATGAGTGTACGCGAATGTATGACTTCAAATCCACTCTCCACTTTCTGCATCACGGATAGACAGCCTGTACTGTGCCCTTGGGACTTCCCCGTGCTAATTGAGCCAATAGTGGGTAGAGAGCATCTAAAGGTCTTGTCAGCGTACTGTCACATTCACCATGGGCATGGGTTATGCCATCTCAAAATCTTGACGACATGTTGCTCACACTCTGCTTTGGACACCTGCAGGCACTCTGGCATGGCCAGCAAGTGGATGTACCAGGTCATCCCAGGCCACGCTGTCCACCGTCACACTGCGCTCGCCAGGATCCAGCACGTCTGGTACATACACCATTGCCTACAGGGAGAAAGGATCTGGCCAGTCATGTGTGCCTGCCGGACAGCCGTGGACAATGTACCCGAGTCGTCTCTCTGGCCATTCCAATGACGAGATCATCGTTGGCTACCTACAGCCCGACACAGAGTATGAGATTCTGATAATGAGTGAGGATCGGAACGATGACCTGACACCGGTATGCACTGCAAAAACCGCTGCCAGAGGTAAGCCAGCTTGGAGTCTATGCTGTGAGTACACTTTGGCATTTCAAGTCTAGCTCTAGCTATACACTGCCTGAATAGACCTCTGCCAGTTCCGTACCCTTGCAAAACTATCACGCTGACCACTTTTCTTACCTGCATGGGCTATGTGACTGTTGCTCCATGAACATAAAGTGATATAACTGATCAGCTTTGACAAGCTTCCCGATAGCCCTTTAATATATGCAACCATGCACTCATACTCGTAGATCAGTGTCCACATTTCCTATAGGATGTCACAGTTCTCAACAGTGAACTTGCTTATACCAGTTCCTGTCCATGCCAAACATTTGGCAGCTGGTAGCAACAAACATTCACAGCCGCATACTGCTCAATGGCAGGTCTTGTTGTAATCTGCACCCTTGCCTATAACGTGTTATGCTTTTGTGGTGCTGGCAGGTTCGCCACTCTGGCCCGAGTACGCTGTTGAGGAGAGTGGCACCACGTCAATGTCCCTGATGATCAACTTGCCTGAGGAGGACAGGCAGCCGGCTGCGGTGGCTGATCACTTTGTGCTGTGGTTCAGACCGCAAGAGCCGACCGGCTGGTGGAGCGAGCACTGGACGGAGGTGTTCCGGCGCCTGCCCTACGCCTCGCCCGCAGAGACGACGTACCGGCTGAATGGCCTCACGCCTAACACACGCTATCAACTACGACTGCAACCTGTGGTCGGTGGTGTTGCAGGTCCTTTCAGCCCGGTGGCAGTGGTTCAAACTCTTTCTTATGGTATGTGATCATTGTGTCCCGTTGTGTCCCATTGTACTGTAACCACGTGACCATTCATTATCATATGCTTACAGTAGCGGGGGGAATTCCCAGATTTCTAGAATGCTCAACGCCACAAGGATGGAGCAATACCACAAACATCCTATGGTATAAGGGATGGCTACAGTGGAGCATGTGTATATTGAGAACTGTCTTGTATTGTATAGCACCACAACAGGACACAACATGCTAGTATTTGTTGAGTCCGACTACATGCAGGGCGATCCGGGCTGTTTTAACTGTTTGTACTGTGCCGCATTTGATCTGTTTTTCCTCCGATCTCAGAATGCAGCACGAATGAGAGCTACTCGAGATGTGCGTCGTCGTGTCCGCTCACCTGCAATGCACTGCTATCAACGGCACGCAATGCCGCACAGCAATGCTGCTACTGTGTGCCAGGATGCCAGTGTCAACCAGGATTTGTACGCAGTGGAAACGCCTGCATTGAAATAAGCGAGTGTAAGTTAGGCTCACTACACCATAGTTCAGCAGTTAAAGCTTCAGCATGAAGGTCCTTATGGTTCAAGTTGTGCTGGCTGCATGGATGTGACATGTTATTCCTTTCGGATCTCTGTCAAACCGGAACGGTTGCTCCAATCAACGTGGGACTTTCACCATTGGAATCAGTGCATCGTTCGCTACAGGCTGTTAAGTTTTGATTATAGGGTGAACTTCCCCTTTAAGTTCGAGACAAGTTAGTTGAATAGCTGTGGTAGTCTGTTTCTGAGAGGCAGACTCATTTTGTTGGGGAACCTGTGAGATTCATATGTTGGTGCGATGCCCGTTGTGATAACTGCCTTCTGTAATGCCTGCTGTGGCGGTATCATTCTCTCCTTTGTGGTACAGGTCCGAATCTCACCCCGTCAAACGTCTTCCAAGCGCTCAGCAACGCCGTCAATCTGGTAAGCGTTGGTACAAATGATTACCTCGGCGTACTATAGATTGAGTATAGACTCAGTGACGGGATTAAAAAACACTGTACACAAAGCCGGCCATGTGGGATCTTTATTTCTGATTATCGTGTGCCCTGCGGTGCTTTTGTGCAGTTCTCGGTAGCTGAAACTCGGCAGCAGTACTCCAACCATCTGTCTGGATCAACTTGCCCAGGTACGGAGCCTTATTGTAGAGCAGTGCGTATGTTTTACTGTTTTGTAATTTTTAAACGTTTGTCGTCTGCACACTATCTGAATCTCAGTAGGTGTAAGTTGCAACCCGTGAGATAAGGGGCCATCCGTAATTATCGATCTTTTTCACGAAACGAAAAAGTTTAGTTATGACCCACCCCCACCCACCCACCCCCCTGAAACGAAAAATTAATTGACTTGAGACTTTGTGCAGAAAATGATCTACCGTACTACTACTGTACTAGTACTGTCTGTAGATTGGCTGTTACATGTATACAACACAGCCAGGCCACATTTTGTGTGATTGTGCAAGTACATGTATTAAAGTTGGTTATGTTTTCTTGGAAGTCTGGTAGACTCTACTAGTACTACTTCTTGACCATGGAAACATTTATTTTCACTTTAATACCACATGCACACACATACGCTGCTAAATAATTCGCACCTCTACGTCTAAACACGGGAATTGTATTGTCTTGCAAATCGTCAGAGTTCCGACATTGACATGATACTGCCAAAACAAGTCGACTTCGGAGCGGAAACAAACGTCATAGCTATCACAGACTGCAGTGGTCGTGCCTCGCTCGCAAATGAGAGCAGCATCGCCCCAGAATCGCTGTCGGAAAGCTCCGTAAGGTCGCACGCACGCCGCGCTGCGCTGCCGTCAATCAGGTACTCGAAGTACGTAGAAAGTCGATGGCCTAAATTTCCGTCTCTGGAAGACTGTCGACGCGGGGATCACTCTCCATGGCTTCCCCACCATAAGCACGATAAGATTCTTCCAGGTACATTACGACGACATCGTCTTCAGCGGCTGGCGCTCCCCATATTTGCGTGAGAATTTACTTGGCGTGCGCCCGCTCCGTAATTTGAAATTCTCTTGCATCGCCGGCTGGAACGAAGTATTTATCTATCTGTCGTCGGTCCCAGAGTGAATGACCATGATGACTGCTAGGTCCTCTTCGGAGAAGTCATCCGAGGACGAAAGGAACTCACTGCACTGAGTACAGAGCTAGAGTGGTATCAGTGCATCCATGCAGCACTTGCCTGGCCGCGCGACGTAGATCTACTGCACTGTCGATCTACTTCGATGTACACAATGTATGCATGCATCAATGCATGCAGTGAGCATTGATTTTTTCAGCTTTCGATGTTTTTTCAAAACGAAACCGGTCGCTACCCACCCACCCATAAACGAAACTTTTTCGTTTCGTGAAAAAGATCGATAATTACGGATGGCCCCTAAGTCTTGACAAGAATTTGTTTTCTTTTGTTTTGTTTTTGTCTGTAGCTCTGCCCGACTCGAACACGGTAAGCTGAAACAGTGCACGACACATTCACTGTCAACACACCATTCTCCCTTGATCATGCGTTGTGCTGTTCGTGTAGCTGTGTGCTATTGATGACGTTTGACTCAATCCAGCATGAAGCTGTCTGCGTGAAACACTTTTAGAGGCCCAGTGGTTATGTTGGTGTAGCTACGTTACTGCTGTTGTTTGCCGCTGCTCCAGCCACTGCTGCTGCTGCTGGACGTGATGCTGTTGTTGGGGTCATTGTTGTTGATGCTGAAATTATATTCTAGCTGAACCAAAGTATCTAACGTCTCTCAAGGCACAACGTACCAGCGAATCCCAACATATAACGAGCTGAGACGCTAAACACGCTGAACTCATTTAGGATTTTCAGGGAAACCCGAGGCCTTTCATTTTTTTCTGATGTGAAAAATGTCTCTTTTACAGGCAATGGGACACAGTTCTATTCAGTACCTATTCAGCGTGCAGACCTCATCCAAGTATTCAAACACATGTTTGGTCATACGAACATCTGCACACATGTGCAGAATGGTCAGCAGATAGACATTCTCATTTTAGAAAGCTGACGCTCAGTGAGCTTTGCATGTCAGCTCTTCCCGTGTAGTCCTGCAGAGTGACTCCAATTAAGTTCTTAATGGACTGGGTTTGTGTTCGTTTTATGTGCACAGGCAAACGTCAGCTGATCCCGAAGAGTCACAGAACAACTGATCCGGCAGATATAGCTACAAGCATACACATTGAGACACCACCATGCATTCTGTTCTGTTTTTTCTCTCTCAAAGACTAGCAATGTGTGTACACAGATCACACCGCCACAGAGCAATGAATAACTTGCTGTAGGATTCTTCGAACAGCCAAGCACTCTGCTAGTTTGTTACAATTTCCTGTAGGGATTAGAGAATGTTTGTTGCCCTGCGTACCCTGATCGCTATAATAATATATCAATACGCTTCCTGGTGAAGATTAGGAACATTATTCAATGTCACATTAGGAGACTTCTAGTGCTCATTTCTCAGAAAAGACAATTTACGAGCAATAGAATGCTGTCATTGCGCTAGAGTACTACTAGGATTAGCAGTTTGTATTTACTAGCACTTTCTTCTTAGCATCTGTAGCATGGTAAATAGCCACATACCGAAATGTGTTGTCTACTTTTAAAACTGCAAGACAAGATACCATTCATTCACAGTCCCAAGCTGCTATTCACTGCTTAGTGATTGCGATAAGACATGGGGCTCGGGCGAGGCTGAAAGGAGAGACTGACTAGTAGCTTAATTAACTCGTCAGCTTCAGGCGAGAGCCATGAGCCGAGTACAAAGAGCGCTGGCATGACTGAATAGCAGATATACCTGAAGTATACTGGCAGAAGCCATGTTTGTCCGCATGGCGACAATGAAGCAGAGGCATTGGTACAACGCAAAGCCCACAGCAGAGTGCCAGCTCTGTGAGGCTGTCCCAAAATGACCATAGCACTCTACCAGTGTGACATCACGGCAGGAACGCCTGCTCAACGCATAGTGTTAGCTCATAGTGTGCCGCAATGTCATTGAACAAGTGGCTTTCTATGATCACTTGTAACACGTTGTTGCACTTGCTGACCTTACAGAAATGATCAGCATTGAGTCAAGGGGTTGGTGTCCCATTGCTCGACTAAGTACGGGGTGCAGATCCGGTCGTGAGCCTCATGATGCTGCTGGTCCTCAACTCACAGCGATAGATTCCAAAGCATGAACATAACATGTCAGCGTTTTGATTTCTTGACTCTCTTTGCGCTGGGTCTGCTGAGAACATCAGACAAACAGAAAAGAACACAAGCAAGCTGTCAGTAGGCATTATCTACTGCCAAGTGTAACAGAACTTCCCAGAGTGTGCGCCTCCAGATAATCATCTGTCACTCAACCGTGTATCTCGAATGTATGCGTAAAGCTGGTTACATGATTGTAGAGAAAGGCGTAACTCTGCAAATTAGCCGTGGTAGCTACCCATCAGAATGACTGCTAAGGAAACTCTCATGCCCGTCTCCGATATTCTCTTCAGCATGGTAGCAGTGTACATCTTTTAACGAAGGGTTTCTCCGCGGGCTGGATGCAGCGAATGGGATTTTCGGTCTTTGACCACTTTGTGGTGGGTCTGATCTACTCGCTTGAAGCCTTCCCACCGCTGTAGGAGCTGCATCTGCGCCTTGATCCTAGAGGGTGGTGACGTTCCTGCAGATGCGGAAAACTCGACTCCCAGCCAAGTCTCGCGCGAACCGTGAATGTTTTTCTCCACGGGCAGCATTATGCACTGCTTGTGTTCAGCCACGACTGTGTGTTAGTAAGGTCCGTCTTAGAGAATCTCTATTATGGACACGTGACAAGTCATCAGAGGCAATCATTATCTGATACTGATTGCCTCTGGTGCTTCTGAATACAAGCATGCTTCCCATATGGGAATAGCGGGAGGATAACAGTTGATGAGAACAAACCTTGACTGCGTGTCAGCGTCAGGACAGTGGCGACGCTTGTGTCCAGTCTTGCCGCAACGATGACATGCCGGCATTGCGGTGGCAGCGGAACCTTCTTCCGAGTCTGCGACACCTCTAGAAGGCACACGAAAGAGACGTGAAGAGAATCCTAACTACAAGAGAATTTGCCCATTGTAGAAGTCATACTATTGACACAACAATGAATGGGCCACACTCAGCAGCTGCACCGCCTTATTGCCAAGGCTCGCAAAAATGTGCTAACGTTTTGCTTGTTGCCCTCATGACAATTGCAACAGTTGAATTGCATGTTCCGAGACTTGTTTTATAGGAAGCAGTGCACCTGGGTGTTGGCAGTAATACCAGCATTTGGGTTGGTATGGCGGAGCTGCGTGAACTGTCGGTTAGACTTTCAAAGCATGGGGAGTAACGGCATAGCCGTCTACATGTACAACAGCCCAGCGTAGTTTAGTGGACAGTCAAACAGAAACATTAGGTAGGCACAGACCTTGCAAACAAAGACAAAACACCTACAAGTGCAGTGTACAACAAGTGTAAATGCAGATAGTCATCAGTGAAATCAGAGGGCACACAAGCTCTTACCCTGTACAGTCGTGTTGCGCAGGCAAGCACTGCTTGCAGGTGACACAGTGGACGCGACCTAAACGTCAGGATAAGGAAGATACCAGCCGAGCACACAACACAATCAAAATCAAAACCCAGCGTAGTTTAGTGGACAGTCAAACAGAAACACTAGGTAGGCACAGACCTTGCAAACAAAGACAAAACACCAACATGTGCATGTGCAGTGGAACCACCTAGAACATACTCTGATAGGACGTCTGTACGCTTCCGGTACGGACATAGTCCAGGCCAACGGTGAATTACTCCATATTGAAGTATGTTTGGATACGAAGCATACTTTCCTCTTCCTAGAATGGGGTACATCTTATCATGAGCTGAGCTCCACTGTATTATAGCAGTTGTGTGGTTGTCACGATTGTCCACTAGAGATGGGCGATGTCAGCTACAACACTCATATCCAGCTATTGCTTGCTTACCTGGTTTCACACATGCTTTGCACGCCTCACAGTGCACGTATGTGGGGCCATGCTGCAGGAGACCACACAGGAAATCAACAGAAGCAAGACATAAAGCATCAAAACGAGCTGTACACATTAAGCTACTCCGTACCCGGGCCACACCATGAACATGTTATGTGAACACAGACAAAACGGACCGAAGCACAGTAAAACAAAATTAAAAAATCACCGTGTCTGTTCCCGAGGGGACTCACGGCGGCCATTAACAACAGGTAAATCCAGTGGCAAATGCAGCGCCTAACGGTGGCTGGTACAGTGCTGACCAGTAAAATCCAAACCTGTGCCCTAACCCGAGCAACTCTTCACACATCGAACTGTGGATCTCATGTAACTGACAGCAACTCTACAAGGTCTCGGGCCAGGGACTGGATTTCACAGTCCAGCACAGCACATCAGAATAGCTCACCCAGTTCCTACAATGTATGCTCGTCATGAATAAGAATAGGGCATAGGGTCTGTGGTAGTCATCAATTATGGCAGTACCTTTGTTGTGCACGCATGGCACTTGCCGCAATGCTGGTTCTCAGCCGAAACGTACTTCTGGCATGGTTTGCAGAGCCTGCATTGTGCAAAAGCAACATACATGTATTATATATAATTTATTACATACACGCACACATGCATGAGCCGTCAGACGTACACCCACACATGCATGCAAATGCACACACACACACACAACAATCATAACACAATTACAAGTCAAGTAACTTGGCAAGAAGCATCAGCTGCACGTATGTGCAACAAACTTCATCTACTACTTCTACCGCCGAAATTGCTACTCCTCGTTCTTTCGACAACCGGTGATGCAACACTGGGCATTGAATGAGTAGATTGCATAATTTGAGAGATACACACTCACATATACATGATATTAACACAAGTCCAGAGCATGGATGTACATGTAGATGTCGGCTTTCCTGAGTACGAATGGGGTGCCAAACAAGACCAGTAAACACACACACACACACACACACACACACACACACACAGTGACACAGTGCTACAGAGATCACCATAGTGCATGCCCTTACCTGTAGCCCTCCTCGGCAGGGAACACCAACAAGCCGGCATTGATGTTGGTGAAAAGACGGACCGGCGACTTGCGCTTCTCTGCTTTCTTTTTGCCACTGCTGGTGAATATGGGATGGTTGTCGTAATCAACCTGATGGAGGATCAGCACCACAGCAATATGCTATTCATTGACAAGCTCTCAGCATAACAACAGTACAGCTCTCCCTTATCAATATGAGTAGGATCGAATGGTTTACTCGATTTAATCACTGAATCAAACGCTTTACCCATAAATCACTCATATAATTATCAGTAAAAATACGATGTGCCTACCTTGTAATCCATCATCTTCATGCTGGGCATGGTTTCCACGACTTGGCTCTCCAAGAAGTATGGAAACACCCAGATAGTGGCAAGCTGGCGTTTAGAACTGGCTGATTTGTTGAGCGTAGGTGGCGCTTCCTTTGTGCTTTCTGCTGCATCCTTACCTAGCGAATTGTGACAATAACAGAGTAGGACGGCACAAGAAAGTCCAAGGGTCAAGCAAAACCTATGATGTCACATTGCCATACAACCACAGTACATCTAGTATCTATGCAACCATAGTACCTATGCCACGTTACAGTTTAAAAATCACTACCTGGCATGAATGGAGAAGTAAGAGAAACAGTACAAACAGCACTGATGCTCTCTAACATTAGAAGAAATGACGTCAGATATTTTCACTTCCCTTTCATCCCATCCACCCGTCTAGGAAGCTCCCCCGATAAGTGTCCATTTACTTTTGGAGAATCCTTCAAATAAAGTCTGATGAATGAATGAATGAATACAAGTAGCACGACGTACAGTGTTCCAAAGCCAGGGCATACAGCCATTCGAGGCATGCCACTAGTGGCCGAGCAAGTCCTCCAAACGGCGGGTCCATTACAACAGCCACTTCCGACATCGACACTTTGCCGAGAAATTTCGTCAGACTCGCCAGACCCGTGTCACCACTGAAGAAATGGTGGTTGAACATGTTGAAGTGCTGAAGTTCCCTTGGCGAGAAGAAAGACGCCTGCAAAAGAAAAACGAAATAAATAAAATTCATTGCAAATCAAATGCGAGTTTGCGATGATGGCAGTGCATCCTGGAAATACTTTTTTTGGCCCTCAGTTCACCAAACACAATCGAAGACACCATGTTATTGGACGCCATAGAAATATTCTGGCAGCAGGCATTGTACTCACAAATCGCCGGTCCCAATCCAGCAAGAAACTAGACATGGAGCTGAGAGGAGCTTGCTTGGAGAAGCGAGCAGATGTGATCGCCTCATGAATGCTGCAATAAAGGAGAAAGCGTGAAACATGATAGAGCAGGAACATATTAGGATGAACTCAGCTCGTGTGAATATTGGAACGCACATGCAGCTCAAAGTACATGAAAACTGTGTTGTCCACCAAGTGCAAAAGAATACATCATGTTCATTACCGCAATATCGCAGTACTTACCGAGGCGCACCGATGCAGACAACATGGCGGATGCCTTGGCCGTGAAGCTGACCAAGGATGCAGCTAACTGCCTTTCCGGCGAATAGGTATTGCTGCGCATCATGGGCACAAAGACAAAATACACGGACGGACTACATCAAGCCAAGCACAAATCACTCAACACGATACAATTTAGCAGAGAAAAAAGTGCAGAAGATTTCCATCGCAAGTACGTCAATGTACCCCAGGTTCCATGGTTTCACGCAGACACTGACACTGACACTGTCATAAACTTGAGCTTCATGTCATTTCAAGGATAACTTCCAATTTGAAGTAATAGTGCATGGAATGTACTGACTGCACCCCAAAACTTTGCGAAGCAAGAAAGCAGTAAGTGAAGCCGCTACCTTCATACTCCAGTATGTATCACATCTGCAGCTGCCCTTGCTCAGATGGCTACCGAAAAGGGAACACATTAGCCTATTGAGTGGTCTCAGATCTTTGTCACGAGACAAAATATAGAAAGTGATCACGGCATGTGGACAGTGGAACCAACATGGCTGACATCATGTGACCCATAGATGCAGGAGTTGAGTGGAGTAGGAACCAACATGGCTGCCCCGTATGGTCATGAGATAGATGTGCAACAGCTCTATACGATAATCCTAACCATTGAAATCAAACCCCTAACTTACAGCATTGCTTTTAGAATCGTCCAATGCGGGTAGAAACTTAGTCGGACGAAGGAGATCTGCAGGTGGCAAGCTCTCCACGACAGTGTGTCCCTTGTGAGCCGGGTCCTTCTTCTGTGGGACCGTGCATGCACAGTTGGCGCACACCGATGCCATCTTGGTGGGCTTCTCCAGTGCAGCTTTCACGCCACTGTAGAGGGTGGAGTGTGGAACCTCTGCGGTGCGCGACGCCTGGTAGATTTCCATGCGCATCGCTCGCTTTGCGGAGCTTTCCTTTTCATCTGCCCATTGGAAGAAGGAGCAGCCGCTACGCTTGCGATGGGCCGAGCATGCAAAGAAGCGCCTTGCTTCTCGCTCCTGATAGAACCGTTCAAACAGTAGCGTCGGTCCTATTAGGATACAGAGCCAAAGCAGAAGATAGTAACCATGGTAACATAGTATGAAAACAGTAGATAGTGACATCAAGAGTACATGAAAGCCAGAGTGTGCAGCTTGGGGGCCTTTTCTGCTATGGGTGTCTGTCACGGCGGAATTCCGTGATTACATCATATTTGGCGCGGATCTGAAGCGGGAAATGGCGTAGTGCGTACAACTGAGCTGCAGTTGTGCAGAAAGAGACCTGCTTGAATCCTGCTTGTACGCACCACATCACTAAAATGATGTAATCACGGAATTCCGCCGTGACAGCAACCCATCCGAGCTGCAAACTCTGGTTTTCATGTACTCTTGGTGACATTCTAATTTCTATGAAAACAGGAGATCAGATGGTGAGCCAAGGAAAAAATTGGAACATGGAAAAATGTGGGCACAAGTTATGCGATTTTTAATTTTGTGCTAGATTGTGCACGTCTGACTGTTCAAAATCTGGTTTAGCTGGTGGACTCGATCGCATAACTTGTGCCCACATTTTTCAATGTTACAAAACAGGAGATGTAGCTAGATTCCAGGGAAACAGATCCATCCACTTCATTCTATGAACAGCTAGCCATGCTTCAAAGTAAAACTAATATGTCCATTGATATCGCAACCAAGAGGACAAACTGGGCGGAACCATTCTTTTATCTCTCACACGCTCGTTACTATTGCAACACTGGTCTCAAGCGAAGGTCCTTGGTTCGAGTCCTGGTGGTGATAGTCAATCTTTTCTTCAGACTTTTCCCATTTGCATCTTTCCCTCAAACCAGTGAATACTATTGTAGTATGATAGAGCCTGTACAAAATACACACTGCACATATACTTGAAAAACAATAAAGAATATTATAATCTGCCAGCCAAATAATCACTACTAAGTATTTAAACTACAGCGGAATACATGTACACAACTGTTCGTTGGGCCTGGGAGACAGCATGCACTGCCAGGCGAAACGCAACTAAGTTTTAGTCCTTGAATATCTCGAGTTCTGTCATTGTTGGTTTCAAGAAAGAAAAGACTCCAACCCACCGTGCGGACACCAAGGCGCATCGTCCAGAGCGTCTACAAACACCTCAACACCAAGTCCAGAAGATCCTGCCATCGTCAGAAACCGTGGAACACTACCAACAGCACAGAAGATGTTTGAAGAGAAATTTCTCCGTTCTCAATGTTTTCATTTCAAACACGACAGATGAAAGGAAAATTAATTGATCATTTCGAATGCACTCATATCATGCATCATGCATGCCCGAAAAGGCAATGCACAGTCGAGTCAGTCCACGTGGGAATGGCAACAGTTTGTGAGGGAGTTCCCCCTTTTCATGACTGTTCCAGCGTGGGGCCGTGGCACGATATCACTATAAAAGTGGTTGAGTTTTGATTTTTGAAGTTTCATAATTGTTTTGTTCAAGGGATATTGCTTTCACAGGCAGTCAAGTCCTTCTGTTTCTTTGTTACATGTGTGTGGAATCTAATTACTTACCGGCCTGTTGTCCTAGTCTGAAGGTGCTACAGTAATCCTTTTTTCCGTTGGGTCCTAGTTGACTACCGAGGTCGTACTATTACTAATTGTCGGCGACACAGTGTCTGTATATGTTTTGGTGGAGCTTGCCATTACCACGCAACGCATAGTTGCTATCTCAGTATCTGGGCTGTCCTCCGCCGGTTCCCCTATAGGCTATAACCGTACTTTGACCGAGAAACTCAACTATGTCGTAGTTGTGGCGTTTTGTGGATGAGAAAGATGCCTGCAGATTCGTTCACTATACCCCCGAGGAAGCAGGACAAAGAAAGGTAGAATTTGCATCCACCCACTCAAACCTATTACTAATACATGGTTTGTGTCGAAGGAGGCTACAGATGCCTTGCGATAATTCGTTAGTATTCACTGTTAGAAATATCCAGTACGTCCACAAAGAGACGATATGGAGTGGTGACTGTGCTTTTCCCTCTTTAGCAGGCCTTTCTTGAAAAAGCATAATTTCTAATTTTCCACATTCAAGACTTAGTGTTCTCATGCATGCGTGGAAATGTGTGTCACTGTGCGTATTATGTGTATGGGTGTGTGTGTGTTTGTTCGTATGTACACTCGTGTGCATATGTGTGCATGTGGTGCATGGTATGACATTGTGTGTGTGTGTGTGTGTGTGTATGTGTGTTTCGTGTCTGTCTCTCTATCTCTACGTTTGTCGTCCTTCGTAACTCGGCAGAGAATGGCCACAAGATCCGGTCTGTGTTGTCGGCATCATTGGCAAGTCTGGGGTTGGCTCGGCGGACAAGGCTTCACTGAGTAACCTGACTTTAGAGAAGCTGGTTTTTCCTGTGAGTTGCCCAGGGGCCACTTGCTGTTGTCTTTGCTCAACCATATTGAGTGTGTGACCAGTAGAATAGCTTGAAGATTCACCCTTTCTTCCCGAGTATGCCGCACTTTAAATACTCGTGATACACCAAAAAAGTCAGTGTGATTTCTGCTACGATGGTCAAATGAACCGTGAAATAGAGGGTACGAGTAGAGGTCTGTATTATCGTCACTTGAAGTCAACGTTTTAGAACAAACTGCCACTTATGCAGCGCGTGTGCACGAGCTTGTATGTGTCACTGCGCGTTCTGGTATCGATATTTAAATGGGCTGAAGTTGATGGATTGCTGGACCAGTTTTGTTCTGGACTGCCATTGATTGGTGCTTCGTACATGGGCGCCTCCCAGGAACTTGATGTGCCAGATGTCATTTAAATTATTACGGGGTGCAACAGAGCTCTCGGCCATTGAAGAAAATGTTGATTATCACCTCCACCACTACACTGTGCAGTGTAATGGTGGAGGTGATAATCAACATTTTAGATGTCATTCAATCTCTTTCTTTATTCATCGCTGTGATTGTTTAGGTGCAGTATCAGTCGCACAACTCTGTGCTGAGAAAGCTCAGGAACATCTCATCTGCGTCGGCTCTGCCAGATGAGGAAGACCGCGATGTAAGCTAATCGCACTGCTGTCACAGTGCGGTATGACCTTTTCGGGTTGTTCACATGCTTGTGCGCGCGCGCGTGTGTGTGTGGGGGGGGGGGGGCAGGCATGCACTCGTGCTCACTCACTTGCTGGTAGAGGTTATCCAGGTGACGTGAGATTGTGGATGTACCATCTTATGTACCTATTTATCTCCATATTTGGGCCATTTACCACCCTTTCCCCGTTCTTCGCCACCTTTTCCCAGAGGGGGGGGGGGGGGGGGTCTCAAAAGTAAGCCAGAGTGAAGCGTAGGACTGTGGTCAACTGTGGCGTGTTCTCGTCTCGCCAAAAAGGCTTTCCCGTGAGTGTGAACGTACCATTAAAGATCAAGGAAGAAAGCTGCAAAAAGCCCCAGAGCTTCCCGTAACATTTTTTTTAAATTTATTGTTGTTTCAGGTTTCCTTCTCTGGGTATTACGATGCCGAGCAGCAGATTCTTTACTTGCAGCTGCTGTCCATGCATGATGCTACACAGCTTTCCAAGATTTGCCAGCGCGTGCAGCGCACTCTCTCGCAATCGGTAAGCCTAGGGATTCTTGCTCGTCGTATTCTACTTCGGATAGCTCGCTTTTATGTGTATGGGAGCGGGGTATGAGATGCATAGACACCGTGCTGCAACAAAGTAGGACAGGAAGACGATATGAACGAGTATTACCTACAATTTAGTAACATTATCTCTGCCTCCTCTCTCTCTCTCTCTCTCTCTCTCTCTCTCTCTCTCTCTCTCTCTCTCTCCCTCTCTGTCTCTCTCTCTCTCTCTGTCTCTCTCTCTCTCTCTCTCTCTCTCTCTCTCTCTCTCTCTCTCTCTCTCTCTCTCTCTCTCTCTCTTCCTTCTCACTGTGCAGGCATGGCACGATGCCTGGCGGAATCAGGAGAACAAGTACTGCAATGCGCTGCTCTTTCTCTTCTGCACCTGCCATGTCATAATGGTGAGTGTATGGTGCAAGTAACGAGACAAACTTGACACGTTCCATCTTTTGCACACTGGCTGTGATGTTGCTAATATTATTTTTGGGCTGTTGTGACAAAATTACGGCCAGCAGAGGACCATTATATTTAGTAACTTTAATTTTTACTATGTATATGGCAAAATGATGATGCCGACTATGACGATGGTAAACGAACTAAGGAAATTAGGGAACCATAGCATGAAGACTAGAACCAAACTGAAAAAGGACGAGTAATAAGAACGACTGAGTGCCCATTCACTACATCCCACATGCTCTTATCACAATGCTGACGGCCACAATGTAGAGTAAGACGAAGACAGTTTGTGCTGTTCACCTCATGGAAGAACACGGGCAGTTTCACAACCCAACAGAATCTAGAAGTGTGTGTGTGTGTGTGTGTGTGTGTGTGTGTGTGTGTGTGTGTGTGTGTGTGTGTGTGTGTGTGTGTGTGTGTGTGTGTGTGTGTGTGAGTTATTGTATTAGTTGGAGTAGGAAGCACTTTTTTTTAGCTCTGCTGGTTCACAAGTTTGCTTAGCATAATATATCCCCAGGGGTGGCCTAGGGCCACCCCTGGCTAGGTTGTGGGTATGGTGCGTGGAGACCTGGGAAGCAATGACGGGGCAACGCCTGATGTTGCCACTTGCAACCCGCCACGTACCCACAACACCTGCGACGGTTTTGCAAACCTCCAGGTAGACCCCCTTGCACGAAGTAGGAGACGGAGAAACGAAGCGTTTGTGTTGAAGTTTTGTACCTGGAACGTCAACAGCTTAGTGGAGAATGATGGAAGCATCGAGACAGCTCGTCACGAAAGAAGCTTGCCCGTCGCGGAAGACAGAAAAATTCAAATTGTTCTTCACCAAATTCAAAATTTGAATTTCTCAGTCGCAGGTCTTCAGGAGACGAAATGGTTCGGCGATCACGAGTATTTGATCAGTGGAGCGTCTGTTCTAAATGCAGGACGCCCCGTCCCAACAGAGCGAGGAATGCCCGCATATCGCGGCGAGGGAGTTGCAATCGTTCTTTTAGGTTTGGCCCAACGAGCGTGGAAAAACGGCGGGTGTCAGTGGCGAGCTGTCAGCTCGCGAGTTGTTGTGGCGAAACTGTTGTTTGGCGATCAGTGGCTGCATGTCATTTCCTGCTACGCTCCAACGTTCGCGAGGCCTCGCCATGAAAAGGAGAAATTTTATGGCGAACTTCGTGATTGTCTGTTATCAAGAGTCCATAACCCCCCAGAGTGTGCAACTCCAGGTTGGGGTCTGGCGCAACGAAATCCAAACATTGCGTCATCCGGTCCCCGGGCAAGCATGGGCGGATGGGGCCATATCCCCATGGCATGTGCATATCTGGTACATCCGGCGGGGGTTTCAAGTTGAAGGTTGCTTTGAAGCAAGCCACGGAAGTGTCACGTAAAACGTTTGCTGCACGGGCTATGCAGTGTCAGCAGAACGGCTTTGATTTCACAGTCACAGAATTTTTTTATTTGAAGAGAGTTTCTCTGCTCGTTGTCTGAAAAGCTTGTATTGGGAGAGTTCGTGACTCCGGGATAGCAAGAATAGGCATGGATATAGATTTACAAGATTTGATCGAAATAGCTCTTGGCACACGGCATGAAGACCCGATCGATTTCGAAGTAGATGTGCTTCAACCTGCAGTGAATGTTCCTGCTGGGTTCACAACCAGACGGTTCAAATTGACGGGTGTTCCATTGCATGTGAGAAGCACAGACTTCGAGCAATAAATCTCTATCCAGGTGCTGGAAGAATTAACAATTTCCAACACTCGACAATCGAGAGAAGAAAATGAGGAGCCCAGATCGAACAAAAACTGACGAATATCGTCCACAGAGACACTGCACTCCGGCGACAATGGGGAGCGCTTTGCTTTAGGTTCAACAGTGGCCATTGTTCATCTCTTATCGGAGAGACACTCAAAAGAGAAAACTGTTCGACAACTCTAAGATAATTCTTTGTGTACTTGAGCCTTTCCAGGCGTGTTACGTACAATACCTGACCGTGGATTCGTAAAGAAAGACCCCAAATTGGGCAAACGGGCGAAGTAGGTCCGGGCCAAACTTCCCATTTCGTCATAGCTACTCACTACATGACGTATGAAGTTTGGATTTCGTTGCGGCACTGATTTGTGCTGAGAAGGATCACGAGTTGCACACTCTGGGGGGTTATGGACTCTTGCTGTTATCCATCCCGGAGCGTGATTTGTACGTCGTACTTGGTGACTCCAACGCCCGTGTTGGCAGCAGCCCAGGTCATGAAGAGGACGCATGGAGGCAAGTGCGTGGTCCTTATGGCGTTGGTACCATGAATGAAGCTGGTGAGGAACTGTTGAGCTTTCTATCCATGTTCAACTCTCGACTCTGTAATACGTACTTCAAGAAAAAGGACATTCATAAAGTTACCTGGCAGCACCCACGTTCACAGCACTGGCACTGTATTGATTATGTGATCACCCGGCAGCGGGATTTTCAGCGCTGTGCAGATTGCCGTGTGTACCGGTCTGCTGAGTGTGGGACCGATCACAAACTTGTTGGGCTAACGTTGTCACTTGGTTGCCGCCGCCGTTTCTACCCGCCAAAGAGCAAGGCCCCTGATCGCCGCCGCTTTGATGTATCCCAGCTCGGACCTGCTGACCCAACTGCATCAGAGGATGATGATTTAGTAAGGCAAGCAACTGTGGCGGAGTGGTACCATACCTCATCCGACTGTTTGCAAGACGCTGCACCAGGGACCTCAGTTCAGGATCAATGGATTTCACTACGGGACGCCACAGTTAAAGCAGCTACCTCTGTCCTAGGCAAGAGTCGCCGTCGTCAGCCAGATTGGTTCTCAGCCAGTTCTGCCACTCTCGAGCCTCTCCTTGCACATCGTAACACTCTATTCCAGAAATCTTTAGCAGATCCATCACCTCTGGTCCGGCGAGAGTTTGTCCGCGCGCGCTCAGCTGCAAGGGATGCTGTACGCAGTGCTAAGGAGGACTGGTTCCGTAAGACTGCGTCTGATGCCGAATCTAGGCATCAGACTGAAGGCTTCCCAGTGTGCAACGGATTGCGCCAAGGGTGTACAATGGCACCAGTCCTTTTCAACTTGTTTGCTGGTGCAGTGATGGAACGTTGGTGCGCACGCGTCCAAGAGCGTGGAGTGTCTGGTTTTCCACTCCGTACCTGTGCCGATGGTCAGCTTTTCAAGAGATCTAAGCGTGGTAATGATATGGTCATCACAGATGGTGAGTTTGCTGATGATGCAGCCTTGTTTGCACCCAGCCACTCGGATGCTCAGCGTATGCTTGAGATATTTGCGGAGGTCAGTGGAGCATTCGGGCTGTCTCTCAACATGGCAAAGACAGTGTTCATGGCTGTTGGGCATCAGATCAACGACAGTGACCGTACCCCGCTAAGCGTACAAGGCAACGCCATCCAGCATGTCAGCCAGTTTACATATCTCGGCTCAGTGGTAACACCAGACGGACGATGCCACACCGATGTGTCCAACCGCATAGCTGCTGCATCTAAGGCCTTTGGCAGCCTCTACTCGTCAGTTTTTCGGAACACTTCACTAACATCCAAGACAAAACAACACACGTACACATGCTGTGTGTTGTCAGTGCTGTTGTACGGGGCTGAGAACTGGACACTGTTGCGTGCCGACATACGTCGCCTTGAACAATTCCACAACCGCTGCGTTCGTGTCATTCTCGGCATCTCGCGTTCCAAACAGTGGGAGAACCACCTGTCATCCGCCTCGCTGCATAGAATGTGCGCTACAGAGCCAGTTGCTGACATGGTTGCCCGTCGACGGCTGCAGTGGCTTGGCCACATTGCCAGGATGGACGGCCACCGGCTTCTAAAGGCAGTTTTGTTCTCGTGGCTCCATACTCCACGCCCTGCTCATGGCCCCAGGCGTCGATGGCGTGATGTGGTACGCGATGACCTCAAGGCGTTCGGTCTATACACCGGTTGGTACGACCTCGCAGCTGAACGTGGCGAGTGGATCCAGTCCATCTCGGATGCTATTGTTGCACGGCGTTTACGCCTTGAAACAACAGCCAAGTCAGTGTGTTGTGCGATCTGTGAGCGACTCTTCGCCAGTGAAAGCGGACTTCGGCGGCACAAATGCAGGGAAGAGCGACTGAAGCCGATCCATGAACAGGCCGGTGCTGTGTTGTGCGAAACGTGCCATCGTTGGTTTGCTAGCCGAGGTGGATTTGCTGTGCACAGCTGCTCTCCCAGTCTTGGTGACGCTCCAGTTCCAGAGATTGTTGCACCTCGCCCACCTGATTGCAGCCAATGTCATTATCACTGCCACACCTGTGACCGCTGTTTCCGGAGCAAAGCTGGGCACCACCGGCACAACTGCAACCGCAGAACATGCAGCTCTGGCTCCGAGCGCCGCACCATCCCATGCCCGACCTGCTCTCGGAAGTTCACACGTCTCCAGTACCTGGCTCAACACAAATGCAAGAAGTAACTCTGCCCTCCTTGCCTCTCTGAGGCACTGCATCACCTTTAGGTGGCAGTTTCAAGGTTTCAAGGTTCAAGGTGTGTGTGTGTGTGTGTGTGTGTGCATGTGCATTTGTGTGTGCGCGTGTGTGTGTTTGTGTTTGTGTTTGCCTGCAGGTGACTCACCCAACCGATCAATTTGACCCTACTTATGTCCACATGTTTGAATCTCTGGCCAATATCAGGTAGGCATTCTTTCTCTTTCACTAAGTGAACACATGCATAGAAACACTGAAGGCTATCGAAAAAGAAATTGAAATCCAATTTGGAATTGTTTTGTGTGCCACGGGAAAACGAAATATTTAGTGAAATCAGTTTTGATGTTTGACGTATTGCATATCGTTGCCGTATCCTTCAAGCACTTTACTGGCCGTGTTTGTTTGTCCTGGTGCATGGCTGAGTGCATGGATTGATGTGCTCCTACCCTTTGTGCCAATGTCCGTTTGCATGTCCACATGACGTATGACTACGATTTGAATAAGTGTGAGGTGTTTTTTTTCGGAATACTTTGATGTTAGGGAGAGTGTTGAGCGTAGCCTGACACAATACTTGGAAGACTCGCTGGACGAGGCCGTGTGTGGCCTATGGCTGGCCAGTGGGCGCTGTGCGTTGCCAAGGCTACTGTTCGTGCTGAAGCAAGTGAGTGGTTTAGTTTCTGGCATGGCAACTTTTAAAAATTCTTATTTAGCCAATCCTCTGTTCTGCACTTCACGTGCTACTTGGACTAGCTTGGCTTGTGGCAATTCTTGTGCATTATGTAGTTCAGTACTGAATAGCTGGTCTGAAGATTTGTCTGATTCTTGTCGTGAGCACCTCCCAATAGGTGTATTGAGTTTACAAAAATTATCACTCCTTTGTTCTATTTCCCCCAGGGAAATCCCTGTAGAAAATAGGATTATTTACCCTTGCTTGCGGCCGATCCTACCACGATTCTAACTCGGTTTTCCAAAGTTTGACTGGCCATAATTTTACGTGAATTTAGAAAATGTTTACCGTAAGACCGCGCATAAAAGGCAAGGCTTATTCTCGCGCAAGCCGATATGAGGGTTAGGCTGTTGTTGAAAACAGGCACTACCTATGTCCATGAGAAACTCCAGGCTTATACATGCATTGGTGATTGTCCATCTGGAAAATCAGGCTTGTATACAGTCAGACCTCGTATAACCGCACACATCCGTTTTCCACAAAAAAATATCCTGATAGGCGAGGGAACCAGATAATCGAACACACATACTGTATGTGTGCATGGCATATGCTGTAAATCGGTAACCAGTGATTTTCTTCCGGATGGCGAGGGATCCAGATCGAAGAGGACCGGGTAAACGAGGTCTGACTGTACTAACGCGTACTCTTGGCGGCGCATCCAGGTGCTGTTTGAAGTGACGACCGTGTCCACATCACCCAATCCCTTTGACTCGACAGCAGCTTTCCTCATGCTGGCCCCATGAGAAACTATTGCCAGCAGCACGGTTAGTGTTACATACCTGGGAGCATGCTTATCGACTCAAGGACTATGCTGGAAGATCATGCGTGCACAGTGCTTATTCTTTGGAAAGCAGTGTATCCATGGACCTGTGGGTCGCAGCACGGCTGGAAGAATCCTTCCGCTTACAAGCACGACTTGAGCCTGGCCCTATGTTTCTCAACATTGATCTTAGACCATTCCACTATGCCTGATCTACGCCTTGATCCTTGGGGGTGGTGGCTTTCCTACGGATGCGGAAAACTCGGCCTCCAGCTGAGTCGCACACGAATCGTGATTTTTTTTTCTTCTTTTTTATCCATTGGGCCTGTGCAGCCTGGCTGGCCTTGCTCTCGCCGGTTCTCCGAGGTTGAATTGCTTTCTGTTTTCTCCGTGACTGCAGAATCGCGTTCAGTCTATGGATTCAGCGGCTTCCCGTGACAACAGTGGCAACGTGGATGCTGCAGGTCGTCTCTCTGAAAACTGGATACAGAGACAGGCGAGTCGCTATGGTGTAAGCTAATCATATGGACACGGTTACCGTATTTTGGGCAACACTGGCCGAGGCGCTTAGTAGTTTGCGAGCCCTAAAATTTCATGCGATTTTAAAAATTCTACACAAAGCCCTAAAATGACGTGGCGATTATTTCAGACAGGGGTAAAACTAGACCGGCGCGGATTCCCGAAAATACAGTATTCCTCTGCCTATCTGTGTACAATTGAGTTGAGCTTTGGCACCTGATGCAGGTCTGCACTGCTGTTCCATCACGCATTGTGTCTAGACCTTGAGAGTGAGTCCTCCATACCAACAAGCTATTCGGGGATATTGGGCAGGAAGGCATGACACAGGGGCGTCGGAAGGTAATTTAGTGTGGTCCGGTCAGCCATCTGAAGTACAATTTACTCTTGGGGGAAGGGTGGCTGAGCCGACAATTTTGGAAATTCAGAGTTCAAATCAGTGCATTTTATTGATTCACGGGGTACTTGGGGCAAAGAGTGGTACGGTCAATACTATAGTGACCGGACCGTGTCCGGCACCCCTGCATGATGTGAAGCTCTTTATCGCGTTTCTCTCTCTCTCTCTCCCACTCACTGACTGACTTGCTCTCGCTCTCGCTCACACACCCAGGCCGCATCGCCATCGAAGCGTTTTCAGCTGTTCGTAGAGGATCAAATCTACAACCTCTGCAAGAGATGCCGGACACGGCTTATGACAGGGTAAGTATCTGCTCGTACTACTTCCTCCACGTCATTAAAACTGTCGCTTCGCACATCGCTATGTTTGTAATTTGCTCGTCTTGGTCAGAGTGTCGGAATCGCTGTTTTCTGTGTTCGAACATTGGTGCGACCCTTCCTGCTCAATGTCTACTTGTTACTGAAGCCGTGGTGGTCTCGGAGCTCTCTTCCGCACACCAAACAGACTCATCGCGCTCGGCACTATTTCGCCCCAGAGCGCATACTTGTATCTTTACTCTGGAGTTCGTGCCGGCCCACATCGCTCGTGAGGGGCATTTATCACGACTGGAAGCTGCGGTATAAGAATCCTGGTATCTCTCCTGAAATCGAAATGCTGGAGTTGACGATGGCAAGAACAAAGTGTTCTCAAATTCCTAAAATGCGCTACGTGTGGCGCATGTTGCTGCAAAAGGAGCAGGTCCGAAAACATCAACGAAATCAGCGAAGCGTTTGCCAAGGAAAGAAGGTGCGGAACTGCTTCCCCTATCCCGCTGGAAGGTTGTTACAGTGTACTTGAAAAATGCTAGTTTGCTGTCATCGCCTGCCCCCTGGAGGCATGGCTCGCTTGAAAACGAAGTTTCATGACCTGAATTTGAATGCGCGTCTTTTTCATCGTCTTTTTGAATGCTGAAGGGTCTGCCTCAAACTCTGAAGACGTCGACCTTAGCTGCAAGTGCAGCGAAGCAGGGGGGGGGGGGGGGGCACAAACTAAAGCTTGGTCCGTCGACAAGGCTCTGCTTCAATTTCTAGCTGATTTCTTTGCCTTTCTAGTGGACAAAATAAAATTGAAAAAATCGCTCTGGGAAGGGGATGAAGAACTAGCACTACATATACTTGTACACGTGAACCGTGGCTTCAGCAATCAGCCGTGAAATCGGCTTATTGCGGTCTTTGAAAGCAGGCACTTTCCAAAAGCTGGTAATTACCGAAAGCAGGTGTATCCGAACACATTCATCATCACCTTCTGTCACATTCATCACATTCAGTCTGTGTTAAAGTTAAACGCTGACCAGGTGGTTGCTAAAGCTAGATGGTTGATGAAACCAGGTGGTTGCTGAAGCCAGGTGTCTACTGAAACCAGGTGGTTGCTTAAATCAGGTGGTCGCTGAAACCATGTAGTTGCTGAAACCAAGCGGTTGCTTCAAAGCCTAAAATCAGGTGGTCACTGAAACCAGGTACTGTAAATCATATTATTTTAACGACCCGCAAAGTTAACGATTTTCTGATTTTCGAAGGTTAACGGTTTGAAAAGTTAACGATTTTCTCAGACAGATGCAATAATACTAGGAATGCTCGTCAAGGACATTTGTTGTTGTCCATCACAATATACCTCGATGTCAGGACTATTACAGGAGAATAAAGAAAATGAAATTTATCCAGCGTAAGAGCGTAAAAAATTCAAATTTTTTGATCTCCTGCCGCTTCGTCAAAATTCATCTGAGAGACTTCTGAGTTGTTCGAGCCGACTGCTGAGCGTCTCTGCTATCATCTAGATCTTTAGATTGTTGAATTCCGTTGAGAATTGACTGAGTTACGATCCGTTGAACACGCGCTGCATGCCATAATGTGAAATGATCGATTTCAATCGTGCGAGGCCCAAATCATACGACTTTTGCTAACGAATTTTAAAATAACGACAAATCTTTGCTCGTTAACTCGTTAGATTTACTTGTTCGTTACATATTCATGATTTACAGTAGTTGCTGAAACATGGTGGTAGCTGAAACCAGGTGGTAGCTGAAACCAGGTGGTCACTGAAACCAGGTGGTCACTGAAGCCAAGTGGTTGCTGGAACCAGGCGGTCTGTGGACCAGGTTTCAACTGTTTGTAATGTACTCATCATGACTGGTAAAATTCTAGCCTGTTATTCTTCGGCGCCCAGGATTACTACGCCCAGGATTACTGCAGTGGATTATGTTGTGGTTTCTCTGTTGCAAATTGCAATCATAGTGTGGCTAGTATCATGAAGAACATCCTGCTGTGGGATTAATGCTTCATAGCCTGATGTTTTGGCCTATGTACTGTGTTTTGCTCCTCGCTATTCAGGGAGAATGCACTGTTCACGCTGAGTCCGCACAAATTCCTGCACGTCGTCACACCCAATGCGTCAGCATCATCCGCCAGTGCTGCGTCATCGTCGCTGGACTCGATGGCCATTCTCATGCAAGGACTGCCCAGTACGTACCCGTGTGTGTGTGTGTGTGTGTGTGTGTGTGTGTGTGTGTATGTGTGTGTGTGTGTGTGTGTGTGTGTGTGTGTGTGTGTGTGTGTGTGTGTGTGTGTGTGTGTGTGTGTGTGTGTGTTGTGTTCGTTTCTGCATTTCATGCCAATTATTGCTGATCCACATACCATGATGCTGTGTGTGTTTTGTGGTGAAATGGGAAACTACGTGTTACTATTAGGGCAGAGAGAGAGAGAGACAGACAGGCAGACAGACAGACAGACAGAGACAGGCGGACGGACGGACGGACGGATGGATGGATGGAGAGAGAGAGAGGGGGGGGGGGGGGAGGGAGACAGACAGACAGATAGACAGACAGATAGATAGATAGAGAAAGAGAAAGAGACGGAGAGTTAAATCATGATTTGTTCTTCTGAATTTGACCACCTGCACTACTCTCGATTTTGTGGCCGTCTATTTTGCAGATCAGTTGAGACGACCACAGTTGCGAGCTGCCGGTCGAGCTTCGCATGGTCATCACACATTGGAATCACGGCTGACGTCAGCATCCGGTCGACCCCCATCGCCTTCTGCCTCGGGTACCTCAACGTCGGAGCAGCGCCACAGTCCGAACTTTCACAGCAGCAGGATCTCATCGTCGGCAACATCTGCCATCCACCCGGTTGCTGGACCGTCGAAAGTGTCCGAGCGAGCATCTGATGAGACCCAGGTATGTGTGTGTACCCCATGCTGTGCCCGCAATTATAATTATGCTGATGTGGACTAACGGCATTGTGTGCGTGCTTGTGTGTGTGGAGGGGGGGGGGGGGGGATGCATGCGCCCATATGTGTACGTGGGTGTGTGCGTGCATATGTGCTTGCGCCCGTGGGTAGTTGTGGGTGTTTTGATGTTGTAATACTTGTAGACACTTTCCTTACAGAGCTGTTTCCACTTGGTTTGTTGTACTGGCATGCTTCCTTTTGCGGCACAGCACGTTTACCGTATTGCTCTTTGGAACATTCTTGCTCTGGTCCCGTTTATCCTTTCATGCTGTTAGATTTTCTTTCTCCGTTCCTCTGCTCTCCCCGTTGTAGAGTCTCCAGGGCTTTCTGATGCGGCACGTTGAAGCCATTCACCAGGGGGCTGACACAATGGTGTTCGACAAGCTGGCAGTGGGGAAGAATGACGGAGTGGTGAGCTTTCTGATGCAAGGTTGTGCTGGTCTTCACAGATGTGCGTATCTTGAACGTGTAAATTATTGTCGGGAGCAGAGTGTGTAGTTATGTGGGACTGTCCTGACTGTACATATACTGGAGGGGTTTCACGTTTTGGTCATGTGACTAAATTTGTGTAGAAAGTGATCATGGTATGTGGACAGTGCAACCAACATGGCCGACATCATGTGACCCATAGATGCTAGGATTGAGTGTGGAGTTGGAACCAACATGGCTGCCCTGTATGGTCATGTGATAAATGTGACACCACTCTATACTAGCCAGTATCGTGTAGTGCGCTTTCCTGTTTGTATGCATACCATGTTGATGGACATACTGTGTGATATCGGCGTCTTTGTAGCTGCCCAACTGTGACGACTGGTTCGCCGTGGCGTCAGTCATCTACGACTTCTTCCTGGGTGCTGACGGCATTGGCGATCAGTACGAGAAGGAGCGTGTTCGAATGCCACTGCAGCTGCAGCATCAGTTCTCAGAGAGGTCAGTGCTGTGCTGTGCTGTGCTGTGCTGTGCTGGTGTGCAGTAGAATGTTTCTGACCTCTTCCTTTGGAAATCCATATATTAGAGAGAGAGAGAGAGACAGAGAGAGAAGAGAGTTCTCGGTGAATGGGCTAAGGAGTCATCATTTTTGAAGAGGAACTGTCACCAAAACTTTGCTTTGTTTTAGTTTTTGACTCTTTTGGCTCCTGATCATGATGGTGTTACTGTACTTCGTTTTTCTCCGCAATGATTGGAAGTGGGTGAATTCTTGAAAAGAAGGTGCCCAGAATTGCCCCGGAGTGCAT
Organism: Sycon ciliatum; assembly: GCF_964019385.1. NCBI lineage: Eukaryota > Metazoa > Porifera > Calcarea > Leucosolenida > Sycettidae > Sycon > Sycon ciliatum. The sequence continues at coordinate 8,442,310 of NC_088643.1, forward strand.
TGTGACATCACGCCGGACTCGACCTCCACTCGTACATGTCCTCGTGGCTGCATTGGAGTTTGTGAACAATTCTAAAACTGGCAAAGTCTTACTTTATGACTATAATGGTATGCCTGCGTACATGTATGTGGTGTCTGTCTGACAGTCGCTGTAGCAAAGCAGCTCCGGCAGCATTCAACGCATACAAGGAGGGTCTCCCTGACCTGTACACGACCAGCCAACACAAAGTCCAGGTCAGTACTGAACGTCGACATTTGTGTGTGTGTGTGTGTGTGTGTGTGTGTGTGTGTGTGTGTGTGTGTGTGTGTGTGTGTGTGTGTGTGTGTGTGTGTGTGTGTGTGTGTGTGTGTGTGTGTGTGTGTGTGTGTGTGTGTGTGTGTGTGTGTGTGTGTGTGTGTGTGTGTGTGTGTGTGTGTGTGTGTGTGTGTGTGTGTGTGTGTGTGTGTGTGTGTGTGTGTGTGTGTGTGTGTGTGTGTGTGTGTGTGTGTGTGTGTGTGTGTGTGTGTGTGTGTGTGTGTGTGTGTGTGTGTGTGTGTGTGTGTGTGTGTGTGTGTGTGTGTGTGTGTGTGTGTGTGTGTGTGTGTGTGTGTGTGTGTGTGTGTGTGTGTGTGTGTGTGTGTGTGTGTGTGTGTGTGTGTGTGTGTGTGTGTGTGTGTGTGTGTGTGTGTGTACTGGTTTGAGTTGGCAAGCGATCGTGGAGAGTGGCGTGGAGTGGTGACAGCAGCAGGTGAGGACAAGGAACCTGCCCCGAAGAGCATCGAGTGCCCAACCTGCAACCGTCTGTTCCGTCGTAGTTCTGACATGGCCCGGCACAAGTGTTCAGCAATCCGTCAGCTCCCGGTATCGGAGCAGCCTGGATCAGTACAGTGTCCAACATGCAACCGATGGCTAGGTAGCAGAGGAGGCTTTGCGGTGCATAAGTGTCGGCTAGGCGATGTCGACCAGCCGCTGGCCCCTGCCCCTGCTCCTCTTGTTGTTCCGGGTGTAACTTGCACCAACTGTCAGCGTTCATTTAAATCGGCTGCGGGTCTCAAGCGTCACCGTTGTGGAACCTGTCCAAAGCGCCCTACTGTGGCTGAACGCCAACAATTCAAATTTCACTGCCAAGTTTGCCACAACCGACGGTTCCGGAGGCGGCAAGATCTGGAACGCCACTTGGAGCATTGCCTTCCTCCCCCCTAACCTCTCTGACAGTACCTCCCATCTGGGAGCGGCGTGGCCAATCCTGGCAGCTGTCAATAGTAGTAGTAGTAGTAGTAGTAGTAGTAGTAGTAGTAGTAGTAGTAGTAGTAGTAGTAGTAGTAGTAGTAGTAGTAGTAGTAGTAGTAGTAGTAGTAGTAGTAGTAGTAGTAGTAGTAGTAGTAGTAGTAGTAGTAGTGTGTGTGTGTGCGGGTGTGTGTGTGTGTGTGTGTGTGTGTGTGTGTGTGTGTGTGTGTGTGTGTGTGTGTGTGTGTGTGTGTGTGTGTGTGTATGTGTGTGTGTGTGCAGAATAAATATGAAAAAAGACCAAACGTAGGGATTCACTGGCCAGAAAAAGCCACTTCATAGCTGTGTGGTGTAGACCAGGCTTAATAGTGGCGGTCAATTCTTCAGCCTTGCAAGCTGTTGAATGGTGAAATCCCAGCACAAACTGCTATGGCTTCTGCTGTAGCATCGCTGTCATCGCCTCCGGCGATGGGCGTCCAATGGTCCAATGGTGTGTGTGTCAAGAGTTTTCGGGGGCCGTTGTTCGTGGAAAATTGCCCTTGACCTGATAATGACTGTATTTGTGTATTGCAGACACATTGGCTTCTTTGCTCTTGACTTGATACTGACAAACTTGCCTGTCTGGCGTCTGCTTGTTTTTTGGTTTTCTCTCCAGCTGGACAATGCACTGCGAGTCTTTTCTGTCCAGTCCCGTGGCCCATCAATGCATGTGTATATTGATGAGATCAGGCAGCGATGCGAAGAGGTAACAACAGTTCAGGCACTGTTGTCGAATATCATCATTGTTTGACAATATGATTACAATTCACGTTCTTTTCAGTTTACCCTTGTTCAGCCAACACAGAGTACGGGTCAGTGGAGTATTGGTGCCTGCCACACAGTCATAGGGGTCATGGCATTCGCTCTCGTTCAATGTGTGTGTGTGTGTGTGTGTGTGTGCGTGTGTGTGTGTGTGCACGCGCGCGTGTATGTGTGCGAGCGTGCACGTGTGTGTGTGTGTGGGTAAGTGCGATGGTAGTTGTGTAGTTACCCGATGTGCTTGTGTCTCTATGCTGCTATCGTACAGTACTGGGAGGATGGCCACAAGGCGTGCGAGCAAATCAGCATGACTGGACGCACATGCCACCTACCGGTATGTACAACACCACTCAGTGTACTACTCACCATACATAAATCTACAATATTCCCGACAATAATTAAAATAATTGTATGTGCATCGGGGGGGGGGGGGGGGGTTCTGTTTACTGGAATAAGTAGACTCGCATTCCGCTTCTCCTTTTTCATGCGTTTTGTTCGACGCAATGCCGTATTGTACGATGCGTGATGTTACAAGGCCGGCGGCGGACGAACATGCTGTGTTTTCAGTGTTTCAGACATTCTTACTGTGTTCTGTTTTGTTGTCTATGGTGCGTGGCGTTCCTAGTATCATCTTCTGCCGAAAACCAGTGACAATGGTGGCTCGGAAGAATCTGACGGAACGGTGAGTGGTCGTGCTTTTCTTACCGTATATACCTGGTTGTAGTGCATGGCTTCGAAGTGCTACTTTGGCTCCACATCTCTGGTATCCATTACACTCGGAATATATGAAAGTCATGTACCGAATGTCTATTTTTGTGTTGCCAATGGTACTAACCATTTGAATGTGTGTGAAACTTTGTGGGACAGTGGTTTCATGGCTGGTCATGAGGAATCTGACTATGAAATGTGTTGTTTTTGTATACTTTTGTGCGTGTTGCAATATTGCGCAATCATGCGTTTGTCGTATTTGCAGGACACGCCACGTGTGCAGCATTCTAACAATCACGTGGCTCTGCATTCGTGTAACTGTGGCCGACTCCAGACCGACCGTCCGGACCCCTTCACACTGAAGGTAGGGAAACCCCCCATTCGGGTCTACTGTCATGTACCGTATTTTCCGGAGCATAAGCCGCACTTTGAACACTCGTAGCTCACCCCAAAAAAAGCCTGTATGGCTTATACTACCATCGTCAATTGAACCGCGAAATACAGAGTGGATGTCTGGAATTTGGTACAAGAAATCTGGATGGGGTTTATACTCCGGTGCGGCTTATGCTCCGGAAAATGCGGTAGATGTTCTGGTGATCCGCCAAACTCTGCTGTATGTCTCTCCTGGGGCCACTGGTTGTGCGGCAAAGATTCTGCAGGGGAAGCGAGTGAATGATATGAGGAGTCACTGCACATTGTGACTGGACATGTCAGTTGCCGGTGACTTGCCTATCTATCTGTAGAGTGGTGCTCACACCTTTATCAATTCATGTGGCTAGATTTGTGTAGAAAGTGATCATGGCATGTGGACAGTGGAACCAACATGGCCGACACCATGTGACCCACAGATGCCAGGGTTGAGTGGAGTAGGAACCAACATGGCTGTAGTGTATGGAGTCATGTGATAGATGTGAAACCGCTGTATATTGACCTGGCCTTAGCTTTCCTATGTGATCAAAGAATAACCTTTCCCCCGTCTAAAGCTTTCTTGCTTTAAAAACAATGTCCTGTATTGCTTGTATATTTCCGTTTACCGGATGGTCTCCTGAACAGGATGCAAACTTCACATTCTACGAGACCTTGGAGCTGGGTTGCTGCGGACAGCTGGCCCGTGCTGTGTTTGCCAGCGCTCCGCCGGTGTACGCGAATCCCGTCGGTTCGTTCGACTATCCGACGTTGTTCACTGACGTTGCCAGCACCCAGGCAAGCCAGAGTGCGTCTCTTCACGCTGCCGGCCAGAGCTACAGGTACTAGTGTATGTCTGTACCGGTGACGCTTTGTTCTCTCTGGAACTGACTCTCTAGATTCTCTTTACGAACGAAAATCCGGTGGAACAAACAGTGATTAAATGTCTCTACTCACGAGTTTATGCTGAAAAGCAATCATGAGGAGAGCAGATTCTATTTAAGTGTTTTTTGGTGTTTGTTTCTTTCCTTGAGATTACTTCTTTGGGATGATAATAAGTCAAATATGAAGAGATTGAAAGTCATTTACTTCGAAGTTCAGTCAAACCTCTTTAGGACGAACACCAAGGGATCAATGGTATTTGTTCGCAATAACAGGAGTTCTTCTTATCCATATCTTATAGTTATACCCAGTGAATACACAGTATTCAATCGAGTTATGAAACCCAGTTCTTCTAAAGCGAAAGTTTGTCTTATCAGTGTTCTTTATAACGAGGTTTCACTGTAGTACGATAAAATTGCTAGCTGTCTACTGCCGGGCACTCTTTTCTCTTTGTAATCAGATAATCTAATGACCCAGTAGTAATAAAATAGAATGTGTTCGTTGGGTGGTTGTGATGTGTTCTCCGAGCCTTTCTGAAGCCAACCGGGGAGGGGGGGGGGGGGGGGTCCGTGGGTTGTGTAATGATGCTGACAGCAACTGAGCAAAGTGCACTCTCAGCTGTATTATTTATACCCAAGGTCAACTGACTGAGAAAGAACGGGCCAGTTCCTCAAAAAGGAATGCAAAGAGAAAGGTATGGCACACGCAGGGTCCCAACGTCCCCCACCCCCAACGTCATAATTTTTCGACATCACTAATAAAAGAATTTTTCATCCAGCGCATGCGCCAAGAGTGAATGGCAACTGAATAGAGCGGTTGTCAGTTGACAACCCCCCTTTATTTACACCCAGAGTACTGTAGAGGCAAGACAATTTCGTCGGTCAATAATTTCGTCCAACTCCAAAGAAAGGGAGTTCGTCCGGTTGAAAATTTCGTCCATGGATCATAAGAGTGTATAGAAAAGCTGGACAAATCGACATTAGTCCGGCACTTAATTTAGTCAAAATTTCCTTGGACGAAAAAGACGAAATTAAATTCCAGACGAATATTTCTGCTTCTACGGTACTGTGAAATTTCCCTGTACGGGTGTTGTGTTGTTGTCTGTACTATCCAGGCACCTGTCCCTGCCCACACTGCAGCAGCGCGCCGATGAAAGTGTGAGCGCTGCCGCCGCCGCGCTTTACACTGGCCGCACCAGTCCCACCAGTGCGGCACTCGACACAGCTGCAGAGCCGGAGCAGGAGCCGGGAACCTCGGGCACAGCTGCAGAGCCGGAGCAGGAGCCGGAGCAGGAGCCGGGCACATCGCGCGCAGCTGCCGTGTCAGTGCGAAGGGAGTCCCTAATCAAGCGACGCAGCGAGCTGATGCTGAAGCACGAAGCGCTTGATCTTGCCAGCGGTAGTACAGGCAGCAGTGGCGAGGAGCCTGCCGACACGACTGCTGATCCGTCGTCAGCAGCAGCAGCAGCAACAGCACAGCCCTCGCCCAGTACTAAAGACAGCTGTGACACTGCCAGCCCTGCGGCAGAAGATCAAGACCCGTCGTCAGTCACCAGTCCTAAGAGCACCGACAACGCTGGCCCTGCGGCAGAAGATCAAGACCCGTCGTCAGTCACCAGTCCTAAGAGCACCAACAACGCTGGCCCTGCTGCCGCTGACAGTGGTGAAGGTGAGGAGGCTGCCGGAATGGAGATTGCTGACGATGCAGCCGCAGCGGAGTGGTCGCTGTACAGTGATGCGTTAGCTGCGAACATGGCTGGTTCAGACACGGGCCTGCAGAATGACGGCGTGCAGGACTACGAAGATCAGGAGGAGTACGAGGATAACGAAACGCTCCGTCCGGTCAGTGCCATTCCACGTTCTCTCCCCCCCCCCCTCCTCTCTCTCTCTCTCTCTCTCTCTCTCTCTCTCCCTTCTCCTCTCCTCTCCTCTCTCTCTCTATCTATCTCTATATGTATCTAACTATCTTGATCTCTATCTTTCCTCTCTTTCACTCCTCTCTTTCTCTATCTCTCAATCTATCTATCTAGCTCTCCTCTCTCCTCTCTTTCTCTCCCATCTCTGATCTTAATTCGATGTGTACTGTGTCCTATGACATCTCAAATTCAAAGATCGGATAGTTTTCTCAGTTCACTATGTTCTCTCACTTCCTATGCTGTAACTTTGTTTGTCAGCATTCTTGTTCTGATTCATTCCTTTTTTTTGCATCTGCAGAATATGACAGCTTTATCGGCTGATGTCAGTGTGGAGACGGGAGATGTCGATGGCAATGTGATGGTCCACAGTGCCTCTCCATTGGACTTGGTGCCGACCTTCCCATCTTGGTCCGTTGTTAGCTTGGGCATTGCTTCCCAGTACAACTCCGCTACAGGTCGGTTCCGACTGGCGTGCACCTCTGTGTTCATTCTATACACTCGTTTGTGTGTGCGGTATAGGCAGACGATTGTCCAGTTCCGTTGATTGCTGTATGCGACTATGGTGTAGAGTTCATGCGATTACATCATCAGATTATACGATTAAATCATCAGATTTTACGATTACATCATCAGATTATACGATTACATCATCAGTTTGAGATCTGCTAGTTCATCATCATGACATCATTTGCATAACCTCCATTATGAATTGTGTCTCTTGAAAGTAGTTTCATTTTCATGGGATTCTTAGACACTTGCACTGGCGAAAGGGAACCTCTTCGTAAGTACCTTTTGAATGTGGATCGATGCATTCTTTTCTCTGGCAGCTGCTTACTCGTGAGCAATAATGGTAGAGAACAATTCAAGCAGAATGGTACTCTCCTTATTCTGTTGTGCTGCAGGTCTGCCACAGCCAGGTTTCCTACAAGGCAGCAACTTCCTTCTGGCATGGGACATCCCGCTCAACGCTACGCATGCAGGTGCGTCTTCTTCTGCGAATGCGGAGATGAAGAAATTTATGTACAGTCAACTTTGCGTATAACGACACTCGGCCGGGCATCAGAAAAGTGTCCTTATTCGCAAAGTGTCGTTATACCCGAAGTCTCATTATATGTATACAGGTAGTATGGACTTTGCTCTGGGCATGGAAAGTCTGTCGTTATTCACGAATTGTCGTTATATCCGCAGTCATTATTAGCGAAGTTGACTGTATGGGAAACTGTTACCTGATGATTGCATATGCATGAAACTCAGAGTAGCTACAACCTAGCCTTGCCCTTGTTCTCAGAGTAGCTACAACCTAGACTTGCCCTTGTTGCTCCGTGTATGAGAAACTGATGTTCTTGTTCCACCTTTCCTGTACTTTGTACGTCTTTGTGTTTCGTCGCTACAATGTTGTAACCCAGATTTGCTTGTATTGTTTCGCTGCACAGGCCCGTTGTGCTTGTCCGGAGCAAATGCGTGGACAGCACTCGCCCAGTGCATGCAGAAAGGTCGCCCTATCCGCCCTACGAAGTCCCTCAAAGGTTTGTTGTGTGTTGTGTGTGTGTGTGTGTGTGTGTGTGTGTGTGTGTGTGTGTGTGTGTGTGTGTGTGTGCGTACGTGCCCGTTTGTGTGTTGGGGGGGGGGGGAGGGGAGTGAGGCAATGAGTGTGTATGTGTGTGCATGTGTGTGTGTGGCGTGTGTGTGTGTGTGTGTGTGTGTGAGTTGTACTTGAAGAGGTCGGTTGCACTTTTCTGGGCTCTGACCGAAATGGAAGGATAGCTGCGTTTGCAGCCATGGCTGTGTGGTGTAGACCAGGCCATGGTTGCTGCAGCATGTCCCAGTGGATTTGCGCTCTGCTGGGAGTAGGTACACAAGCACAAGCGAGACGAGGCAGTGTTTCTTGTTTGAAAAATTTTCAAATTTTCGAATAGTTGTGGACGAGGATGAGGACGATGAGGAAGTCGAGGCCCGATGAAACATCGTATCGGCCGCAAGTTGGTTGGCGACCGTCGTCTGTGTCTGCGGCCGCGACTTTCGCCGTCCGAATGATTTATCCCGACACAAGAACTACTGCCTCGCCTAATAGCTATCATCGCCTTCGGCGATGGGCTTTCCAAAGGTCCAAAGGTGTGTGTGTGTGTGTGTGTGTCATATGGTGCAGTGATATGTGCAGTCGCTTTCCAATCGAGAGGGGTTCAATTCCCGACGATTATGGTCGCACACGTCTTCCTTCTCTTTCTCATTCTCCTAGCTCTTCTTTCATTCTCCTGGGTGGCTACCAACAGCCAGTGCATGTCGGAGTATGTGGTGTGGCGTGTTAGAAAAGGAATGAAAAAATGGAAAAAAGAAGAAAAAAAAGAAAAGAAAATAGGGATTCACTGGCCAGATAAAGCCACTCCAATTCAGCTGTGTGGTGGATACCAGGCTAAAATTAGTGGCAGTCAATTCAGCAGCCTTGCAAGCTGTTGAATGGTGTAATCCCAGCACAAGTTGCTATGTCTAACATAGCTGTTCGCTATCATCGCTTCCGCGTTGGGCAGGTCTGAGGTCTGAGGTGTGTGTGTCTGTGTGTGTGTGTGTGTGTGTGTGTGTGTGCACGCATACGTGTCTGTGTGTGTGTGTGTGTATGTTGTGGACGGATTGAGTGTGGTTGCGTTTTGTTTCTTGCCATACACGGCTGGCTCACGTGCACCACTTTACAATACGAAGGTTTAGCAAGACAAAATCCGCGTCCGTGTTCGCACTCCAAGGAAAGTCGAACTCAGTGACGGAATTCTCGTTATGAGAAGGATTAGCAAACATGCATGACGTTGACACGTCGTACATGTACATGATTGTGTACAGACAGTACAGCGTAGTAAATGTATGACTGTCCTGACACGAATCCGCGATTCGTGTTTCGACTACTTTTCTGAACGAAAAATGCGAAAGCTCGCAATCCAGTTCGCTAACCGAAAATGTTCGCGAACTTGAACGCGAAATTCGTGATGCTAAACCTCCGTAATATGGCGCCCTTTAATGCCGTTTACCTTTCAAATTTATGAACCTACACTGATTTGGTTAAGTCTGTCCTAATCACGGGAATTGTGTCACGAACGCGGATATTTTTCGAATTAGCATCACTCGCGGATTTTTAAAGGCTCAAAAAGTTACAGTGAGTTTGAAAAATAGATCGAGGAAACTATAACTCACAATAGTTATCGTTATTGCAAGCTTAGCTTTCCTGGACGCTTGTCACTGGCTTACGATTTACGCTTCACAGCCCGAGGACGTAGGTTGCGGGTTTCCATCTTGCAGGAGAGAAGATGCTGGTCAGCGATGGCCTTCAGACACTGAAGAGGATTAGGGATGTTCTTGAACAATTTCTCCAGGTTGTTGAGAGCTGAATGGATGCTTTTAGCACCATGTTCTCGCAGCAGACCAATGACAACGTGGATTGTCCGCATCAGGGTTATGGTGTGCTCCTCAAGGAGGTGCAGCTTGGGTGTTACTTCGAAGTATATTCCCATAGCCCCTCGCGACGATCTCCGCTCTGCACATAAACATGAAGTCCTTCACCGCGGCGTCAAGTTTGGACAAATCGTCATCTCCTACGGTGGAGTAACAGCTTGTGCTGAATATGCTACTGCACTCAGCATACTTCTGCAGTAGCTTCGTGTACCTCTCAGCGATAGCAGTTGCGTCTGGAAGCAGGTTTGGACACCTCTCTGAGATGACGCCATGTTCACCAACGATCTTGATCCACACTTCTGACTGTGGTATGCCATTGCTCCAAGTGAGGCAGTTTGCTCGATCCAACTTATCCAGGAAATAGGTGACAATGTTCACCAGGTCAGGAAAGTAAACTGCTGCCGCCATGCTGATCTCGCCATGCCTTTTCATCATGGGTAGTTCTTTGGCCAGGTACTTGGGAATTTGTGTTGCCACAAATTGTCTCATTTTCCTCTCGGACTCAAGCTCGACACCAAGCAACTTGAGCCATCTCCGCAGCAGCCGGAACTTGCTGTATGGCAACGCAAGATCCGCTTTGATAGCCAGTGCTGTCCCCGGAGCTGAAGCCTTTGCCTGCAAACCAATATCCTGAAGGATTGTCTGCTGCTCAGCTGTTGATAAACCTCTTCAAGCATGCAACCTCCTGTGCTCTAGCGCCAATTGAACTGCCACGTACTTCATGATTGATTGTGGTCAGTTCAGCTGAACGTCGGCGAATGGTGGACGCTGATGCCTCATTCGATGGCGTGGTGGACGCGGTAGTCTTCTGGAAAACAAGTGACCTACCTCTGCTCCCTGGCTTTGTCTCAAGCCTGCTGCCATCACTCTTGCTCTGTATGAGATGGTTCGTGAATCGGTCTGCGACATTGCCCTGCAACTTTGACAGGGAGGCTGTGAGGATATCCTCAACTGTTGCCGAGGGATTGACTGTCCGGATTGGTGTTCCTGAAACTGATAGGTTAAATGTGCAGCTTTCAACATGCAGTTTGAGCTTTTTCAGTGGAGCAGTTTGAGCAACCGACAAGATCTGGCTTGTGGAAATCACAGTGGATTGTCCAGTTGCTGACAATGTCTCGCAGAACTCAATTAGGCTGCTGCAGACTGGACGCCAGCAAGTGCCGCTCACAATCGGGGCAAGTGCGGCTGGTTTGCAGCCATTTGCATATGCACTTGCTGCAAAAGAGACTCTCGCAGCAAGTGCAAAAGAGACTCTCGCAGCAAGTGCAAAAGAGACTCTCGCAGCAAATGCAAAAGAGACTCGCAGCAAGGCGCATGCACAGCACCATCTACTACTAGCTTGCACAATGTGCACACAACAACGGCATTGTTGTCCACGAACCTAGTCCTGTCCAGTTTCTGCTGTGCGCTGTATGTCGGTGTTGCGTATGTGAAAACATTTGCTTCATCTACATCCAATCCACTAGGACTGTGTCCTGTCTGGGGTCCAGGAGATGTTGCTGTTGTGGATGAATGCTGTGGGACTGTTGCACCTTCCATTTATTTTTTCTACAGCAGAAGGCTTTGAAGCAAGTTGCTTCTGCTTTTTTGGTGGACGTCCACCCTTGTTTGGTGCAGTGTAGTAACATGTCACAGTTTGTGCGGTGATGTGGCTTCCACACTTTGATCACTCCACAACCACCCCCTACAAATGAGCCAAGGCTACCTGCACTACAGCGATCCAGCACACGTTTGCATACATGACAAATGCATGTAGGGTGGATCGCGGGGTCGTCCTGAGTATGTCGACCTCGAATACGTACACAGCTTGAAGGCTTCTGGGATAGTCCTTCACGTTGTATTTCGTGGACACGGCCATGCTGGCAAGCTTTTTGCCACTATTTCTATAGCAGGTAGACAGCAATATACTATTTTCATCCATTTGACACAGTAGAATCGATGGCCAGGGATGCACCGCCATGGATCGCGCTGACGGGCTATTTTGCAGGAGATGCCAAGGCTGGGCGTGGACGTCCAAGGACATCCATTGCGACGCGCATCACTAGCGACTTTCAGAGGAGGAACATCGACTTGAAGCGCAGCAGTCAGCTGGGGAATGTGAGGGCCATCGCTCTGGACAAGCCTACATGGAGAAATCAGGCCATGTAAATGAAATCATCCAGGCACCAGGAAAACTGGCGAAAAAGACGAGAACTCGTACAAGAGAAGAGGGTAGCTCTGCAAAGGGCTGATAGAAATGACGAAGAGCAAGTCGTCAAGGCAAAGGAAACGTACCTCTGAAAGAATCGTTCCTGGAAGAAGACGACCAAGACGGGTATCAGATGAAAGAGGAAATCATAATGGAGGGGGAAAGTGGAGGTTTCCTCAAGAGAAAAACCGTAATTTCATGCAAATCGACGAAAGATCGGTGATGAGATTTTTGAATTTTCCCATTTTTGGACGCCTTATTTTTGGCTTTGTACACGAACATCGTGACAGTCGTGCATAAAAAGTGAAATGTGTGATTACGTTATCCTACCGGAGGGGCCAGTTCAAGTTGTGAACAGGTGCATCCATTTGTACTTCGAGTGATTTTTCCAACTCTCTTTTGCTGTTGTTCTCTTTGTCCTGTTGAAGACACCGGTGTCAGTACAAGATTGTTTGTGGGAATGGAGTACGAGTGCTTCTATGGCAATAGGTGAGTTGTGTACAGTGTTGTCTGGTGTAGTTCTGCTCCATCTGCGCATCATCACTCATCTCATCAATGATTTAACCCTTTAAGAGCCACAGGAAATTTTCAAAATTCTGCATTTTTTCGTGTTCCTCGGATCATAGCTTCAGTTCTACTCACTCAATCCTCACAATCTAGGGCTTCCTGGAACGGTCTCCGCGAGAGGAAGAGAATGAGGCCGATCATGATAGCCAGCACACCGTCTATCCAGCGCTAGATCGCAGCGACAGTACGAAAAAGGCCCCAAATGCGTCCAATTGCGTCCCGCTCCAGATATTTCATTTTACTCGATCGTGGAGTTCCAATTTTTTGCCGTGTACTCTTGACAATACCAACAGTGAAACCCGTGCAAATTCGAGTAAACCAACGTGACGAAAACTCTCAAAATTCTCAATACTAAAGTTGCACTGCGCGCTTTTGAAATTACCGCGATCGCGGCTCAACTTACGAGTGATTTATCTCAGGAACCGTTGCTCGCAGCGCTTCGCGGTTTGTTTCTCCCGACAGGTGAGAGTTTTCTCTTCGCCCTGGATATTTCGATCGATGGATTTGAGCGAGATTGGACTGAGTTACGATCTTTTGAAGTTTTGCATTTGAATGCGTCGTTTACGACGCATTCAAGTATGGGGCGGCTCTTAAAGGGTTAAAATGCAATATCCTGACCAGAGTTTGCTCTTTCCTTTCTCCACCCCTTCAGCGTAATCGATCAGTAGTTAGTTGCGTAGTTCTAAGCAAAGGTTGTGGGGGGGGGGGGGGGGAGAGCAGGGCAGCACCCCCCCCCCCCCCCCCCCCTACTCGGATTGCTACCCTACTTATTTTTCAATTGTTTTAGTTCACATAGCGAAAATCCTTGGAGGAATAATCATGCAGAACACACACCTGTAAGAAGACCTTAGGGTCTGTTGGGAATGCCCAAGTAAATTAACCCTTTATGTACTGAAAAATTGTACACAGACTGAATTTGATCTCGACTTTCGAGCTTCGTAACTCTGGAACCACGCATCGGAGCGCTTCAGTGATTGTTTTAATGGACAGCTGGGAGTTTTCTCTTTGACTTACACATTTTAGTTTTCGGATATAACCCAGAAATGACTGAGTTACGATCGATTGAAAATTTGAAAAGTTTCGATCCCAGGGGATCGAAAGTTGTACAGTCCGTACACAAAGGGTTAATAATAAAATACAATACAATACACCTGGCGCTGACATTTGCAAGCTCAGTTACTGTAAGGTTTGCTGTCTACTCTTACTTATACAGTCTCTTTTTGTTGATCATGGATTCTTTGCGAAAACCTTTTGAGGTTAAGGTCGAAATCTGGCCACGTGATCACGATTTGTTTGCGGGGAGAGCAGACTGCTCCTGTCATGTCTCCGAAGTCACCCTTGTCTCAATCTATCAGAACAGAATAGAATGAGTTCTAGGTTTCATACAGTAGTCAAACAGTGGACAGAAGGGCTCTGTGGTTGTAACTCACACCTACACCCCATAGGCATATCACCAAGAGTACATAACCCCCCAGAGTGTGCAACGCCTGATCCAGCTCTGCATAGGGTCTTGGTCGAGCGGAATCGGATCTTTGCATCATAATACCGTACACATCTGAGGGGAGCCCGGGGAGTCGCGGGTACTCTTGGATCAAAAACAATGGTACCCTGCCTCGAGACCGGCCTTGCGCTGGTGTGGAGTGTACGCATGACATCAGAAGATCCGATTCCGCTCGACTAAGACCCTATGCAGAGCTGGATCGGCGTTGCACACTCTGGGGGGTTATGTACTCTTGATATCACCTATCCACATGCAAGCCCTGTATAGCCATCAATGTTTGACTGTTGCATACAATATGCAACTTTCTCTCCTTCTCTGCTGCCAGTGTGTGTTTATAATTATTGGTTCTCTGGATTTGTGTACACATAACGTTACGAGTGTCTGTGCTCTTTGCTCTGCACTAGATTCCTGGCCGCTGGTCCCAATAAGGCATCAAAGATACATCCCACTGGGCATTTGAAGGTGAGCATGGACGGTGTCCTTTATCTGTCTCTAGCTTCTCCTTTGAAAATTACCGTATTTCCTCGATTATAAGTCACACTCGATTAAAAGACGCACCCCCGTTTTCAGGTTTGAGCCATAATGTTTTGATATGTTCACTTCAGTAGTAAGTCGTGCTCGATTGTAAGTAACACCCCTTTTTCACCCTTAAGTTTTTAGTGTAAAAAGGTACAGCTTATATTCGGGGAAATACGGTAGCTTATTGTAGACAGTAGTGTTAGTCTGGTGTTCTGCAGTGTGCGTGCAGTGCTGCTCAATTATACGTTAATTCAACTCAATTGTGCTATAAGAAGGTGGCTGCTCTGAACGTTGAAGCTTGTGCGACCTGCCGCCTGACAGTGACACTTGTCTCAGTTCGTGTTATTTATGCTAGGTTATCTTTATCTTACCTCACCACTATTGGTACATGCATTGCTGCCCTTTTCTGTTGGGGATCATAAATGATGCCACAGCTTTGAAAAATAAATAAATTCGATGGGGTTCGCGACCGGGCAGGTCAAGAACAAGGAGTCGTACAACTCCCTGGTCAAGAACCACCTTTCCGCTTCCGTGGGACGCCACCACCCCATGATCAGGCTTTGAAGCTATAGTATAACCTAAGTTATGTCTGCTTAGGTGGGTTATCAGTTAGCACCAACATGGGACATTGTAAACACTGACTTGTGCGGCACTGGAGCAGGGGTGCTAACTTGTTCAAAACAGGCTGAGATGCCGCACTGAACATGACTGTGAATCTGTGTATCAGTTGATCTCCGTCACTCTGTACAACATATCTGCCAACCTTTGCAAACCTGAGATCGGGATAATGACATCTCTAGGTATGAAAATGTATACAAATATAACTTAGCTGTGAGGGATGCGACAAATACACGTTCGGGTGCCTATTACCACCGTTGATATCGGGATGGTCCCGGCCAAATCGGGGTAGTTGCCAGGTATGGTACTTCCTCCGGAAACAAAAAATTCGTGACTTTTTGACATGACTTTTCAAGGAGTTACTGTGCTCAACAAAAGTGTTCTTTTGGAAGAGAAACACTTCAACACATTCAATCGACATATCTAAATTATCTACAGGATCGATTGGTGGGAGTAGAGTCTCAGTCTGGGTCGCCATCGCTCGACTCATCACCGCTGAAACCGTTCCAAGTGGCAGGTCGATCGACGCGATGTCGTATGTCACAGAGAAGCTTCTCAGCGTCCCTGATCGTCTTCGCTGTTACCTGAATGCCTTCTTCACATCTCGGCGGAGACCACGGTAGCGCTGCAGTGCTGGTACTCATTACCACCTCCGCTCTCGCTCGAGGATGCCCCAGAACAACAAACACAGGCAACGCCAAACATTTCAAATTTCCTCCGAGGAATATCATAGTCGTACCAGCACTTCCCGACTGCCCCGATCAGATCTCGCCTTCTCCTTTTGCGACGAAGAACACATCGTCGAGGCTGCTGAAAAAGGCGAGATCATCCACGTTGAGGTCTAGGCTCTGCAGTGGCTGAACGACTTCTATTTTGAACTTGTTCATCTTGCTCTGCTGCGCGAAGTGACGATTGTCACATCTCTGCGTTTTGGAGTTTTGACATCTTGCCGACCTGTTCGCATGCAGATAGGCGTTTCGGGGATGGTGAAGATTTCAAAACGCTAGCTGCTATTGCTATTCATTTTCCACTCTTCTTGCTCCTCGATGTCATTGTCCTGCTCTTTCAAGTTCTGAACTAAAAAATAGCTACGACGAGCAGTGAGCGCAGTGCTTTTCTTCCCATTGCGCCTGATGGACAAAAAATGAAAAACATGTTCGCTTTGCTTTGTTTGCAGCGTCGACACCCTTGCTCTGCGACGACTGTCGGCTCTCCAAAATACTTGTATGAATCATGCTTTCCTACGATTCCGAAATGTCATGTCAGTGTTTCAGGCTGACAGAACCAGAGCAGCGAAAAGTAGTGAAAAAAGGTCACGAAGTTTTTGTTTCCGGACGAAGTACAATAATTGTGTGTGCTGCTCACCCTTGTGCAGGATTCCGCTAGCCGGGTATTGGCAACGCCTATGCCTCTTTACATGGGCTGCCCTTGCAGGTAATGTGTGGGTGTGTGGGTGTGTTTGTGGGTGCATGGGGGGGGGGGGGCTGTGTGTGCGTGGGTGTGTGAGTCAAGAACGATATCCTGGGATAGCGGGTTTCATTTCCATGGTCCTCTTGTGTCTCTTCTTCTCAGCCACGTGACATGTCGTAGTCGATAGGAAGCATGTGCATTGTTACCACGGTCTGATTGGTTGTTCTCGTATGGCACATTTGTCTTCCTATTATTTTGTGAATGCCTGCACAGTTTAGCTTAGTGATGAACATGTCTAATGCTAAGGAAAACTGATGCCATCCGTATTGAGTTGGAGTTCAAAATACGCAATTTCAAAATGGGCTCCAGGTCTTCACTTGTTTCTACTTTCTCTCCCAGTTCCAGAGCTTTGGTATCAAAATAGCATGTAATCATTGCTATTGGTATGTCCTTTGCTGCTCTTGGTTGATACATGACCGTAGATCTGCTGGAAAGGCACACATGGCACAACTGATGCGGTTCTTCATCACCACACCGGCCGATGACATCCAGGTCATTCTGCATCCTCATGTACAGGTAAGCTGGTGAGCTGTGTGCACTGGAAAATTATACAAAATGTCGGCGCTGCAAAATTTCGGCATTCCACGATATTCGAGATTTCGGCACGAGCTGTATACTAACTAGTACATCACCAAAGTCAATGTGAAAGATTTGATCTGAGTTATAACTTCTGCGTTTTGGGTCGGTGCCGAATATCGGCGAAATTAAATAGCTGCCGAAATGTGCTGCGCTGAGGAGTTCAAAAAGAACGAAACAGCATGCTGTCCGCAGATTGAGTATACTGTAAAACATGTAATTTTCAGTGTAAATTTAATTTCGGTGATTTCGGTAGAGAAACCACCTAAAAGGCACTAGAGCATGCACCGTATGTGAAGTGAACGCTGGCCACCTAATTCTAAATTACACCTGAAACCTGGCAGGTCCCTGGCACTGAAATTTTTTAAATGCACCTAAAACTACATGTTTTACAGTAGAGAGGTTCTGCATAACGAAAATTCGTACAAACTTTCGTGAACAGCGTGACGAAAATTTGTGCGAAGTTTCGCACGAACTTTGTGTTCTGCACTTTTTCGTAGTACGCGATATTCGCACGTAGATCTACGCATATGCATACGCAATCTCATGCACGTAACTCGTTGTACAGCCGTGCCCGCCACGTGGCGACACCCACGTGGAACCAAACAGCGTATTTTGAAAAGTGTATACTACAATTGCAGTAACTACCGTATTTTACCGGTTGTAAGTCGACCCCGGTTATAAGTCGACCCCCCTATCTGGAGGTCTCAATTCTGCGTTTTAAAGTTTTCACCCAAAGAAGCACTACTAACCACCTCCTGCTAATAACACATCAACAAATCATGTAAACATTCCTCATTGGAGGATATAACGTCCCAATCCTTGAAAAAGGCCAATAAACTGGCAAAAATGTGTAAACATGGTGCACTCGTGCATGCAGTGCAGGTCATTTTTTGTAAGATTCTGATAGTTCCCGGTTATAAGTCGAATCCCGGTTGTAAGTCGACCCCCACCCTTTCTCCTTCTATTTTAAGCCATAAAAGGTCGACTTACAACCGGAAAAATACGGTATATTCATTGCAGCACCCGATAGACTCTATTCACTTCTACTTGCTTCATCAGTGCAGGACACGAGATTTGTTGTGAGCTTGGTTGTGTTAGAAGTTGGTTTGGTGAGAACGATGAACGTAACGGAAATAAGTGGCGAAGAGAAAAGTGCAGTGCTCTGCTGCTTATTCCTGCTAGCCCATGACGAGGGGGACTTGGATGATGAGGAGTTGCTGATGCTGATCGGCGGTGTGGAGCTGTGTGCTGCCCGTGGCCTCCTTGTAGGCCCCCAGGAAATTGGAATTCGGCTGGATTTCAACTTGCTGGATGATGATGTTTGTCTTCGTCAGTTCAGATTTACGCATCGACAATTGGAAGAGCTTTTCATAGCGTTACAAGTTCCACATAGATTTCGAGCACCATGCAGGACCACGTGGAACGGAATGGAGGGTCTGCTGATTTTGCTGCGTCGGCTTGCCTACCCAGATCGTCTAGGTATGCTGTGTGAGGAGTTCGGTAGAAGCAAACCCGTTCTATCGCTTATCATCAACAGTATGCTGATGTGGATATGGGAGAGGTGGGGAGGTTTGCTGGAGAACCCATTTGCGCAGCCGTTTTTCACACCAGAGCGCATTGAAGCCTATGCGCAGGCGCTTTCTGCCAAGGTTGGTGTGAACCTGAACGTATGGGGTTACATAGATGGCACAGTCAGGCCAATATGTCGCCCAGGTATGCATCAGCGATTGATGTACAACGGCCACAAGCGCGTGCATGCCGTAAAGTATCAGGCTGTTGCAACACCTGACGGCCTGATCACCCATCTGTATGGGCCCATTGAAGGGCGGCGACATGACTCTGGTATCCTCCGTGAGAGTCAACTGCTGGATGCCATGGCCCAAGACATCAATCACCCGCAGAATGAGCCCCCGTTTGCAATTTACGGAGATCCTGCGTACCCGCTAAGCCCCTACCTCCAGAAGGCATACCGCGGCGCAAATCTCCCTCATGACCAGCACCAATTCAACATGCACATGAATGCAGGCCGCATTGCTGTTGAGTGGGCCTTCGGTGAAGTCTGCACGCTATGGCCATATGTAGACATGAGGAAACAGCAAAAGCTACTGTTGCAGCCAGTGGGCTTGTATTACAAAGTGGCTGCTCTCCTTACCAATCTCCGCACCATCATGCGCTTTGGCAACAAGACCAGCAGCTATTTCAGCATTTCACCGCCATCGATCCAGGAGTACTTGCAACCGTAAGCACTTCCTGGGCTCCATAGTGGATATGTTAGTGGAATTTATCTCCACGACATACCACTGTAAAAGCAATCGGAATTTTTCAATGGACAACAGCTTCTCTTCACCAGGTCTACACAGATTTCTTTGTGATCACAGCACTCAACATTAAATAGATATGTTAGACGTGATGTGCAGATAGATAAAGATAAAGCCAACAAACCAACTCATTTGAATTTGTGACAGTCCCACATCATATAAAATATATGCGTATCATTTCATTTTGTCCATCATCATCTTCATCATGGACATCATGGCTGCATCTTTGCGCTGGTCTGCAGCATCTTTTTTTCTCATTTGCTTCGGCCTTTGCTGCGAGCTCTAGCTTTTTGCACTTCCTGCTTTGCCCTCAACTCCTCACGTTTGAAGTCAAGCTCGTCCTTCTTCAAATCCAAGTTCTTGCCCTGGATATCACGGTCACGGTCGTTTTTTTCCTTGAGGTAGTCGACGACTGGAGCCATGATGGCACTTGCTCCAGTCGGCCGACGCTTGGCTGCAGGCTCGTCTGCTGCTGCACTCTTTGTTGGTGCTGCTACTGTTGCTGCAGCTGCTGCTGCTGCGATGGTTGTTTCTGTGATGGTGGTGGTTGTTGCTGCTGTGTGGCCAGTGCAGGCTGCAGCAGTATCACTGCTACTAGTTGATGTGGACGCCGATGTTCCCTTGCCGCCCAAAGTGCGGCAGGCGCTGTCGCGAAGTTGGAGGGCTACGGCTCTTGACGTTACGGCAGCAGCGGCTTCACGCTCCTGAGGCATACTGCGCTCAGCATAGACCTGACTGAGCTCCGTCAACAGTTGGGTTTTTTCCGTGTTATCTTCGGCGGAACCAGATCTGAAATGCGAAAGAAGATGGATAAAATAGAACGAATTAAAAGTAATGGTTGCGTCACAGAATAATACAATTGGACATCACAGATAGAAGATGCCTGCACATTCTGCTTATCTTCATCACCAAGTACTGGGTAAAGATGAACACAATTCCATATACAGTAAACGACATGCTCATCATGGTTGACACGTGGAAAATATATATAACGGGTTCTACTTATCATTGCGGTACTTACTGTCGTCTACGCCAGGCATCGCCTTTGGCATGGTGTTCTAGCATTTTCATCAGCCTATCTCGAACGCTCTTTTTCGTTAGCGACCCGAAGCGTGCAGCATCCTGTTTGGCTAGTTCATCCGCTACGTTATCCATAGCTGGAGAACCACGGACGAATGGATTGGGGTGTGCCATTACCTGGCGGAGCAAAATTAAATCCATCGTTAGGTCGAATACAATTCGACATGGCGAATCTGGAAGCGAGGATTGAACAGTGGAGCTGGCAGAGGACTCCATGTTTGAGAGAGAAAAGAGAAAGCGTTGTAAGGACCAAGAAGCGAAAACACAAGCTGAACGAAGCTGACCTCTTCCAATCAGGGAGTCGGCAAATAAAGGATGATCCACCTGATATGGGAGCTAACTGAGTGGGTAATTGTGTACAGAAACCCCATCATAGAAGAACCAAATAAAGGACGTCAAATCCGCCTGATAAGTGATATGGCAGCTAAGTGAGTGGCAAAATGCCCATTTCTGGGTAATTGTGTACGGAACCCCCCTGTATACATGGTATAGAAGAACCAAAAAAAGGACGTCAAATCTGCCTGACATCGAAGCTACATGTACATGTACGAGTTGTTGAGGGGCAAAATGCCCAAAAAAAACCATATATAGAAGAACCTTTCGCGTCATGCGGTACTATATGACATGTGTTGCGTATACTCATACCGTTTTTGACGGCTCCCAGCTTCCAATCTCACGAAACTTCTTGCGAAAGTTCATTTCGCGTGCCAGGCAACTTTCGCGTCCAAAGTTGCGAAAGTTCGTGCGAAGTTTCGTAGTTCATGACGTATAACGAAAGTTCGTACGAATTTTCGTTGTGCAGAACCTCTCTAGTATCTATAGTATAGTGGTCAGTGGGCGTGTTGTGTTTGTCTTCCGGCGTGTCATTAGGGGCCATCCGTAATTATTGATCTTTTTCACGAAGAGAAACAGTTTCGTTTATGGGTGGGTGGGTTGAGGAGATTTTTGTTTTGAAAATTATTGATGGCTGAAACATCAATCCATTCTAGCTGTCAAGTCGATGTATTTTTCGTTGAAGGGGGTGGGTGGGTGGGGGAGGGTCATAACTAAACTTTTTCGTTCCGTGAAAATTATCGATAATGTTGGATGGCCTCTTATGTCGTATCCAGGGTTCAATGCCACACTACATGTTGTATAGGCCCGCTCAGAACAATATTAATAATTTAGAGTGGCCAGTGCTGTCTGATGATCTCTCAGTGCGTGAAACTTGGATGTTGCCGCAGAGACGGCCTCTCAGCTCCTCCTGTATATCCGTGTATACCACTTTGTACTCTGCTGCGTTGAGCACTCTTTCAAGCTGTCCCGACCGGCCCTGATTAGAGGGAACCGAATAATAGAACACACATAATGTTTGTATGATAAACGAGGTCTGACTGAATTCGAAATTCCAATCAGCAGTACCAGCTGGATCGACATTTCACGAATGTTTTATTGAGTAACGAACAGAAAGATGATGAACCATGGATGCGTTGAGTACTATGTATGTTCTGTGTTTGTAGCACCCCTGATTTTGATTGATCACAGTGAACACACTGTAGACATTAACTTGTATGACACCGTGTGCACGGTGTGTACGGATGTGTACGGGTGTGTATGCATGCATCTACGTGTGTGTGTGTGTGTAATGTACAGCCTGCGCCATCGCCGTGCCCCGTATTCAACTCTGGCATGCCGGCAGGTGTTGCACTTCCGAGGAACAGCTTCTGCGTCCTCCGCTTCCCGTATCCTGCCCTCACCTGCATGTCCATAGTTATTGAACTGTCTCTGCATGCCGTGGATTATGGATAAGAGGTTATGCGATAACGTCAAATCCGCCATACATAGGAGCCAGTTGGGGTGGCGAAATGCCCAAAGCGGGTACAGAAACCCCTTATATAGAAGAATTTGGGGTGGCAAACGTACTATATGACGTGTATCGCATAACCTCTATACTGGTAAAGCCTCTTGCGCTGGCAAATGTGCATATCATCAAGAGTACATGAACACCAGAGTGTGCAGCTTGGATGAGTTGCTGTCACGGCGGAATTTCGTGATCACATCATTTTGTGGCGTGTACAAGCAGGATTCAAGCAGGCCTCTTTCTGCACAACTGAAGCTCAGTTGTACGCACTACGCCACTTCTCGCCTCAGATCTGCAACAAATATGGTGTAATCACGGAATTCCGCCGTGACAGACACCCATAGTAGAAAATTCCCTAAGCTGCACATTCTGGGTTTCATGTACTCTTGATATCATTAAAAAAATCTCACGTCTGGGTTCTGTAGTTTACTAGGTATATTGGTACGAGTAAGGGTGTACTGCTAGCGTTCAGCTTGCGCTGTGTCCATATTGCATTCGTGTAGATCCCAGTCGGCCGCTTGAACTTGTTATTTTCTTAATATTTTCAGTATTTGTTGATCCGTAAGTTGCTGGTGTCGCCTCCAGCAATGGTGTCACTGTGCTATTCCGCATCACCAGGAAACATCATCTTAGGTTCACACGCCATTGTAACTTAGTTGCAGACAGCCTTTCACAAGCAGTTACAGATCACGTTCTACCACTGTCTGTCACATAAGGGTTAGGAGACATAAAGTAACACTGGACTTGACTTTCTTTCGATACCAAAACAAAATAAGGTTAGCAAAAGGAATCGATTTCCAAATATCTGGTATAGAACGATTGCGTAGTGTATACCATTCACTGTCAGGAACATTGTGCAAAGTCATGCGTGACTGGTATACACACTGCAGAGTATCACTGACTGCGGTGCCTTGACTCGATTCGTTTAGCTTCATCTACGCCGATGACACTGGCGCTATTCTGCCGCCGTCCGATCACAGCCGCAGCGTACGCGCCTGCTACCTGCTGGAGGGTCTGATCGAGCTGCGCTCCCTTCCCGACCACTGGCAGTGAGTCGCCAGACACAGCTGCGTTCCTGATGGGACCACGACGACACTAAACGACCAAGACTACCTGCCCGCTTCTACTTACAGTTGAACTGGTGAGGGGACGTACGTGGGCATACTCCGAGGAAGGGCAGACGAGTAGAAGACCACACTGGAAGACTCCCCTTGAGATCCTACCGAGCAGACTGCAGACCGCGCCACAGCACTACCTACACAGTTGGACAGTCATGATACCGCGCAGGATCCTCGATGGCCAATGAGCTAAGACAATGCACATTGCCCACGTTGCCCGCGGCGAAGGCAAACAATCCAGGCCGCGACGCAGAAGACATCATGTGCGTGGCTGTTTCTCCTTTCGAGTTCTGTGTAGCCAACGCTGATTGTGGAGAGAGAGAGAAAAAGAAAGAGGTCCCCAGTGCAGCATCTTGGCTGCTGGAGAAAGTTCCGCTTCTTGTACTCTCCGGCGAGTCACTGCATTCATTCGCTTTGCGGCCCTTCGTATTTGCAGACTGCATGCAGGCCGCCATGTGGCCTCTATATCTCACCCGTGGAATGAGACCCGCAGTTACCTTATGTAGGGCATTAGCACCCAAGATGTACGCTCAGTTGGATGCTTCACATTACGGGAATGTGTGTGCACGCATACCAGTATTATAGACGATCTATCGTCAACCCTTTCGGGGTTTCCGAAGCCAAGTTAGCAGATCATGATTCCATCATTGTTTGGTGGCATTTTGGCCATCGTTGCCATACCACCTTCCTTCCAGTGTGCTCAGGTATTTTAAGCTTTTTTTAGACTGAACTTGAACCTCCACAGTACAACGGCAAAGCAGGCAGCTCTAAATTAATTTTTGATTTTTTTTATCTGCACCGGTACTTGTAGATGAACTTCACTTTCGAAATTCACTTTGGTGACCTGCTCAATCCACCCTGCAACCTGTTAAAAATAGAACAGCTTTTCCTGTACACTGCACGCTGCTTGGCCCACGTGTAGCCACGCATCGTCATACAAGTAGCCGTCTCTTGCGAGAGTATCTAGCCCGGCCCGTGGGTTATGTTGCTGAAGTGCTTGCTTGCCTTTTTCAACTACTGTACCCTTATTCCCGCAGGCAGTTTTTTTTACCACAGAGCACACGTTCAGCGCTCAGCATCAGGTGCTGTTTCTTCCACGCATCATTTGTTTGCTTTTATTTTGCTGAGACACGTTGTAATCTTTGTCTAGACGTCCTCCTCCCCCACGCGTGCATGCACACGCACACGCACGCACACACGCACGCATGCACCCATTGTGACGATTGTAATACTTCGCAGTAGCAGTGCCAGTGCTCTTTCCATGAATGCTCATGATAATTATGTTCTGACAAACATGGTGTTCTACATGATGGTACATGCACTCCTCTGAAAACACTCCACTTTATTGTCACACAAAGCTTGTCATAGATGATGCGAGGTGTATTGCATACTACATTGTAGTTTTATCCCCGTTTTTCATGGAAGCACTCCAACGCTGCAATTCACACATAACTCATCGTCATCACCCGTACCATATTTGGTCTCTATGTCTCTATGGTCTCTATGTTACAAACGTCTCCATCGTCATTTGGTTTTTTTGGCATGGTTGTCCTCATAGTGAAACATTAACCCCCTTGTATCATTTCCGGTAAGCCATGTTGCACTTCGAAGTTGAGCGGGTATACTCTGAGTTAGCGTATTTAATGACTATGACGCACACCTCCTATGACTTGACAGTCAGATAGAATGCCATGCAGGCTGGCGAACACATACAGATATCATTGGCGCCAGGTTTGGCAATTTCATATTCCACGAAATCCACACGTGAGACTTCCTAAAGTGAGATCAATATTGGTTTGCTCTGGCCAAACCCATTGCGCAATGACGTGATTTGTACCATAAACACCCTTCACAACCACCTGGGCATGGCCGTCTGGGGTGTTGACCAGTGCATCCCTGATCCCAGCGTAGTCACAAGCATTTCTCATACATTCCATATTTGGCAATGCACCACAGCACATGACATTGTACTTCTTTTTCATGTACAGATCATTACTGTGTGCAGTGTCATTCGGCACCTGATCTGTACAACACGGCATTGCCCTTGCAAAGTTAGCTGTATTCGCGGCCGCATAACTACACATGGGGAACACATCAAGTAACGACTTTCGCATCGCCATGCCACAACTACGCCCACTGATGAAGTTAAGTGGCGAATGCACACCTCCCAAGTGAGTCAAGGGAGAGGGAGTAATTCTCTCAACCAAATGCGTGTGTAGCATTAACCCAATACATGTAACCCAATTGACCACACCTTTGTTACCATCCCTAGTGCTTTGCAAATAAGACAAACAGCCATGGTACACATCAAGTCGATTTTAAACAGTATTCACCTTCATTGATAACAGTTAGGTCAGTCAAGCATTAATTGTAATCATGATTTCAGCTACAGTGTTTCCAATGTGAATCCTTTGGGAATGCGTTATTAGAGTTTGACAAAGTATTCAAAAAAACCGGATCGCAAAGGTTGGCGCAATCAAAGGCAAAGGACACAAATCAACGCGACTACATTGCTCCTACTGATCGGGGTTGCTTTTGCTCAGCCCACTCAAGGTAGAAGAAAACTACAATATCCTTCAAAGCAATATATGCCACTCAAGGAGGACCTATCTCACCTAGCGTTAATGTTGTCATTTCCTCTAGTCTAGTATGCCATGGACACCAACCAACTGCAAGGAGGAGAAACATGTGCCACAACATAAAACTTTCATACCATCCTACACGCACGCATAGTTCCATTCTCGCTGGGAGATGCCGAATACGGAAGCTTTGCCATGGCAGCTGTGAACAAACCGGCTTTCCTAGAAGAGGCGGATGCGGTGCGCTTCTCTCTCCACCACCCAGATGCGGCCGTACTTGTCGGGAGCGATTCCGACCGGGCCGTTGAGGCGCTGAGCCACGTCTCCGTCAGCGGGTAGTTTGCTGGTGACGTGTCCGTCGTGGAAGACGAGCAACTGGTTAGTGGTGTGATCGCTGACCAGGATACGCGATGTCTTACTATCGCACCATATTCCCCAGGGCCGCTTCAGTAGCGGCTCGTCACCGCCCGCAGAGCCGTCCGGGCTCGGTGCCAGGCGGCTGGCCAGCAGCTCCAGAACCTTGCCGGCGGAGTCTAGAACGCTGACCCTGTAGTAGCCAAAGTCGGCGACGTAGTACTTATCCGCCGTCAGTGCAGCATAGATACCCAGCGGACCCTTGGGATTGACTGGCTGAGGCGACTCGGCCCTCGCCTCCAGGTTCATCTGGCACCGGTAACCGATGCAGGTCAGGTAGACGCCGTCGGGAGAGAAGACCAGGATGCTGCGCTCAACGTAGTCGGTTGCCAGTATGCGCCCCGCGTTGTCCACCACCAGACCGTAGCATTCCAGCGGCCGTGCACCGCGATGGCTGCCGCCGCCGCTCTCCAGGGGATTGCTGCGGTTGCGGCGCTGACGATTGTCCGGTGGGTGCAGCACCTTGATCAGCGTGTCATTGTCGAATAGCAACAGACACTTGTGATTGTAGTCGGCCACAACCAGTCTGCCATCTCGAGTGGCGGCGACCGCCGTGGGCTTCATGGACTTGCCGTCCTCCGCCGTGAACTTGATGCTTTGTATGAACGTGCCATCCTCGCTCAGTTCCTGCACGCGATGGTTGCCCGTGTCGGCCACGAAGATGTGGTTGTTGTGATGGGACACGGTGATATCGTACGGGTCCTTGAACTGGTGGTCACCGTTGCCGCGGCTGCCGATGATGCGAAGGGTTTTCCCCACGCCTGTGATGTCGATGGTTGTCGGACTGCCACGGATGTGAGCGCCGTTGCACTCGACACTCAGTATGGCGCGGCATTGCTGTTCGATATTGATGTTGATGACGCGTGCACCGTTCTCTAGTTCCTCGATCGGAAGCGAAGTTCTCTCCTTGTCTTCGGCGGCAGAACTGTTCAGTGACAAGTACGCCTTGATCTCGGGAACGTCCTCGGTGCACTGGCAAGCAGCCGCAGTGCCAGCTGTCATTGCTGCCGGCTCAGTGTCCACAATGTGCATTGTCGTCGTCCAGGCAGTGTGGGAGACGTCCGGGGCTTTTAGGATGTAGCGTCGCGCCAGCGGCCTCGACGGGCTGTGCTGACGCACTGTCAGCGTACCACTTTCGCTCAGCAGGTCGGCGGCAGAAATCTTCGAGGCGCCGAACGTCAGCTCTACGTGCTTCTCTCCCGACGCCGGTGGTAGCGATGCACCTGTTTCCTTCAATACCTCTTCTATTCTACGCTGACATGACTGCAGTTGATCCAAGAGCATCAGCCGATCCCATGCAGTGCTGTTGCGGTTTGCTTTCTGTACTTCGTTGGAGACTGCAACGAGTTCTTCGCCCAAGGCAGCCTGCTCCGCCAGTACCCTGACATCATCGCGGTATCCATGCATCCTGGCCTCCTTGGCGTGAACAACAGCTTGCTCCATCGCTCGCCGTTTCTGCCGCAGGGTTTCCACCAGCGAGTCAATGTACCACAGCTCATGCTGCTTGATGCGCCTGGCGTCGCTCTCCAGTACCTGCATGCACGTCTTTATACCTGCTGTGTGTTCAGGTATTGCGGGGAGTAGCGCTGCCAACTTCTCGTGACAACTCACTAGCTGGTTTTGCAGGCGCTCGGCGTGTTCCTCAACACGTACAAACTCGTGCATGCGATGATCAAAGAGTGCGCAGTCGCGGCATATCATAGCGCTGCACGTGTCGCAGTGGAACTCCTGCGGTTCGGCGGGATGCCGCGCACAGTTGGGCGGTCGGACGCGCAGTGCCCGCTGCTCGGCGGGACTGAGGCGGCCGATCGGCACCACCACGTGAGAGCGCGAGGCCAGCTGCTTGCGGTGTACGGTGGAGCAGAGACGGCACAGGCGCATGTTGCACTGCTGGCACACGTCAGTGACTTGCTTGTCGTCGCCGCAGTTACCGCAATCCGTCGCCGTCAACGAGCTGTGCCGCACGTGACCGGGGGGAGATGCAACGCCGGACAGCGACATCTGTCTGGAGGGAGTCTCGCCGGACGCGGTCAATTCCGACGTGTCGTTCTCCGCTTCCTGTGAGTCGCTACGGCACAGCGCGTCGAGCATGTTCTTCACCATGAAGTTATCGGGCAGGTTCCTCGGGTCCGAGCTGGGTATTAGGCTACGCTGGCGGCAAGCTGGACACGTGACCATGATGCCATCGGTATTGCTGCTACCGCTGTTGTCGGAGCGCTCCAGCTGCCGACGCTCCATGTCCACCATCGACTGGATGCACTTGCGGCAGAGAGCGTGCAGGCAGGCCAGCGACTTTGGGTCGTTGTACTGATCCAGGCACACCGGGCACACCAGCAGGTCTTCCAGGGACTTGAGTTTGCGCTGCAAGGCAGCCATGGCAACCGGCGGCGAGTCACCGCGCCCTTCGTCCATACTCACGCCAGCCTGGGATGAAACCACAGCAAAAGCAAAGCAAACTATTCAAAGCCAACGCACACAGGGAAGTCACATACACGTATAAATTGTAGCACCCGAAATTTTCCAGTGCACATGTCATCAGTTTGGACCTGGGTGGTGCTGGTAGAGTGGTGCCCTCTAGACTGGGCTGTTACCGATCCATGTTTTTCAGGTTAGGCAAGGGATAAAATATCACATGAAGCGATTTCGAATATCTGGGTTCAGCCATTTGACTGTAAAGTCACTTGCACGATGCCACTTGCTTAGACGACATACACACACACACACACACACACACACACACACACACACACACACACACACACACACATACACCCCCCCCCCCACACACACACACACTTGGACTTTGAAGTGACCTGCTAAGTATGGGCAATACAGACACACCCAATATGTTACAAGAGCCAGACTAGCTGATGTTGGATTGGTTACTGATTCAGTCGGATTGCAACAACAGTATCAAAGCGAACACTGAGAACTACGTAGGCTCATTTCAACCATAAACACAGTGCGCCTGACCAGCACAGCACTTGTAGCACCTACTACTCCTTTGTTGTCTTTGCATTATTTGTATTTGTCTCTTTCATTACCCCCATTACTTTGTAGGGATGTGCATATAGTAAAAAAATAAAGTAAAATAAAAAATAAAAAAAAACACTGGTGTGGAGCGCGAACTGAAAAGAAATCCGGGCTAACCGAGCCAAACAACCCCAGTGTACATGTACATGTACATGGCCAGGAAAAGTGAAATACTGGTCCTTCTTTCGGCCAAGTATGTGACGACTTGAAGAGAATTCTCATTGAATATTGAAATACTCCATATTGTTATGATGATCGAAACAGCCAGATCATAATAATGATCTGAGCCAGATCATAGTGGAGGCAGATCATTATTTTTATGATCATTTCATGATCCGGCTGTTTCGATCTGGATTGAACAGCATTGCTAGCCCACGGTGACCAGGCAGTTGGCATCCGCAGGTGGGTACGTGTAGTTCCAGTCCAATGCTGAGCAGTGTTACCAAGTACTCTACTGTCCTTGCATACTGACCAGTGTCTTGTTTGTGGAATTTATCAGCTTGGTGGTTTGCGTAATCATTTGGTACTTTGCAGTTGCAACTGATATTGTATTTCCAACTCAACTCAACAATAGATCAGGCTAGGAATAGGCTTAGTTCTATTGCTCTTTGCACTGTAATGCGCATATCCGGGCGGGGGCTTGCAGCAAATGGAAAATGCTTCAACCAAAACTTACTTGTCAACATTGGCTGTGTATCCTGCTTGTTACCACACACTTCAGTTTTTTGGACAGAGAAAGACCCATTAGCCGAACCCCTCTTGTACTTGAGCCTTATAGGAAGCCGGGTGACGGCGGACAGCACTATCCTGGGTGGGCCAACTCGACTCGTTTACAGTGCACTTCTATTGTCTGCGTTGGAAAGCGAGATTCAGACCAGAGGGCTGCGTCCCACCAGTCTGTGTTACATGTGAGTATGGAAGAGAATGTTGAACGGTCCCGTCTGGAATGACAGCTATACCATAGCTCCATGGTTAGAGCATCGCTGGCTTCAAGCAAAGGTCCCTGGTTGGAGTCCTGGTGGTGACAGTCGATTTTTTCTCCAGACTTTTCCCTTTTCCATTCCCTCAACTAATGAATATCACTTCACTTCCTTCACCTTTTTGTGTTGATCATAACTTAAGCCAGCATCGATCTGCTATGGCCCCATACCACTGTGCTAAACTCGCACAGTCTGTAGCATGACAGATCTTGCTCTATTGTGGGAACTGGGAAGGGGTGCAGCTGCATGCTGAGTGGTGCTGAGTGTTACCGGGTGAAGACAACTACACTGAACTCTGGAGTCAGGCCATTGCC
This sequence comes from Sycon ciliatum, assembly GCF_964019385.1. NCBI lineage: Eukaryota > Metazoa > Porifera > Calcarea > Leucosolenida > Sycettidae > Sycon > Sycon ciliatum. The sequence goes on from NC_088643.1 coordinate 8,472,777, forward strand.
TATTGGGAGACAATACTAGATTGCACTACGGCAGCCTATGCCAGTGGCGAGGGCAGAGAAAGTTTATTCACAATGAGGAATTGAGCAGGGCTTTGGCTGACTATTGCACTCTACCGCATAACGGCACGTCATAGACAGCACCGCTTCCGAGTTCCACTGACTGTTCTGAACAAAACAAAAAGGACTGATGTGGCTTTCTCGTAGCATGTTCCATAGCGCCATACTATTACTACAGGGGCGTCGGACACGGTACGATCACTATGTACTACGGTATTGACCGTACCACTTTTTGCCCCAGGTACCCCCCCCCCCCCATGAATCAATAAAATACACTGATCTGGGATCTAAATTTCCAAAAATTTCGGATCAGCCACCACTCCCGCACGAGTAAATTGTACTTCAGATGGCTGACCGTACCACACTAAAATACCTTCCGACGCCCCTGCTACTAGCAGTTGCATGCATGTGCGATGTAATGGAGCCAAGACTTGGTATTATTGCTATTTCTCCCAGTAGCAGTTTCATGAGGAATTTCCACGAAACAATATCCATCGGAAATACCTCAGCCATGACAAGCTCAGACACTAAAACAACACACTTTAATGCTTACCGTGTCGAGTGGTTGTACTAGCGATAGCTGACAAAATCCAGAAGTCCAGGAGTAAGCGATCGATACAATGTATCGATACTAATCGGTATTCGATGCTACCAACGCTGTCTCGATATCTACTTCAGCGAAAGTATAAACCCTCTCCAGCGAAGTGGATGACTTACTGAAGCCAGTGAAGGTATTTCGGACGGCCCGTTGAGTGTTTCTTGGCTTCTGACCTCCGCACCTGAACTGGTCACCGCTTTTATCAACGATTAGGCAGCACTTTTCTCGTGGGAAATCTATGCCTAGGCCCTAGGCTTCGCGGCGATGTGTCTAACAATCTCGCCCTTGCGACGTGCTTTCGAAATCAGTCTAGCCGGCCTGGTCCGTTTGACAACCAGCCCTAACCAGCTCGTCTCTATGAGTTTAGACTGCTCGCTCCGTAACTACTTGCTTCACCAACCAAGAGTGTCCAGGACTTTTGTGCGGAGTCGGACGGTAGTGGAGCCTAGCCGGACACTTCTGCATTTTTAGTGCTGCACTAGTCGGCTGAGTATGACTGCAGCCACTTGTTCCAGCCTCCGGCGCAGTACGTTGATACCTGGATTGTAAACTGTGAAGACTGAGCTGAAGTAGTGAAGACAGTGTCAAGACAAGAGGCATGAAGTCAGAACAAACCCTGGAAGTAGCACACACTTGAGCCTCTTGAGTTTTCAGCTGAATCGTGGACGGATCTGCAGCAGTGACATCGCATCGGAATCATCAACATCATAGTCATAGATCTTGATACTGGCACCGTAGCCGAGGCCTAGGCGCGTGAGAAGCAGTACAGGTGCAAAACGTGCCTCCCTTCTTCTGCACCATGTGGATATACCTGCGAATGGCGGTTTCGCGTCCCAGTCAAGCACGTCCTAGAAGCCCGAATTGCGAAGCCGCCTACTTTGTAGATCACACGATGATGCTGGTGATGCCGCGTGCGCGTATCAGCATTCGAATCGGTGTGTTGCGGTCAAGTGATCTCGTTGGCTTGTTTGTTTCAGAAGGCGCGTCTTTGCGGTGCAGCTGGGAGAAAGCGCACGGATCCGAGACGCCAAATGCGCGTTGATGATGCACTTGGCGAAAGTCGCGTAGCTAGCTATGCTGCAAGTGCGAAATTTGCATGAGGCGGCGTACGTCCGGACACTGTCTGTTCCGCACATCATGCCTACGCGACACACCAAAGATGGAAAGCCACTTATCGGCGAGTCAATGGTGGTGTCCACATCTCCGTAATCACTATCACTTTGTAAGTATTTGTTGTGCTGGGTTCATCGGTTGACCCGAAGGAAACGCAAATTTTTTGGCTGCTCCTTTCCCCACAACATGAAAATACACTAATCTGTAGCCAACTCTGGTGACACAACCATGGCACCTGTGCCAATGTTACGACACCTCGTAAATTTAAAGGACTGTCTTCTTCGACAAACTGAGCCTGTCGTCAGAACAACACGAAAATTAATCATGAAGCTCGGAGCTAAGCTAGTCTGTCAGACTTCGAGTTAGAGAGTAGGTGCTGGACACTGTTCGTTATTGTGTAAATGTGATTATTCAGTGTGTGCTGTGGCAACACAACACACAACAGCTTGAACAGGGATCCCGGAACAACTAGCGCTCAGTGGCAAACAACGTTCTATTCCAGTCTGACCGTTGTTGTACATAATTATCTACACGATTGTAACGACGTAGATCTAGTATCATCTACGCTCCTCTCCATCGGCCTGTGCCTGCAACTACGGTCACGCTCAAGCACTCAGTAAAGTTGCGGTGCAACGTAACCTGCGATTTGCCTTCTGGGGCTCATTCGGATTGAGCCAATCCTGAAGAGTACCGGTATACTAAACGGTAACAGCTAAACTGAAAGAAAGAAAGAAAACTAAGCTCCTTTCTCTTGAAATACTCTCCACCGCAGATTGAATTCCCTTGAGCCTCTATTGGCTTTCATTCAGTCAGGCTCCAGACGACATAGATCATTTTTGAACAGGTTGGAGTAAAGCCTGAGGGGAGATGCACATCGGTTTGGGTGTCGATGCAGCCCACTGATCGCGGTTTCCTAGTTCTGGCTTCGTACCATTGACGTCGACAGAAGTTGTGCAGCTCATTTCTACAGTGAACATCATACTATTATTAGTAGGTATGTATGGTTGCCCCGTATGCACATGCTTGCCTTTTTCAACAATTGAAAGGGCTCTAGGCTTTAGTTTAGAAGGGTGCAGAGCCATACAGAACAGAGATCCTGTGCCAAAAGAATTAGAGAGAGGTCCAGCAAGTAACCAGTTCACTACCCGACACTTGCCCGTGGAACAGTGCCGACCAATTCACTGCACGTCCTGGATTTCTTCTAAGCTGGATGACTTCGGAAGTTCGGAAGGACTGCGTGGATCTGGGTAATAGATGGTACTCACCGCAGGTGAAATTTTGATACTAGTACTAGCGAGTAAATGCATGACCTCCACGCCAAGACCAGGGAATTGTACTCTCACAGGAATCGAGAGAGGCTAGTGTACGAGTATGCAATCATTGGAGATATTCTGTATGAAGTGTCATCACAAACACTAAGTTCTTCGCCTGTACACAATGGCAGGAACCAGGAAATCGTTGCCTCCACAAAGTGTCATAATCGTCAGGACCTGTAGCATCGTCACAATTGGACCCATAAACATACCGAATACTATTCATAGCAATACGTTTTTCAACATGCTACACTGTACCTTCTCAGACATACTTGTACCTCACACTTGGTTCAGACGTCATACCTCAAGTCAGAAATGCCAAACGAGATTCACTGCAGCCATACAACCTTTTGTAACTTCTCGAAGCCAAAGCTTTTGTGCAACACATGTATATCAAAGCCAATCCCAAGGCACGGGACACTCCATTGCATGAATGTTCCTTTCACTCCATGCTTGCCACTGTTTCAAATCCACTGGCCCAGCAGGAAAACAAATTGACGAGGAAAAGGACTTCAATCCCTCAACAAAAGCAGAGGACAATGAAATTGAAAACTCCTCGGCAGCAGTAAAAGAATAGGGCATCATGTCTAACCCGAACTGCAAGCCATTCTAAACACATCACGCACACAAACATCTTTTCCAAGGGGTTTCCGGTAGATTCACTGTGCGGCGATAGCAATGGAAAGGAGAGCAATACATGTACAGGTACAGGTACCAAGGACATTAAAAAATTGTGATTTTCATGATTGAGGTAGAATTCCACTGGGGACATCATAACAGAGGCAAACTTGTTACTGACTGTGCACCAGGGTCAACAGAAAACTTCACATGCTGGGAGTGCACATGTGGGAGTAGGAAATAATAGCTGCATGACGACCTATAGCAGTTTATAGCCAGAAGGCCAATGCCCTGAAGCACAGAAAACCTGTGTACACTCGTACTTCTGCCCATCGCTGAAGCGATGGTAGCGAACACACTATGTTAGACATAGCAACTTGTGCTGGGATTACACCATTCAACAGCTTGCAAGGCTGATGAATTGACCGCCTCTAATTTTAGCCTGGTCACCACAGGGCTGGTTGAAGTGGCTTTTTCTGGCCAGTGAATCCCTTTTTTGCACACAAGTACACACAACACCACATACTATAGTACTGCGGCATGCACTAGCAGGGCTGTTGCACCCAGGAGAATGAAAGAAGAGATGGGAGAATAAGAAAGAGAAGAAAGGCGTGTTCGACCATAATCGTCGGGAATTGAACCCGCAACCTCTGGATTGGAACTCGACTGCACATACCACTGCACCATATACATGTAGGACAGTGTCAACTATAGAAGCTGAGTCAAATACCAGTACACTCTCAATTCATATGGCTGACATCCCTACTTCTGTCCTACAATTATAGATTCTACTCCGCGAATAAATTCTGTTTCTTCAGGGAAATTATTCCGTCCAGTGTGTCTTCGTCGTGAAGCTGCGGGGATACCTCACCCCGATTCCTCCCAGTGAGTCTCCGTCAAGTCACCAGCCCTTCTGCGCGTCCATGTAGCACTTTAGAAAACACTTTCAACCTGGCAGAGATAATACACCCCTCAAGATATGATAATTTTACAAATAAAGTAGTGGTTCAGGGTAGAAGACAGAAATGGGATGCATAAATCAGATGCACTTCAGATTAACAGGGCAGCACTCATCAAGTTCATGGCTAATGGTAGGCTATTGCATAGGTTTTTCCTCTTCCTTCTCACAGCCACCACATTCTTGGGGGGGGGGGGGGGCATGCCAAACTTAAAACACAGACTACGGACAAGAGCGGTACAGAGTGAACGCGTGGCTGTTCAGGATCTGGCACGTTTTGCTGCCTCCTTGACAGTACCAGTCACCTGCGACACCAGGGAGCGGAGATTGAGCAGCAGGAAAGCCTTGTCAGGCCCGCACCGCTGCATGAGCTGCTCAGCTATGGGAACCAGCTGATGGGCGACAAAGTGCTGCTGAGCAATCCTGCAGAAAACATAGAAGAAAAGTAGAGTGGAGCTCACTTAGAATAAGCAATGATAAGACATACTATTGCTTGGTAAGGACATTGTCCAGTAGGCATACGCGGATAATGCCGGCAGAAAAATTGGCAGAATTCGGTACTTTTTCGGGTAAGTTTCATGCATGTTTGGTATGTGGATAAAGAAATGGAGCAGAACTGTTCGAGGAATTGCCCGCCATAAGGTTTGTATGGTTCTGCCATTTTCACTGCTTTTCGAGCAGAATCTGCCACCTTTTCGAGCATTATCCGCACACCCCTATTGTCCAGAGTACAGGTTATACACTGATACACTGATGCATGATGGGATCATGAGAAGTATATTGTAACCAGGATACTAACTACACTGTCTTGCTGCATATGGGGTACATGGGGTACATGGGGTACATGGGGTGCATACCACCAGAATTCACCTGTGTTGCTCAACTGATTGCACTCTTTACTGGCTTGCCATCCCCCCCCCCCCCCTTAAGGCACTTGAACCCAAACTAATAGACCCGCTAATTAACCCGGCATTGTTATGCCTTTTGGTGAGGCTGGACACAAGGGGTGACTGTAAAGTCAAGGCTGCCTCTGGATTCCTACAATCAGAGCAATCAGCAGCTGCCACTCCTCGTAACTGCATCCATCACTACCCCTGACTGCATCCATCAATACCTCCAGGCTAGCAAGGCAGTAATTAGCTACAGCAAGTGCTCGCATGTTATTGCCAGGTACTTCAGTGTGTTTTGCAGTGCTTTGAAAGTGACCAATACGCAATAGGCAAGTGCAACAGCTGCACTACCTACATACATACACAGGCTGGTGAGTGGTGGTGCTCGTACACTGTATGGGCACAAGCCACACAGTACATCAGACCAACACTAAGTTATAACTAAGACTTGGAGGCCACCCAATCATCCTGAGATAGCAGAAATGTAAATGGGAGAGATTTGACTGAGTGGCCAGGCTGACTTGTGCAATACAAAACACACCGTTCTGCAGCATATAACTAAGACAGTATTAACATGTACATAGGAAACTCACTAAACTACTCACGGCACATGCTGGAAGCATTGTTTAGTGCTGACACTGTTTTTGTTGCAGAGATGTGAGGAATTTTAATGAACTCATGCCAGCACCAACTGTGTGATGGCTCATCTAATCCCTCCCCCCTTCTATCTCTCTCCTTGCCATAAAAGTTGAAATATGCAATTTATTTGTCCTCTAGTGCCAAGTTGCCTAACACCACACATCAGTATACGCATTCCACGTAACTGGCACAAGGAAAGGCTCAGAAAACCTAAGCTGAAGTGCCACTTTTCAGTGCCACATTAAGTTGTGTGAGACTCTACGTGAGAATGAGAGCGCCGCCAGGCATGCGCGTACACAATACACTGTGACTTAGGATACTTTAGCTTAAGAAAAGCTGTAAACAGTGAAAATGGCGCAGGCATTGCCATGCAAGATGTGAACATGTTTGCAGACATTGCCATGCAAGATGTGAACATGTTTGCAGACATTGCCATGCAAGATGTGAACATGTTTGGAGCTAAGGTGTATTGTTCCAGACTCGATTTTCCTGTTCCAATCATCAGCCATGCTGCATAGTAATGTCTGCAGTTTCGATATTGTGTTGTGGTCTAACCATCATAGTGAGTCAGCCATGATCCCAGCCGGGGGGGGGGGGCAATACCAGTTGTCTCACATTCTCGATCCGCACTGACATCCAGAACTGGCAGAAGCATGTGTAACACCAAATCCTTCTTCGCCGCACATTTTCCAGATTTGCCTAAATTTTCCACCACATCTACAGGCAAGATATAGGTAAAGACTGGGTTTGTGATGTCATATTGTCAGCTCGTTTCCATGAAAAGGACCAGGCAAATGCCAGAAATTCTAAATATTCGACCCTCCCCCCCCCCCCCCCCCCCCCCGCCGGAAAGTCAAAGTCACGATCATGCCCGCATGGCGTGAGACACTGACCATTCCCCATCTTGTGTAGGCACATTCCAAGGACGGCTAACAATACTCCTTACTGTGAGCGATCCGTAACACTCCTAAGCCTCTGCCAACACTCCTGAGAACTGAATCCATCAACACCTTGCCAAACAGGTGATTTTCCCTTTAGGGCAAGTGCCCGTGTGTTGGCAGGTGCTTTTCTGTGGTTTTGCAGTGCTTTCAAAGCAGTCTATTTGCAGTCTATTACAAAACTTGAAAACTGTATCAGTGTACTGGTAAGCGGTGTTGTGTGGTGCTAGTAGAACATGGGGCCTAAAGTCGTTGATATACTTAAAGTGCCTAAGCAAGCAAGACGGGATCTGACCCAGACTGCCGAAGTCACAGAGGCCACAGGTCCAATGAATGAGTTTGCAGAAATGTACAGCAGCAGAAGACCTGGACTGCTCAGGCAGGTGTGCCACAACAGCCAAGCCACTCCGCACCACTCCGCCATTACAACAACTTAGTAGTGAATCAAAATAGAAACTGACTGACATGCACGGCTATGTTGTTTTCCTGTGTTGTTAGTCTTTGCCAAATTAATAGCCCGGCTGGCAAACACTGCTGGAACGTGCGGAATGTTCATGAAGACCGTCAGCTCTCACATACATGCCTTGCTCACAGTCAAGAACAATGCTGTGATGGGTCATCTCTCTCCCCCCCCCCCCCCCCTTTACATTCACAACTAAGCCTCCTTTACATATGTATCGCCAGATTTCCGTGCACCAACCGACCATCACACACGCATGACTGTTTCAAAGATACATGTGCTCACGACACCCGAGTTGAACTGACAAATTTTGGCATCAGTTGTATGAGCTTGAAATATAAGACTGATGACAAGCAATACCCAACTGGAATTTGCCATCCGAATCTGCTCCGCATCCACACCAACAGGTTTACATTACCCGACCATCACAGTGAGTCGGCAATTGGCTCACGAGCCCACCATATTATATGCCTGCCCCGACTAAAACTCAAAGCCACTATCCAGCACCGTAGCACTTCTAACAAGATCCTAGTAGATAAAGGATGCTCACACCAGGTGACTGAAAGCTGAACACCCCCCCCCCATCCTCAATGATGGGAGACCAAGAGCACAGTGCTTGAAAGGCAGCCTTCAATATCTCACTTAGGACGTGTAGTGGTCTGTAAGTGCCTGATGTCAAGACTACCATGCCACTGGCAGGTGCCTAAGAGATAGCCAAAAAGGCGGAAGCACTTTGGCAGTGGCACTATTGGGACTTCGTCCCCCCATCCTCAGTACCCTGCAGCCCCTGGGAGTATCCAAGACATTGGGCACCTAGTACTGGGCATATTGGTAGGTCTCGCTATGCGGATGCCATCACTGTCCAGTGTCGGTACACTGCACCATCCTCCTCAGGGTGGGTGACAGTACATTGCCAAAGGGAAGTCTTTCATCTGTGAGAGCATGATTGTATAGAAAAGGAAACTACCTTGATACCAATGGTGGAGATAATGATAGGGATCTTGAACCCCTGGTGAGATCCAGATGGCAACATCAAGATGACCAGGATAGAGTTCATCCAAGCAAGGAAGAGATGGGAGTATGTACAGCTAGTGGTGCGCAACATCTAGCGACATTGGCTGGAAGAACTCGTCCCTCGACTTAACCTCCATGCTAAGTTGCACAAGGAAGGCAAGAACGTAACCATCGGAGATGTGGTCCAGGTGCAGTGTCTGCTCCAGCGCCGGGTGAGCCGGGTAATCCACCCGGTTGGGCGGCGCTTGGACCCGGTTGAAAATATAGTACCGGGTCACCTGTGACCCGGTTGGTACTTTACACTTTCTAACTTTGGAAGGACTGACTACATGGCTTGTATGTGTCAGATACTTCTTCTTCTTTTGTAATTTTCTAATTCTTGTCCTCTCTTTTCTAAATGCGGCTTATCCATTCGCCTTTATATCATTGGGCCTAGTTCCCGTCTATTGTCCGAATTAAAATAAACCAACCAACCAGTTAAAGCATGTGACTCGGCTGGTGAGACAGCGCCAGCCGCCAGGTACATGTGTACCCGGCTCCGACCCGGTTGAAATGGTTGCGCCAGGTACACGTGTACCCGGCTGTCCTACAATCCTAGAGCAGACACTGAGGTGATGTAGAAGACCTGAGCAAGAGCGTGCCGGCCTCTCGTTCGAGTAACGGAAGTACATCCACACTCAGATGGCATAGTGCAAGTGGTAGACATCCAAGTGAACGGCAAGACATTTCGCCGTCCTGTCAACGTCTTGGTGCCGGTAGAGGTAGACTCAGTCGCAGTTGACGAGTCGAGGAGTCTTCCTGCAACCTCTGAAGTGTTGTTAGCAGATGTTCAGGATATATGAGGCATGGTTGCATGGTTCCAGCACCGAAAGCCTGTCATATACTACACAAAAGCTAAGCTGAGTGCCTCACTGACAATAGTACACTAGTTATAGAATGCCGCCTGCCTTAGTTCCGAACTGTCATGTGTTGACATGGGGATTGCTGCCCTCACTTTATGACTGTAGTTTGAGCAGAGAGGGAGGCATGTCAGACGTATTCTCTGTCTGAGTCTCTGTGTAACTGCGACTGTGTTTGATAGTGGTGAACCACGATGCATTGATTATCATGAATGCATGTGACATACAGCACAGGTAATTACACAGAAACAGAAAAAATTTAAAGGGGAAGTATAACCTAAAATCAAAATTTCACCAGTTGTAGTCTTCTGGGTGCTGAGTCGAATGGTCTTGGTCCGAGGAAGCTGCGACGCTCCCTTCCTTCTTTTTCCCAATCGAACCCGCGCACTTCCACCGAAACTGGGTGACTGCGCCCTACTAGATGGGGATTTGTATGCAAAATCTCGAAATGGCGCTTTTAGTGACATTTTGCATACAAATCCCCATCTAGTAGGGCGCAGTCACCCAGTTTCGGTGGAAGTGCGCGAGTTCGATTGGGATTCAAGTAGGAAGGGAGCGTCGCAGCTTCCTCGGACCAAGACCATTCGACTCAGCACCCCGAAGACTACAACTGGTGAAAATTTGATTTTAGGGTATACTTCCCCTTTAACAAAACCGTAAACTACATATTATGCACGAGCATGCTACGGAAGTACGTGTATTGGCAGGTCCTCCTAAATACCGATAGTATCGATTCATGTGAAATTGAGAACTCACCTTGCTGTTGCCAGTTTTTGAAGGACGATGCTTAGCTTCTCGGCAAGAACAAAGTTCTTGTGGTCGCGTAGCAGGCAGGAGACAGAGTGGAACCACTCTTCGTTACAGCAGGCCTGCAAGAATCTGTCCACGATAGCTGTGCACAGCAGGGGAAGCCATAAGCGGCGTCACAGACTGACAGAAACGCAACGGCGCAAGCACAGCGTGTGCTAACCAAGACAGGAACAAGATATGAATCCTGATAATTCTGGATGCGAGCAGCAAACCTTAAGTCCACAAAAATTGCCATTGCGCCATTCATATATCAAATGCGTGATGCATGGAAACCACATTGGAGAATGCAGAATGCCAGCTATTAGATAGTAACATTCACTTGGAACCCAGAAGAAAGGTTATGTGTGCCCACTGGTACCTTACTAGCATACTGGGTAGTGTACGTATTTTCGTACATTGCCACCATACCTGCACCAGTTTAACACATGCACTCATACCTCGTTTATCTGGCCGGATGTTACTGACTTACTGCCCATGACTTCCAAATGTCCGTGACTCCGAATCACATACATTTTGATGGGGAAAGGCAATAGATAAGGCATGCGACATCACTATTTCCACAAAAGTCACAAAAGAGTAGTAATATTTTCACTCAAACTTGCCCAAAGGGTGCCCAGTAGACCGAAGTGCAGGTAAATTCGGGGAACGGATAACCGAGGTACGAGTGTACTTTAAAGCAGGTAATGTTTGCAATAAGAAATGTTTGCAATAAGAAATGTTTGCAATAAGAAATGTTTGCGTTCAAGAAATCGAGACTGGTTTGCGAAGTTCAAAATTTGCGATTCGGCACCTCTCGCAAGGAAATGCCAGCCTTTTACGAGCTTGTGAAGTTAAAAGGGTGTGCATGATAACTGATAAGGCACCTCTCGGAAAATCGTGCACGCAGTCTTCTTACCTGGCTCGTTGACTAAATGCAGGTGTACATCCACAGCTGCTGACACAAGAGACTGTAAACATCAGTAGGGAATCAGAAGAGAATCAGAGCAAAAAGAGTAAAAAGTTACTAAAAACACCCGAAGTTTCAGTGTCACTAGAAAATACAAAACTTGAAGAAAAAATCCTTCGAGCCGGATTCGAACCAGCGACCTAAAGATTACTGTCATTTACTGACACCGACTACAGTCTTCCGCTCTACCAACTGAGCTATCGAAGGACACATGCATATCTCTCTGTACCGCCTGTGTAGTAATGCATAGCGCTTGACTTCTGATGAGAATTCCGCAACACTGGTGCGGTGTACTTTGTTTGATTCACAGAACGGCCACGTTTCCTTTGGTCCAAGAATTGACTCAAAAACGGAGAGATACATACACACAACAAACAGGAAGAAGAAGCACACTCAACAAGAGAACCGACAAGTCAGAGAGCTCTGCATAACGCAAACAGCAAAGGCGATACCAACCACGAGAGTGCTAAATGTCTATGAACAAGAGCAAAATACTCAATCCGGGGACAGAACTGCTTCGCCCTTCGTAGACTCATCAGCGCAGCAAAGAGAAAATGAGGCCGGACCTGATTTGAATTGAACATACAGATTTCAAAGCCAGATTTAAACTAGGCCCGAACGTACCTTGCCAGAGTGCTCAAATGAAAAGTCAGTGAGCTATGCATAATGCAAACAGCAAAGGCACTATCTGCATGAGGGTGGTCAACTACTAAAAGAGCAGGAGTAAAATACTCAATCTGCGGAGAGAACTGTTTCGCTCTTTGTGGAGTGGCATCGCGAGCGCTGGTTTGCTGCTCCACACAAATTATACTTGACAATGTCAGCCGCACCACCGCCTTCATAGTTTTTTTTAAACGCGCACGCGCCAAGCTACGACTCATTGCAGATCAGTGCATGGCAGTTCACTAACCGGTGCTGTTGAGGAGCGCATGAACATGACAATCACGCCCATTCCACTGTGGTTGAGGAAGATGCTCTTTTGCTGTGCAGCGGCACACCAATACACAACCAATAAAAAATTCAAGAATACAAGCATCGATCGGTTGATTTCTTGGTTAAAGGGTTTCACCTGCAAACTGGACAGTTTAGAGAATGCCGGAAGGCTAATGATCGGCAGCTCTTAGTCCATAGACACTCTAACCATCCACCCTTAATCATCACGGACTTGCCGATACTAGTCTCATGGTGATGATGCAGTCTTCTGGGAAGCTCAGATACAGTACAATGATGAAAGGCGAGCAGTCACTGTGACAGGATTGAGCATTCTGAGGGGCCAATGATTCGTGAACACTGGGCTGTGCACTATTACAGGGCGCAAACATGATTACTATGATCGCAGTGCATTGAGCAGCTTCACACTATACCACTACTAGTAGTCTAGTTACAAGCCGGCACTGTGGCCAATATGACATTGCACTGTGGCCAATATGACATTGCACTGTGGCCAATATGACATTGCACTGTGGCCAATATGACATTGCACTGTGGCCAATATGACATTGCGATGCACAGCACTGTGGCCAATATGACATTGCGATGCACAGCACTGTGGCCAATATGACATTGCGATGCACAGCACTGTGGCCAATATGACATTGCGATGCACAGCACTGTGGCCAATATGCCATTGCGATGCACAGCACTGTGGCCAATATGCCATTGCGATGCACAGCACTGTGGCCAATATGACATTGCGATGCACAGCACTGTGGCCAATATGACATTGCGATGCACAGAAGGTTGTGGTAACTGCCAGGGAAAGTACTAGACACTTGCATGTGAGAGAAGAGGTTCAATAGGATCTAGTTGTGACTTGGAAAGGTTCACGCCGAAGCAATCACCAGGCAACCAAACTATGTGATATTGCAATCCTTAATCTCCAAAACGGGCCATATTCTCTAGCCAATACGTTCAGGCATACATTTCACAATTGTGACAACAATGGCCAAAATTGATAAACAGCCACTCCATGGTAATCTGCTTTGCACCATTCTACATGTGACTGCTGTTTCACGTACAGTCTCTACTGACTCACCACAGCATTTCGTAGACTATTCCGAAGCACGTCAAATGCATGTAGGACAAGATCAGCTGAACACCAAACACAGATACATGTACAAGGAAGAATAGGCAACAAGCCATGCAAAGACTAAAATTATTACATTACACACTCAGGGTCAGGCAAGTTGAATGGTCATCATATCAAGCAGACGAGATACGGTGTAGCGCTAACCTAGGAATCTATATCCACTCAAGCTCTACAAAATAAATACTCTTACCTGCGAAAAATATACTTTTTATCAAATAATGCAACTCCTACAGATACACAAGACGTAGTAACATGAAGGCACTCCGCAATATCCCAGCTTAACCCAATTATATATTTACCGGGGTGAAGCGAGGAAAACAGTGGGGCACAAGATATGTGTTAGAGTCCATCAACTAGAACAGCCCTTGAACCGTCAGCAGCACGAGAGCGGACAAGAAAGACCACTTACTTCTGTTGACATTGGCCAGGACAAAAAGTGAGGATAGGAGCTGAACATGCCAACTTGCGGACGCTAACATGGCTGGCTGATTGGAGCCCTGGAGAGAATGCAGTGTTTCAGGGAAAAACAAAATACCAAACAAAATCGCTACACTAAACTTCAGCAGTAGGGAAAATCAAGTGAAACTAGCCATCCAGTCATCAAGTTGAGCCTACACAAATTATTCTTCGGAGATCAGCACGTGCAATAGATTTCCATGTTTTTTTGTATTTTGATTAACAAGAAAAGAAAACCGTTAGAATGACACGACACATCTTTTTATTATTATTATTTTTAGTTCGTTGCCTCAACAGTACAATGTAAAACTTTAAAGAGGGTCGTACAGAAGAAGGAAACTGAGGGTGATCAGGAAGGCAGAGATCTTACCTTGGGACGAGTCATAGCTTCACCCAGATGACGGAACATCATTAGTAAAGAGGCTCGTTGACTTTGAACTGCCTGGTCAGAAGAACGGATATGCACAGGGATACATTGAGCAGTATGATCAATACCCCCATGTCAGATACGGGACAAGTAACCAAGACAACCATGTCAGTTACAGAACAAGTAACCAAGACAGCCTTGAAGAAACAGGCCTAACAGAAATCTGGGATTCCATTCACTTCTTAGCAGTCACTACTTGTTGTGCTACAAGGCGTGATGGCTGCTAAAAAGAGTGCAACTCACCGCCGACACGGAAGAATGAGTGATGAATCGAGACGACACCAGAGCAAAGCGTAGACAGGGGATCGCGATCTGATTGGCCATCGTGCTCACATCGCACGTAGTTAGAAGCTCCACCACCAGAGGCAAGAGCTACATGAAGCAAGGTCAACAACGGGCGAAACACAAACAGTCTATTGCACACACTGCAGTACATTGCTAGGTTTTTGAAACACTATACTGTACAAGCAGAACATTTCGTCGGTCAATAATTTCGTCCAACTCCAAAGAAAGGGAGTTCGTCCGGCTGTAAATTTCGTCTATGGATCATAAGAGTGCATTGAAAAGCTGGACAAATCGACATTTGTCCGGCATTTAATTTAGTCCAAAAGTTCCTTGGCCGAAAAAGACGAAATTAAATTCCAGACGAATATTTCTGCTTATACAGTACCAGTCTCATGGCTTAGTTCCAGTAAAACCTGTCCCAGCGACATCGCGGATAAGGTGACAAACTGTCCTAGAAGATCACTGCAACCAAGACCAAGGGATGCTATTTCCAGTCAATAGACCCTGGATAAGGAGACCACCTGGTAACAGAGACCACATTCTGAAGGTCCCTTGAACGGTCGTCTTAGACAGGTTTCAATGTACTTCGAAGTAGAACAACGAGCCGTGCTTGAAGATGAACCATACACATACTGTACTGTATTAATCTGATCATCACAACAAACAACCATGAAGGTGCAGCACACACTAGTAGTTAAACATTGTGATGTGCTAAGCACACAATAACAGGCATAACCGTACCTTTGCACACTGTGCCTGAAACTCGTCTGGCTTCATTTTCGTTGGACCGTGCTGCACCTTCTTCCACGAGGACATCAGCTGGGCATCAACGATCCACTCCAGGAGGGTGCAGAACGGAATGATGTAGCGCCCGTCTTGCTGTGAGCTGCTCTGAACCGTGGACGCCGCGCTGCGTCCAGATGAGCTTGCTGCCCACACAAAAAGGAGGGAAATAACATGAATTTGATGTTGGTATGTCCACACATGCGCTGAATGCAGCTCCAGAAATATGCATAAGGAAGTGCATGCCCATACCATCTCTTGACTTTGCACACAAATGAATTTACTTCCAACTTCTGATCCGCACCCCACTGCAGAGCTGGTACAGTACATTAGACAAGTAGAAACACTGGGCAGCATTGCTTACATTGAGCATGGCCCGCGTCTTGCACTCGCTTGGATCTTGCCATGGCTTCTCGTACCACCTCCGCCGAGTTCTGGTGCTGATCTTGCAGTCGACAGCGAGCCTATCAATAAATCGAACAGTGGTAAACAACATAACCCATGAGCTGTGTGCATCGTTCGACCACTCAGCCCATATACAGTGACCGCAGTAATGCTGGGATACTCTAAGAGTAAAATGTGAAGCTCACAAGAGACCCAAAGCGCCGAGGCTACAAACCTGCAGATTTCGCACGCGTCTCTGTGACGAGGATAGTTGTTTGCTGAAGGCAATGCTTTCTGTCTCCAGCTTGGATACCTGGTGGTTCAACAATACAGAGAACACACAAACCATTATGAACACCTTGCAGCGGACTTCAGCATTATTCCGTGCATTCACAATAGTCTCCCAAAACGACCAAAATTACAGGGATTCGGGTGCTCTTTACTACACGCCAATGTGTGTGGAATACACCTCCCAGTTCTAAGCAAAAAAAGAGGCCTGTAATGGAATAGCCCCTCTACACACCAGTACCATAATAATACGATAATACGATGTACTCTGTTCTACAATGCATGTGCTGCTGACCTTGCTTTTAAATGTTTAAAGCACACGATCCTACTGGTGATGCGGGGTAGCAGCAAAGTGGGACAGAAGACTAGGACAAACAGACAAAATGGGTAGGACATGCAAAAGCAAGGTGCAGGTGAGGCGAGTCCAGCTATAGTCCGATCAGAGGTCTCGGAGTCAGCACTAGATGCGCGCTTGTGTGAAAGTGCACATGCTTTTGACTTGGATGCGCCTGCGCGCATATGGTTTGTGATGTTCGTTGATTTGTTGTTCTTTCTGATGTTCTCGAGTCGAAAGGAGATTGAATCCTTTCACAATGCAGTACATCGTTACTTTCTTGTTTTACAGAATGTACCTGTAAATACAGTCTTATTTGCCCACAGGCCCATGGCGGGGGCTTGAGAGAAAAGCCAGCTGGATTCCTCATCAGTCAGCACTTGCATACAGCCTGAAGTAGTGATGCTGGAACATCATTCTACTTGATGTGTTGGGCTCATAGTGCCACTGTAGATGGTGCACTTACTACGGGTTCAACAGTGACTCTAGAAACATGTTTGCTGTTCCCCGAACCATTTTGCGACCACCTCTGCTTTCTTGGATCATAATATCGGTGCATATTGACTAAGTTTGAAGAAGGGCTGAGGCTTCCTGCAGCTTCATCTCTGAAAGGAATTCGGGTGGCCACACCCATTCCCATAGCGCTGCACATCCGGCCCAATTCAGTAAGTTTACAACGTTTCGTGAATAACAATGAATTGTTATTACCTGACGGTGGCCAAGTGCCGAAACATTGTAAACTAACTGAACTGGTTCGGATGTGCAGCGCTATAGTATGGGAATGCAGGGCTGCCACTTGCTCCGATTTTTCGGAAATCGTCCAGACAAACCGACCGATTTTGTTCCCAAAGAGGGACAACCGATTATTTTATTTTGAGCGCTTTTTAGTCCAGTTGACGCATTCGGCGCTTCCAGGTCGCGTTTGGCCAGTCATTGTACATGTACATGTAGCTGTAAAATGCACGCATGCTTGCATGCGTGTGGACAGTTAAAAATGTGTTATGGGGCCCCAACAGCAAGCCATTTTCCTAAAAAAATTCCCAGGGGGACACCCCCAGACCCCCGTCAGATTTTTCTCCCTCCAAGTGTGGCAGCCCTGGGAATGGGTGTGTCTACCCGAATTCCTTTCAGATATTGACTAAGACGTTTTTAAAGTCTTAGACAATATGCATCCTGCAGAGCGTTCTTTAAAAAGAACAGTTCAACACACTGCAGTATGCTTTGTTGTTCATTAGACTCCATTGCGGTCGGGTCGACCAGTAACTCTCAGCTCCACTGATGAGACCTAACAAGGTCGAACAGCTGACTGTTCGGAGATTTATTATTATTATTATTAAATTTTTGATGGGGCAATTTAGTAGCACACAACGCTTGCATGTTTTACCTTCTCCTTCAATTCATGGTTGGCTTCCCGCATGGTGGAGAACGAGGCCTCCAGTCGCTGCACCTCTTTGTCACGTCGCCTCACGAGCTCCATTAGGTTATGTGTGTGCGCTCTGCGTTCCTGAAACATACGTAACAGGTAACACGGTCTCAACAGTTCCATTAGGCTCTCTGTGTGCACCCTACATTCCTAGCTGAAACATGGATAACAGCCACAGGGTCTCAGCAGTGCACTATGATGGGATGTACAGTCTCTTCTGGCAGTGTGGGAATCACGCACAGCCAGTCACATGGAAAAAGCGGATGATATAACAGGTTAGCAGAAAACGACCACAGCCTGTAGCATAACTTCAGGTGTGGACGATTACTGAACAGTGTATGTGCGTGTGTGTGTGTGTGTGTGTGTGTGTGTGTGTGTGGGTGTGGGTGTGTGTGTGTGTGTGAGCGTTGTGTGTGCCTCCGTGCATGCGTGCTTTACATGCATGTGTGCGTGCGTACGTGCGAGTGAACTTGTGAATATACTGCCAAGCTCTATATGGGCCACACACCTCTTCCAGTTTACTCCAACGCTGAGTGACCTCCAACTCGGCACACTGTGCCAGGCGATCATGAGATTGACACGCCAGGCGCTCAAGCTCCGCAGCGCGCTGTTCCCGCTTCTTCAGTCGCTGTTTGCGCTCGTACAGTCGCTTGGCCTCTTTCTAGAGACGACAAACGGACAAAAATATTAAGTTTGTTGGCAGTCACGATAGCACGTATGGATTGAACGCATCAGCATAAAGAGCAACAGCTACAGCTACAAGCTACAGAGCTACAGTCAAATGGACCATTGTTTCTTGTTTGCAGTGCAATGGGAGTTCCTCTTACCCACAAAATATATCCAGTAATGATTTATCCAATGGTGGTGGGAGTACCGATACTAGTTCTTGTAAAGTATAGAGCTGTAACATGGAATTTTTTATTTTATTTTTTTTACATAATAATAATATCCAGTAATGATTTATCCAATGGTGGTGTGAGTACCGATACTAGTTCTTGTAAAGTATAGAGCTGTAACATGGAAAAATGTGGGCACAAGTAATGCGATCGAGTCCACCAACTTAACCATGTTTACATACTAAACTATTTTTTTTACATGTTCACCATCTGAGTTCTCAAAGTCCAGAGTGACCGTTTGTCTTACCAGCGAGATTTTGACTGTATTGTTCCATACGTCTCTGGAAGCACTCACTGTCCACGCTTACCGTCAATTCGCTTTCCAGACTCATCAACTCCTCCATCAGTGGCCAAAGATTAGGATCTCCGGGACGGCCCTGATGTGAAACAGCAGAAATCGCAACAGTGGAGAATGCTCAGGTGCCAGTCTAGACTTCTGTGCAGGGGAGCGTCTGCCCCTGTCCCCAACCCATGGCACTCCATTGCCCAGGTTTTAGGAGTATCACAAATGCATTGTAGTTGAAAATGCGCTACTGATATGTGATAACTTTCTACGTGTATTATTCTATTGTAGAGAGTAGGTGGGTGGTATTGAACTCAAAAGTGGATTGATGCGCTGGGGTGCAAATAACATGTGATCCTTATGCTAGCGTTCCTTAAACGAACTCGATCGTTCGCTCCATAGCCCTATATTGGCTATAATTGATGCGTTGCTTTAGCCCTTTTAAAACGCTTGAACCATGCAGACCTCAGCAGATATTTCAGAACGTACAAGCATTGACGCGTGTGACGCATCCAAATGGTGGCTGCGGGGTTCGCGACTTCTTCTTCTCCTCTCAGACCCATGATCCAGAATGTCTTGTTGAGATGGATCCGAGAGTGTGCCTTCAGCATCTTCATCTTCATCCTCGTCATAAGCCTCGGACTGTCCACCTGCTGCCGGTACAGCATCGCCTCGCGCGCACAAATCTACTGTGTCCTCCGTCAGGCTGCCTGCGCTGCTATCGCGGCGCTGATCGTCGTCTGCAGCACTGAGCGGATTCTCTGGTGACAAGTAGCTTAGCGTTCTTCCTGCTGATGCCTCTTCGGGCATGACGTGCCGTCTGGACGAGCGGTTCATTGTTGCAAAATATCTCTCTGATTTGTCCGAAGGAGACACTATCGGGAGTTGAGAATGCCGTGGGGTTCTGCTGTCAGGATTTCCGTCGAGCGAATCATCAGCAGTTCCATCCGAGTTGCTCCAAGAGTCCTCGGAAGCTACATCACGTTCCGCCATGCCGATCGCACTCCCCACCGCACCAAACGCCACTCTGGCAGAACATACGGATCGTACGAGCTGCGGCTATGAGAAATTATTGTCCTGGACCTAGCCCTATTAGTATCACTAACAATGATGTTCATATCGTTCTGCTATGCATAATGACGATACTCCCACTACGGAGAAAATCGTGTTCATCATCCATGCGAAGGAAACAAAACTTAGTCATTTTGGTTCACAGAATTTTTTCTCCTCATCCTGGCTGGGACATAATCATGATAATCATGCATCGGAAGACTTTCAAAAATCCCTTTCGCTCCCGCCCATGGATCATGTGGATGCCATTTATTGCCATACCGGTATACCGCGCTTTACCGATGACTCATGATCATGACTGTCAGTGTCATACATGATGACCATGGTGACAGTCATGGTATCGAGCTACATCAGTCATCAGTAGTACAGTACGTATCTACCGTACTGGCAATATATGTTGCCGCGTAACGCGTAACGCAGGGGGGGGGGGGGTGCGGCGTAACGCGCGACCAGGCTAGTGCGACAAATTTTCGTTGAGTTCGTAACGCGCGTCCGGCGGGGTGCGGCGATCTTTTCATTGCAGTTTGCACTGCAAAAAAAGGCTGAAAACTGTGAAAGCACGTGGCCCCGGAGTAGATCTACCGCGTGGTGAAAAGTAGTTTTTGGAGGAAGCGCTCTTCCCCTATGTCACTTTCCTTTTCATGATATTTTTGTGAACAGATCACTCTGATAGTTAAAATATACAGTCTTCTATTGATATCGTTGTCGCCCTTTGCCGTTGGGTTTGTAACAGTTGGATAGCAACTGAATTTCTGTGCCTTCAATGTGGATGAAAAGAAAAAATGATGCGGCAAAAGCAAAAAAATGATGCGGCAATAGCAAAAAAGTGATGCGGCAATAGCAAAAAAAGGACTGCGGCAATATAGAAACCTGTGTAACGGCTTCTGTGCGACTTTGCATGTAACGCCCTGCGTGCGGCAAACATGTGCCAATGTAACGCTTCATGGCCTCACTGCGGCAACATATATTGCCAGTACGGTAATATTGACTGAGTACGAGGAAATAAAAGCCGAGTAAAAGACCGAGGCGAAGCCGAGGTCTTTTACGAGGTTTTTATTTCCTATACTGACCAAGTACGAAGTCAATATTAGATTTATCACGACAAACAGTCCGTATTTCAAATTCCAGAACGATAACCTCATGAATCCCGGTTTTATGATTGCACAACCGTTGCACCACGGCCTACTCATGCAGTGAAACTGCTGCACTAGGCACCGTTCAACTGCGCAACCCCTAAGGAGTCAAATATAAGCGGTCAATATAGCCCTAAGGAGTGAAATATGCAGGAATATTTGACTGCTTAGGTATGGCAAAAATCTATGTGAGTCAATACTAAGGGAGTGATAATAATAAGTAATACCGTACTGGCAATATATGTTGCCGCGTAACGCGTAACGCAGGGGGGTGCGGCGTAACGCGCAACCAGGCTAGTGCGACAAATTTTCGTTGAGTTCGTAACGCGCGTCCGGCGGGGTGCGGCGATCTTTTCATTGCAGTTTGCACTGCAAAAAAAAGGCTGAAAACTGTGAAAGCACGTGTACCGCGTGGTGAAAAGTAGTTTTTGGAGGAAGCGCTCTTCCCCTATGTCACTTTCCTTTTGATGATCTTTTTGTGAACAGATCACTCTGATAGTTAAAATATACAGTCTTCTATTGATATCGTTGTCGCCCTTTGCCATCGGGTTTGTAACAGTTGGATAGCAACTGAATTTCTGTGCCTTCAATGTGGATGAAAAGAAAAAAATGATGCGGCAAAAGCAAAAAAATGATGCGGCAATAGCAAAAAAGTGATGCGGCAATAGCAAAAAAGGACTGCGGCAATATAGAAACCTGTGTAACGGCTCCTGTGCGACTTTGCATGTAACGCCCTGCGTGCGGCAAACATGTGCCAATGTAACGCTTCATGGCCTCACTGCGGCAACATATATTGCCAGTACGGTAGTAGGGATTTCAGGCGGTTTGTTGTTGTCAACAGTGCATACTGCAGTGATGGCTCCAATGAAAGATATGGAAAAATCAGAGAAATCGGCCAAGGGAAACCAGAGTTATGATCATTTGAATACGGGTGGGTACCCTTCATCGGTAAGTATACAATTAGGATAGGAAGCACGGCACAAAACGGGTTTCAACTACTAATACATGATTATCAGTACGACAGTAGCGAACATGACTGACTGCACACCGTGTGCATTTAAAAAGGATAATGAGGTTTGGATGCTTTTGATCTTTTTTGGTCTGAGCATGCAATGCATGTTGACGATGATGTTGTTGACTGGACGACATCATTGATGCAGCTTCAGCCAGGATAAACCAGGGTCCGAGAGTCGCAACAGCCTTTGGTTGCCCACCCCACCCGACACAACAGCAATCCATGATCCGCCGTGACAATGGCCGCCTTGTGGCCATTTTTACTTACCCCTCTAGTTCTCGTCCTATGCTTCACACATGTTAGACTAACTTAGAGTACACGAACTACTAGTACAGTCTGTATCGGCTAAAGAGTGACCGGATAGAAGAATATATCGGCTACAGTGATATTGGTACGAAATATCAAAAGCAAAACGTATTTTATCCAGTAAAAATATCACTATAACCAATATTATCGGATGTAATGATATATCGGATATTATGATGGCAACAAAGAATCAAAACATGCATAACACACTATAATTATTATTATCGGCTATAGTGATAACTTTAAAATACATATAGCAATAATATGAAAGGCCCTATTTTTTTACTTTCTTCACGTTGCTTATTTTGATAGTGACACACGTACATGTGATTGTACATGTACATAACATGATTTTTATGGAAATGCGGGCACTGTCAACTGTGCAGCATGCTCATTTGTCAAAACACCATACTGGAAGTATTTCCTTGCCTTTCATGTTTCAATCGAAAAAAAAACAAAAAAACGATCGCATCGCATAATTATAGTGATGCATCGGTTATAGTGATAAAATCACGGAAATCAAAAGGGTACGCTATAGCCGATACAGACTGTACAAGTAGTAAGTACTAGAACATTCTCTTCCTATTCCTTACTCGGCTCCAGTCCAGATCTACTCCCCAAGTTTGTAACGTGAAAACCGGTTATGAACACTATTTTAGTTGAGGTCGTGTGACTCGTGTCCTTTGACCTCTCAAACAAACAATTAAATTGTTTGTTTGAGAGGTCAAAGGACACGAGTCACACGACCTCAACGCACTGGTACTAGTAGTACAACAAGTACTGAAGACTGAAGTAGAGAGTTCGAGCGGTCATGCTTGCAGCAACATCATTGACATTGGTTCCTAAACCGTAAACGCACATTGCAACAATATTATTTTGGTAGATTTTCGGCGATTCTAAAAGGAACCCTCCACAATCGGCGAAAAGCTTAGCGATTTTTCGATAAGTCTCGTTTTCGGCGAATTTTTGGCCGGCCGATTTGGGGAAAACCTAATACAGTACAGTAAGATCGGGCGCCGAAGAACGCAGGGGCTCGAGCGCAGCCTAGGAAAGTTCTTAAATTTTTGATTCTAGCCAGACCGTTCTTATTAATATTCACACGCGCGCGGCGAGTCGAGTGACGTCATGACGTTTGTCATGTACATGTTCATGTAGTGCTGTAGTACATGTACTTCTAAACTAGTGGGTGTCGTAAATGGGAATGACTGTACATGTATAGCGGTTACTGTTTACACGTGTACATGACATGTACTCACCTCCCATACATGTACAATGTTCCAAATTTTAAAAGTGTTCTTAAATCTGATAATTCTAGCCTGGACTGTTCTTAAATTTTGCCGGTTTTCCAGCCTGGGTGTTCTTCGGCGAGGTGTTCTTCGGCGCCCGATCTTACTGTAATTCGTTAGTACATAAACCCCGTCAGTACAGTAAAAAAAGAGTAAAAAGTAAATTATCGTGTCCGTTCCCGAAGGGAACTCGCGGCGGCCACTAACACCCGGTAAACCCTAGCGGCAGATGCAGCGCCTAACGGTGGGGGCGAGTGGATCAATACAGTGGTCCCTGTATAATCCGGCACCATTTGCGCTAAAGAAATTCTGCTGGATTAACAAATTTGATCTACTGTTGCAATGTGCATGACCAGGACATTTTGGCTAATGAAAATTGTGCTGGTTTATAGAGGGTGCTGGTTTATAAAGTGCCGGAATAAAGAGGGACGACAGTACATAACCTTTCCTCCGTATCCGCGATTCCGAATGCCACCTACAGTGTACCTCAATACAGTGCTCAGCCAGCGGTACTCGAGTACTCCTTTGAGCATTTACAGCCAAAAGCTAGAAGTCCATCTTTTCATGAATGGACTGTAGTTACATGTACATGAACACTGTATATTGTTATCAGCTTCAGAATTCAAAAGGAAAGTATCCGTTTTCCACAAAAAACTAAACTGCTTATGTTAGGTAGGAATACATACATTATATGACATGCACATGTACTTGACTAGTTACACCAGCCTCATCTTCTATCCTCTTTTACATGCACTACTAATACTATACTATGCGCTGTATTCATCTATTGTTCCCACACACTTTCGAGGTTGACCTTAGATAGCACAGTAGCTGCACACTGGAGACCTTTTGATGCATTTCACTTTCAGCCGCACTTTTAGTTATCTACACTAACAGCTGTCCATACATCCTAATGCCCCTTTCAACAGTTGTCCTCCTGGTATTATTGCACGCCTACATGTACATGTATACGATGTATTGTACACCCTTCTATTCAGTTCTTCCTCTAACGTATTCCTCTTGCACAGGTGCCATGTCCCGACCTTTCCCATTCTTCTGCCCACACAATCATGTACCTTGTAGTTTGACCTTTCTTCTTACTTCTCTCTGCTCTACGTATCCCCTGACCATAGGCTAGCTTACTTACTCACCCTATAAAAGCTGCTGCCTTTCTAGTTTCCTACGGATTAGTTTCATGCTAGACTACAGGGTATTACCTGAGAACTCTTTCTCTCTCTCTCTGAATAAGTGTGCAATTCTGTATGATAACCATTATCCATTACTATAACCGCTTGCCCTACCGACTGAGCGAAACCGGGACCTAACACTTATAACTTACTAGCAGCACCACCGGCCAGCGTTGCCTGGCCGAATGTGGTATGCGGGTGAAGCAAGTACATGAACAGCACACGCGCTCAGCACGTGGTGGTGGCCAGACCGCTGAAGTCCTGGTGAGGGAGGTTCTTCATCGTTGGAAGGAGCTAAGAGGAGGGACGTCTGTTACGCCTTCGGGAGGCTGGTCAGGGTTGTCCATCACCTGGTGGCGGATGAAGCGGCTAAAAAAATTCATAAACTCACGAACAAAAGTGCGATGCGCTCTTCACTGCAGATCAGATGCAGAGTGCAGTCAGTGCAGATCTTTTGTATCCTTTTGTTGCAGATGTTTCTATTTGCAGAGAACGGTTCACGTGGTCCGCAGCGCTTGTGCGGCTGCTAGTGCTACCTAGTACCTATGGCCTAGGCTAGGTGGCTACATGATGCGCACGCTTCGCGTGCTCAGTGCTTCTGCGCGCGGCTGCTACTGCTACTCGTACTGATCGTGTCTGCTACCACCTACACTGTTCGCACGCTTCGCGTGCTCAGCACTTGGTGGTGGCTACACGATTCGCACGCTTCGCGTGCTCAGTGCTTCTGCGGCCGCTAGCTACACTGTTCGCACGCTTCGCGTGCTCAGGGCAGCGCTGCTCCGCAGCGCCTCAGCGTGACACAAACACACACGTCACAGGTGCCTCTTCTTTATAAGGAGCGTGACACACACACACACAGACACACGTCACAGGTGCCTCTTCTTTATAAGTAAAGATAAGACTAATCGGCTATAGCAACCTTTCACTAGGCCAGTAGTAGGGGTTTCCTGATTATCTTTTTGAATAATGGGGTGCTTTTTGGATCTTTGGAAATTTTTGGAATTTTGCTGTTTTTCCGGGAAATTTGCAAATTCGGCAATATTTCGCAATATTTCGCAAAATTTGGAAAAATTCTACCTTTTTTAGACCTCTATTATGTGTTTTGGAAATCTGGGGGACCCCACCCCCCCCCCCCAAAAAAGCAGCGATTGTTGGAATATGTACATGTACATGTATGAGCATAGGCCATTAAACTAAGGTCAAGGAACTAGCACTTCAAGTAGTTGTATCACCCATTGACAGCATGTGAACGTGTGGAGGTCGCGCATCATGACTAGCCCTTTCCCAAAGATGCTCGCCACTTTTTCTTGTTTTGGAAGAGATCGCAACTTTCGCAACTTTCTTCATTTTCATAAACTACTTCGCAACTTTTCCGCAACTGTGTGGAAAAAAGCGCCCTGGATAGGGTCCGGCGGATTCTGCCGGCAGAAAAATTGGCAGAATTCGGTACTTTTTCTGGTAAGTTTCATGCATGTTTGGTATGTGGATAAAGAAATGGAGCAGAATTCGAGGAATTGCCCGCCATAAGGTTTGTATGGTTCTGCTAATTTCACTGCTTTTCGAGCAGAATCTGCCACCTTTTCGAGCAGAATCCGCCGGTCCCTAGCCCTGGAGGAGACCATTGAAGTGTTCGTGAGGCTCCGCTTGAACAAGAAGCGCTGAAACATTGCATCAAATCATCATGGCAAGTGTACTTCTCGAAGTATGTACATGTACATGTATGTGGCAGCACTGAGCATGCCGCTATGTCCTGAATGCTGTGCGAAGGTACAACAAAGAGGACAATGACTCAGTCCAAATCTTTTCATTTTCCTATAGCTAATAATTATGTTTTACTCTGTGAACATATGCCGGTTCATTACACTTGCAATGTGTTGTCTATTTCCGCTCCTTTTTTGGTTAATTTTGGAATCATTATGCACAAAGAACTCGCTCATTTTGAGTTGCGATATCAGCAGCTTTTGAGCTTTTTCTGAAAATATGGATGGGATTTCAGCAACTTTCACTTGTTTTGGCACGGTTGCGAAAAGCATAAGTTGCGTATTTTTTTGGCATCTTTGGGAAAGGGCTAATCATGACTATCAGATACATGTAAATGCTCTGTACTAACCTTTCCATGCACACCTTTCATGCAACACATAGGTTTTGTTTTAGGAAGGAACTGTCACCTATCTTGCGTTTATCACACATGTACATTGCACTTGGCATATATGTAAACTTTCTATACGCACTATACTACTAATTATCATGCTGGCGCACTTTGTTCACACATCCGGTGCGACATTGGGCTCTTGCATGGCACTAGTTGTAGCATTTTCTAGGTGCTGGTCCTTATCACTGAACCTTCTTCTAGATTCTCGTATATTTCGCTTGTGTCTCTTGTCAGCTTGCTGAACCCATTATCGCCTTGCTGCTCGCTATATAGGCACACGATGGCACTCTTTTGAGGTCATGGCACATTACATTCATATACAGTCTTCAAGAATGATTGTGTGAGCCGCTGTGACTAGATGTGGATCGAGTCAGCGCATCTGTTGCGAATTTGTATTACGACTATGATTTACGCATGTCGTTGTATTTGGTTCTTGTCTGGTGGAGTCCAGTGTCTGATGTCATATACATGTATGGTCTAGGTGTACGCGCGAGTATGGTGTGATGTGTGACGTTTATGGTATGTGGTGCATGCAAGAGTACGCGTTGTCAGAGTGTGAGGATGTGCTTCCGTCTGTGTGAGAGTGACTGTCAAGTGAATGCTGTACATGCGCAGTGCTAGTTTGGTCTGG
Organism: Sycon ciliatum; assembly: GCF_964019385.1. Classification (NCBI taxonomy): domain Eukaryota; kingdom Metazoa; phylum Porifera; class Calcarea; order Leucosolenida; family Sycettidae; genus Sycon; species Sycon ciliatum. The sequence goes on from NC_088643.1 coordinate 8,500,459, forward strand.
GAATGAGAGTCATGTGTGATTCGTCCGTGGTCTGGTTGTCTTGGTCTTGGTCATGTATTCTGTACGTATTAGTCCCTGATTGGTCGTCCCGATTTGTCGTCGCAATATTACTGCTTGTTCTTGTTGTTTTCTTTGAGTCTTTTCCCGGGAGTCTTTCCCGTCGTTCACAAAGTTTGTCTCTCTCCTCCTGCGCCCTCGTCATTTCTTGGTATAATATAAGTATTGCAGATATGATCAAGAGTTTGCGTTGTTGTGTGGCGGGGGCCAGGGGGAGAAGCCTATTTCACATCGGTTGCTGGAAGGTCTGAATTAGAGAAGGGATTCGGAACAGCGATCACGTGCCGCGATGGGTCTGAAAAATTGCAACGCCAGTGCACGTGGCCTCTGAACTCAGCGCTGTCATTATGTTACGCCATCGTTTCCATGGCAACGGGCAGATAATGTTCGGGTTTTGAGTGATTTTTTAAATATTTTTTAGAAATTTTTCGCATAGTGCCATTTTTTGGATTTGAATCTTGATGTTCCAGAACAATAGAGAGGTTTAGCATAACGAAATTCTTCTGAATTTTCGTTAGATTTTGAAGCCCGGGAACAAGTAACGAAACTTACAACAAACTTCCGAACACACACTCGCGGAAAACATCAATCCAACGAAGTTTGGTCTGACGACTTTTCGTTCCGTGATCACATGAGAATGTTTTGTTCCTTTCGACATTTTTTCTGAGGTCCTTGTTTTCACGACCAGAATGTCTGAGCCGAACTCAAATCCTGCAGTTTTTGCAGCTGCTGTTGCCTCTGGTGATTAGGAGGGACGACGACATACATGTATGTGGGATACGCAGATGGATCTCATGATGCTCCGCCTTGTGAGGTCGATGCCGAATTGTTTCTTGCGGAAATCATGCACGAATGAAGAAGCAGCTCTGCTGCTTTCCCAGAGCGATAGGAGATTTGCTGGGCTGAAAAAGAAAGGGCTTGTGGATCGGCTTCATGTCCTGCTCAAGAAGCATTCGAGTGGTGAGGCCACCTGACCAGTTTACGAAAGTCGGGGAGTGACTGAGGATTACTAAATCATATGTCGCAGGGATTTCCGCGGCATCCACGGTATCCAGTAGCAACACCGAAGTTCGTTGTGAACGTTCTGCTAAACAAAAATTCAGGGAGTTTCGGTCGGCTTTTTCGTACGGCGGCAAAGCGAAAATTAACAACGAATTTCATTGTGCTAAACCTCTGACCAGTTTACGAAAGTCGGGGAGTGACTGAGGATTACTAAATCATATGTCGCAGGGATTTCCGCGGCATCCACGGTATCCAGTAGCAACACCGAAGTTCGTTGTGAACGTTCTGCTAAACAAAAATTCAGGGAGTTTCGGTCGGCTTTTTCGTACGGCGGCAAAGCGAAAATTAACAACGAATTTCATTGTGCTAAACCTCATTAATATATTGTACAGTAAAAGCTGTAATGGCGACCAATCGGATATGGCGACCACTCGACCATGCCAACCACTTTTTCCTTGTCACGGATGCATTCACATTCAAAACAGCTCGGATAAGGCGACCACTGACTAAACGCGACCGACGACCACCCACCCGCGACCGCGTTGCACACGGCTACAGCCTACAGGTACATTTACAAGGACGCATTGCACTGTGCACCATGCATGGAACATCTACACATCACTGCGTCATCAGCACAGAAAGTGTAGACGCACATCATAGTGCATGCACGACACTTGACAGGTCTGAGGGATAATTATGTCACATCATGTGTGGACATAGTCACGTGACCCACTGAACCTGGATAAGAAGACCACCTGGCCAAGGTGACCACTTTTTCTCGTCCCTTGAGTGGTCGCCCTAGACAGATTTCACTGTATCTATATAATACACAATTTCTTGCGAATAATCTGGAAACCCTTACCTTTCACACTCACTTGTAGCGTGTTGTTTTGTGTCCTTCAATTCTTTTGCTTATAATAATGGGAAAGGGTTTGCTCCCCACACTGGAGCTCGCGCTATTCCGCCGACTTGACTTGACACTTGACTGACTCACGACTGCCATCCAGAGTCCATCGAACCCTCGACTCGGCAAACCTGCAAGAAAGCACCGCTCCCTGCTCAATACAAAGTGTGACGGGGAATTTACCCCTCATCAGTTGAGCTTGAGTAGGCTGAGGAAGATCGTGCCTGAAAGGCTAAAGAGCGTCACTGATGGTAATACTAATAGTGCTATCCAGGCCCAAACATCACCAGGGATACAAACTTACATGTGAGACGCTCCGTTTCCAGCGCGATAAACACCTCGTGAACACCAGATATAGCAGCATGATATGAGTCGGTGTATTTCTCGCCGGCCAAGCGCCGCAGCGAGATACGGACGGACTCGGTAGATACTTGTAGGCGAGAAAATTAATGATTTCTCGCGCAACATTTTCGGTTCAGCGGCAAATATGGCATCTGGTTTGAGTTCTTTATCGTCGTTTCTTTTCTTGACTTCTTCGGTCAGTTTTGAGTCTCACTAGTACAATACAGTGCAGTGTGGACCGTTTTTTCGATGTCCGTAGAAGTTTCCTTGAACGAACTCATTTTTCAGGATTCCGCCTCAAACATGAAACTCTTCCTTCTCAGTGCCTTTGGCATTCCCTCGGATTTCATCGTCTTTCTCGTTCTTGGACAGTGAGAACAGTAGTGAGTCGGCGGAATAGCGGGAGCTCGTCCAGTGTGGGGAGCAAATCCTTTCCTAACAATAATCGCTACCACTAATGGCACTATCGCTACAACTATCGCTACCATTAATTTTTATTATAACACCTGCTGTTTTACTCAATCAGCGGACAGAACTGATTTTTTTGTTTTCTTCAGTCATTTGGCTTTATTCCCTGTATGACGAGCCCATGATGAGAAGGGAACGAAAACGTTCGGTTCTTAAATCATCGATTTGTTCTTCTAGACTGGTGTGGGCAACGTATACAAAGTCATGTAGATTAGATGCATGACCAGATGACCAGATGACTATTGCACTATTCTAACAGATCCTCTAACATGGTAACGTTACTGGCCGCGTGGCTTAGTTTGATTGCCATGGCACCCAGTGTTAGGGCCGTGTTCTCCAAGGTCGTCACTTCACGAGAACCGGATTTCAAACGCTGTATACTAAACAGTATAATAACTGTCAAGCGCTCGCTTAAGGTGGCAGTCTGGGTTCAGAGGGTCAAAAAACAAAGTTTCGATTTTCTGTATTTTTTCACTGGCAGCGTCTTGTGTATGGTCCAAAGGGTTTATCCTGAAAATTTGAGCGTAATCGGGTGCTTCCTTCCGGAGATATAGCCGCGCAAAGTCTGCACAATTGTTTTTGAAATACTGAAATATCAGCAAATTTCTACAAAATTTAGGTTTGCACACTATTCCGATTTTTACCGTCAATCTTTGAGCGATTTCATTAAAATTTTCAGGAGCGACTCCTGGTACTCCTCTGCGCTGCAGACTGACAGCCGCGCACGATGTTTGTCACCATGGCAACCAAGATAACTTTTGCGCATGCGCAAATTCAAAAAAAATTCAAATTTCGACTCTCATGATCTCAGCTGATCGCTCTGCTGTTGAAACTAGTTACTTTTGGAGTAATTGTTTTGGAGTAATTGTTTCTTGGAGCTAACCCCTTCGTTGGCTACTATGGGGAAGTCTAGAGCCAAGGGAAAGCCCGGACGATCTAAGAAAAGGAAAAGAACGTTCTATGGAGTGTCTCAGGCGCCGAAGGCTCCCTCTGGTAAAATTTCGCCTGCAGAACAAATTCCTGACTTGCCACTGTCTGATGACGACCTTGAAGTGTCAGCTGAAGCCACGTCTTCAAGCAGCGATAGTGATGGAAGTGGCGGTGAAGTCGACAGCAGTTCCTCCGACAGTGACTTGGATGAAGAGTGTGAGGAAGGGGCGCATGGATTTCGCCTGATTGATCTCGAGTGCCTTCAGCAGCTTTTGTCAGCTGCAGTTTGTTGCAGTGGCTGTAATGGCGCAGTCACGATCAGCGAATCGCAACGGGGAGGCCTTGCATCATGCCTGGAGCTTTCCTGTGTTAACTGCGGCGACATAGCAAGCGAATTTATGTCCAAGAAGTTCAATCGGGTCTGGGAGGTGCACAGACGAGCAGTATTCGGAATGCGACTGATTGGCCGTGGACGTCAATCAATGGTAAAGCTGGCGGGTGCACTGAATATGCCATCACCTATGAGTCGGTCGACATTTTACAGCCATGCTAAAGGCCTGCATTCCGCGTCCAAGAGCGTCGCTGAGCGTAGCATGACTGAGGCAGCTGAGAAAGCAGTGTCCGCAGCAGATGGGGGTAGCGATATCGCTGCTTCCTATGACGGTACCTGGATGCGCCGAGGATTCGCATCGCTCTTCGGAGCCTTCACTATAATTGCATATGATGTCGGCAAAGTGGTGGACTGCGAAGTGCTTTCAAAGTTTTGCCACAAGTGCACGCACTTGGCGTCTAGAAAAGAGAAGGGAGAGCTAACCAAAGATGACTATGATCGACAGATTGCCGAACACGATTCCTCAGTCAACACCACTGTATCAGCTCCTGCCATGGAGAGTGCAGCCGCCAAGACTCTGTGGGCCAGGTCCTTTGAGAGCCGCAAGCTGAGGTACACCACCTACATTGGTGATGGAGATACCAAGAGTTTTAAGGCTGTGCGTGACGCTTGTCCGTATGGGCCCGAGGTGCCTGTAGTCAAGGAGGAATGTGTCGGCCACGTTCAAAAACGCATCGGTACCAGCCTAAGAAAGCTGAAGAAAAACCTTGCGGGCAAGAAGCTTGCTGATGGGCGCACTATAGGCGGACGTGGTCGCCTCACGGATGCCATGATCAACAAGCTGCAAGCCTACTATGGCATGGCTGTGCGGAACAACAGCGGAGACTTGCAAGCCATGGCCAGGGCCATATGGGCATCCCTCATGCATCGTGCATCCAGCGACAGTAAACCTCAGCACCAGTATTGTCCGCCTGGAATTAACAGCTGGTGTAGATGGCAGCAGCAACAGGCAGGTGGTGATGTCTACGCCCACCACAATATCCTGCCAGAGGCAGTATGGAAGGAACTGAAGCCGGTCTACATTCGGTTGTCCGACCGGAGTTTGCTCGAGCGCTGCCAGAAGGGTGCTACGCAGAATCGCAACGAAGCGTTCAATGGACTCGTGTGGCAGTTGTGTCCAAAGACAGGCTTTGCATCCGCTCCCACTGTCCAGATGTGCGTCTACCTGGCCGTGGCCTGGTTCAATGATGGAGGTGTGGCAGTGAAACGCGTTCTGGACGAGATGGGCCTCCCTACTGGATACCATACGACACGTCTCATCAAGCTGCTAGACCGTGAGAGACAGGCACATGCTGCCAGAAAGAAGTCAGAAGAAGGGAAGAGGTCACGAAAGAAGCGAAGGAGGATCAGGAAGGGCATCCAGGATGAGCAGCAAGAGGAAGAAGGTTTGACATATGAAGCTGGTGGCTTCGACTAAGTTCTAGTAAGTTCTAGTTGGACAGACATACCTCCATCTGTACTTGCACAGAGCACTTTTTTTCTCCATTTTCCACTGAGTCCCGTACCTCTTAGACAGCGTAGCACAGAACCTGTAAGTCACAGACCCCATAAACCATACATTTTTGGAAACTGTGAGCATTTATCAAGGTGCTAAGTGTCATGGATTTTTATATTTGTCTAGTAGCTTTGAGTAAAGTGCTACTGATCGAGGACCTAAATTTTGCGCGATTGCATGATTTTTGTTTGACAGCTTGAGTACTTTGTTCTGAATATGATTTCAAAATTCCGCTCCACTTAGCACCTAGGTATATGTGAAGGAAATCCTGTGGAGCACTCAGTTTCTACCCAGCTTCTTTCTGCGTTTGCATATTGCGTCTAAGGTATTGGTGGTACGGCATAATCGCAGATTTGACTATTGTGCCTGCGGATTCCCATGTGTGAGCTTGATTTATACTTCATTGGACTTAGTGAAATACACTGGGTATGTGGTCAAGATTTGAGCAAAATTCATCAATTATTATGGAAGTTACGGCTGTGTTCATGCGGTCGGGCCGCGAACCCAGACTGCCACCTTAACAGGCCCTCACTGTGCTTACCAGTTCATAGTCACGGGTAGAGAGAAGAGGCGACGACTACTACTACTCGGATGGTTCTTCACCACTACTGGCGTAATAAGTCTTTTCTACCTGGGCTCCTCCTTGCCCTTGGTTTCCCTTTTCTCTACTATGTAGTAGTAATACGGTAGTAGTTTGCTGATTGAAAAATAAAAAACTAACTTTTTAAAAGTGTTCAACATGGCGGAGTGGCCAGCGTGAACTCAACTGGTTTATTTTTAGAAGCGGTCAGGTAAGGAGCCAGATCACTGGTAAGTGTATCTTTAGCTGCTTGTGTGAAACACTTTGCCTTTGCGGCTTTGGCTTTGGTGACATCGCAGCGTAACGCGCTAGCGTTGTCTGTTAGTTTCACCGTTATCATAAAAAAATTCAGTCTAGCATTGTTTGTTTTCCTTGCGTTTCGTTCTGTTCTTTCGAGAACCGATGGACACGATCACCGTTCAGCTGCTCGTGCTACAACTCGCCTACTGCTAGAGCAGCATGTCGTTTCAACGTTTGCGAGGCCTTTGCAAGAACAGCAACGGAAGCGTTGAAGGCTTACTTCGGCGGAGGTGAAAGGTGGCACTCAAACTCCTTTTTTTGTTTTCAGTTTTTCGCTTGATGTGCGAGCAAACTGTTTCCAAACTGAGCGTGAAGCCAGCCAGCTTAGCTGGCTGCTGTTTACGGATTTGGCGGAGAACGATCATTCAACGGTGGACCACAACAATAACTACACGTGAAGTCATTGTTCTTCGCCTTCGGATTGCTGCGAGGAAGGCGAGAAAAAGCTAGTATTTCTCGCCCGCCGAGCGGAGCGAGTGAGGCGAGAAATGATTTCTCGCGAAACAAAACATTTGCTCTTGCGAATATGGCATTTGATGTTTCCTCTTTTTGCCTGACTTCTTCAGCCAGTTTTTGAGTTTCACCATTGTCCCCACCCTTCATGTCTGCCAATCTTCTTCCCTTTTTTTCTTGGCTGCAGATATGTTGTGCTTACTTCCATGCTGCCATGCTGAAACTTGGGATTATACACCCAGTCTTTTTCGCAGAAGTTTGGATTCTAGTGTTTTGTATCTGTGTATTTGGTTGTGTGTGTGTGTATTGGGTTGTGTGTTACTCACTAGATTGCCTGCAGTCTTCTATCAACATGTTTGTGTACCGGCGCCATTTCATGAGAGACAAGCGGAGGGATCAAGTTGCAGCGAGGACGGCGACGAGAAGCAAACGGCAAAGAACTCGGTAAGTGATGCTTAGGGTTTTTTGGCATTGTCGATTTTCGGCATTGCCAAAAAATCATAAGCATCACTTACTAGCACAGCTTTCAGTGGTAGAAAATTTTCTTTTTTCAGATAATGCACTGTGGTAAAATATTTGCACGGGAACTTCACGATTTGCACTGTTTCCGTGCACGATGAGATTGATTGGTTTAGTTGAAAAGCATGCACTCACTTTCAGGAGGAGAACCTACTTCTAGGAACTCCTTCTTCTTTGTCACATGTGAATCACTTGAGCCGGCAGTGCTAAGTGCATCATGCCTTTGATTTCATACACATTTTTTGAATAACAGTCCGAACAGGGTTTGAACGTTTTTTCCCAAGTTATCCTATTTCTACTTCTAAGTAGACGTTAACTTGTTCACCGCTGGATCTGCGGGCCCTGTTGAAGGTTGACCGTCGACATAGTTGGGTTGTCAGTTTGTCGGAACGGTACGGCCTGGTTCGGGTATCTGGCGGACGACCGAACCAAGATATTATTTGACTTTTTTTTATTCTTTTCAGGCGAGTTTGAGTTGTGGTTTTGATTGGGATGAGTGAACTCATTGGATTGCAGGATGGCAGAAGTTTGCGTGCTAGGGTTTTTTTGTGTCTATGTATTGGGTTGTGTGTTACTCACTAGATTGCCTGCAGTCTTCTATCAACATGTTTGTGTACCGGCGCCATTTCATGAGAGACAAGCGGAGGGATCAAGTTGCAGCGAGGACGGCGACGAGAAGCAAACGGCAAAGAACTCGGTAAGTGATGCTTAGGGTTTTTTGGCATTGTCGATTTTCGGCATTGCCAAAAAATCATAAGCATCACTTACTAGCACAGCTTTCAGTGGTAGAAAATTTTCTTTTTTCAGATAATGCACTGTGGTAAAATATTTGCACGGGAACTTCACGATTTGCACTGTTTCCGTGCACGATGAGATTGATTGGTTTAGTTGAAAAGCATGCACTCACTTTCAGGAGGAGAACCTACTTCTAGGAACTCCTTCTTCTTTGTCACATGTGAATCACTTGAGCCGGCAGTGCTAAGTGCATCATGCCTTTGATTTCATACACATTTTTTGAATAACAGTCCGAACAGGGTTTGAACGTTTTTTCCCAAGTTATCCTATTTCTACTTCTAAGTAGACGTTAACTTGTTCACCGCTGGATCTGCGGGCCCTGTTGAAGGTTGACCGTCGACATAGTTGGGTTGTCAGTTTGTCGGAACGGTACGGCCTGGTTCGGGTATCTGGCGGACGACCGAACCAAGATATTATTTGACTTTTTTTTATTCTTTTCAGCCGTTTCCTATGATGCGGCGGCGAGTTGGAGTTGTGGTTTTGATTGGGATGAGTGAACTCATTGGATTGCAGGATGGCAGAAGTTTGCGTGCTAGGGTTTTTTTGTGTCTATGTATTGGGTTGTGTGTTACTCACTAGATTGCCTGCAGTCTTCTATCAACATGTTTGTGTACCGGCGCCATTTCATGAGAGACAAGCGGAGGGATCAAGTTGCAGCGAGGACGGCGACGAGAAGCAAACGGCAAAGAACTCGGTAAGTGATGCTTAGGGTTTTTTGGCATTGTCGATTTTCGGCATTGCCAAAAAATCATAAGCATCACTTACTAGCACAGCTTTCAGTGGTAGAAAATTTTCTTTTTTCAGATAATGCACTGTGGTAAAATATTTGCACGGGAACTTCACGATTTGCACTGTTTCCGTGCACGATGAGATTGATTGGTTTAGTTGAAAAGCATGCACTCACTTTCAGGAGGAGAACCTACTTCTAGGAACTCCTTCTTCTTTGTCACATGTGAATCACTTGAGCCGGCAGTGCTAAGTGCATCATGCCTTTGATTTCATACACATTTTTTGAATAACAGTCCGAACAGGGTTTGAACGTTTTTTCCCAAGTTATCCTATTTCTACTTCTAAGTAGACGTTAACTTGTTCACCGCTGGATCTGCGGGCCCTGTTGAAGGTTGACCGTCGACATAGTTGGGTTGTCAGTTTGTCGGAACGGTACGGCCTGGTTCGGGTATCTGGCGGACGACCGAACCAAGATATTATTTGACTTTTTTTTATTCTTTTCAGCCGTTTCCTATGATGCGGCGGCGAGTTGGAGTTGTGGTTTTGATTGGGATGAGTGAACTCATTGGATTGCAGGATGGCAGAAGTTTGCGTGCTAGGGTTTTTTTGTGTCTATGTATTGGGTTGTGTGTTACTCACTAGATTGCCTGCAGTCTTCTATCAACATGTTTGTGTACCGGCGCCATTTCATGAGAGACAAGCGGAGGGATCAAGTTGCAGCGAGGACGGCGACGAGAAGCAAACGGCAAAGAACTCGGTAAGTGATGCTTAGGGTTTTTTGGCATTGTCGATTTTCGGCATTGCCAAAAAATCATAAGCATCACTTACTAGCACAGCTTTCAGTGGTAGAAAATTTTCTTTTTTCAGATAATGCACTGTGGTAAAATATTTGCACGGGAACTTCACGATTTGCACTGTTTCCGTGCACGATGAGATTGATTGGTTTAGTTGAAAAGCATGCACTCACTTTCAGGAGGAGAACCTACTTCTAGGAACTCCTTCTTCTTTGTCACATGTGAATCACTTGAGCCGGCAGTGCTAAGTGCATCATGCCTTTGATTTCATACACATTTTTTGAATAACAGTCCGAACAGGGTTTGAACGTTTTTTCCCAAGTTATCCTATTTCTACTTCTAAGTAGACGTTAACTTGTTCACCGCTGGATCTGCGGGCCCTGTTGAAGGTTGACCGTCGACATAGTTGGGTTGTCAGTTTGTCGGAACGGTACGGCCTGGTTCGGGTATCTGGCGGACGACCGAACCAAGATATTATTTGACTTTTTTTTATTCTTTTCAGCCGTTTCCTATGATGCGGCGGCGAGTTGGAGTTGTGGTTTTGATTGGGATGAGTGAACTCATTGGATTGCAGGATGGCAGAAGTTTGCGTGCTAGGGTTTTTTTGTGTCTATGTATTGGGTTGTGTGTTACTCACTAGATTGCCTGCAGTCTTCTATCAACATGTTTGTGTACCGGCGCCATTTCATGAGAGACAAGCGGAGGGATCAAGTTGCAGCGAGGACGGCGACGAGAAGCAAACGGCAAAGAACTCGGTAAGTGATGCTTAGGGTTTTTTGGCATTGTCGATTTTCGGCATTGCCAAAAAATCATAAGCATCACTTACTAGCACAGCTTTCAGTGGTAGAAAATTTTCTTTTTTCAGATAATGCACTGTGGTAAAATATTTGCACGGGAACTTCACGATTTGCACTGTTTCCGTGCACGATGAGATTGATTGGTTTAGTTGAAAAGCATGCACTCACTTTCAGGAGGAGAACCTACTTCTAGGAACTCCTTCTTCTTTGTCACATGTGAATCACTTGAGCCGGCAGTGCTAAGTGCATCATGCCTTTGATTTCATACACATTTTTTGAATAACAGTCCGAACAGGGTTTGAACGTTTTTTCCCAAGTTATCCTATTTCTACTTCTAAGTAGACGTTAACTTGTTCACCGCTGGATCTGCGGGCCCTGTTGAAGGTTGACCGTCGACATAGTTGGGTTGTCAGTTTGTCGGAACGGTACGGCCTGGTTCGGGTATCTGGCGGACGACCGAACCAAGATATTATTTGACTTTTTTTTATTCTTTTCAGCCGTTTCCTATGATGCGGCGGCGAGTTGGAGTTGTGGTTTTGATTGGGATGAGTGAACTCATTGGATTGCAGGATGGCAGAAGTTTGCGTGCTAGGGTTTTTTTGTGTCTATGTATTGGGTTGTGTGTTACTCACTAGATTGCCTGCAGTCTTCTATCAACATGTTTGTGTACCGGCGCCATTTCATGAGAGACAAGCGGAGGGATCAAGTTGCAGCGAGGACGGCGACGAGAAGCAAACGGCAAAGAACTCGGTAAGTGATGCTTAGGGTTTTTTGGCATTGTCGATTTTCGGCATTGCCAAAAAATCATAAGCATCACTTACTAGCACAGCTTTCAGTGGTAGAAAATTTTCTTTTTTCAGATAATGCACTGTGGTAAAATATTTGCACGGGAACTTCACGATTTGCACTGTTTCCGTGCACGATGAGATTGATTGGTTTAGTTGAAAAGCATGCACTCACTTTCAGGAGGAGAACCTACTTCTAGGAACTCCTTCTTCTTTGTCACATGTGAATCACTTGAGCCGGCAGTGCTAAGTGCATCATGCCTTTGATTTCATACACATTTTTTGAATAACAGTCCGAACAGGGTTTGAACGTTTTTTCCCAAGTTATCCTATTTCTACTTCTAAGTAGACGTTAACTTGTTCACCGCTGGATCTGCGGGCCCTGTTGAAGGTTGACCGTCGACATAGTTGGGTTGTCAGTTTGTCGGAACGGTACGGCCTGGTTCGGGTATCTGGCGGACGACCGAACCAAGATATTATTTGACTTTTTTTATTCTTTTCAGGCGAGTTGGAGTTGTGGTTTTGATTGGGATGAGTGAACTCATTGGATTGCAGGATGGCAGAAGTTTGCGTGCTAGGGTTTTTTTGTGTCTATGTATTGGGTTGTGTGTTACTCACTAGATTGCCTGCAGTCTTCTATCAACATGTTTGTGTACCGGCGCCATTTCATGAGAGACAAGCGGAGGGATCAAGTTGCAGCGAGGACGGCGACGAGAAGCAAACGGCAAAGAACTCGGTAAGTGATGCTTAGGGTTTTTTGGCATTGTCGATTTTCGGCATTGCCAAAAAATCATAAGCATCACTTACTAGCACAGCTTTCAGTGGTAGAAAATTTTCTTTTTTCAGATAATGCACTGTGGTAAAATATTTGCACGGGAACTTCACGATTTGCACTGTTTCCGTGCACGATGAGATTGATTGGTTTAGTTGAAAAGCATGCACTCACTTTCAGGAGGAGAACCTACTTCTAGGAACTCCTTCTTCTTTGTCACATGTGAATCACTTGAGCCGGCAGTGCTAAGTGCATCATGCCTTTGATTTCATACACATTTTTTGAATAACAGTCCGAACAGGGTTTGAACGTTTTTTCCCAAGTTATCCTATTTCTACTTCTAAGTAGACGTTAACTTGTTCACCGCTGGATCTGCGGGCCCTGTTGAAGGTTGACCGTCGACATAGTTGGGTTGTCAGTTTGTCGGAACGGTACGGCCTGGTTCGGGTATCTGGCGGACGACCGAACCAAGATATTATTTGACTTTTTTTTATTCTTTTCAGCCGTTTCCTATGATGCGGCGGCGAGTTGGAGTTGTGGTTTTGATTGGGATGAGTGAACTCATTGGATTGCAGGATGGCAGAAGTTTGCGTGCTAGGGTTTTTTTGTGTCTATGTATTGGGTTGTGTGTTACTCACTAGATTGCCTGCAGTCTTCTATCAACATGTTTGTGTACCGGCGCCATTTCATGAGAGACAAGCGGAGGGATCAAGTTGCAGCGAGGACGGCGACGAGAAGCAAACGGCAAAGAACTCGGTAAGTGATGCTTAGGGTTTTTTGGCATTGTCGATTTTCGGCATTGCCAAAAAATCATAAGCATCACTTACTAGCACAGCTTTCAGTGGTAGAAAATTTTCTTTTTTCAGATAATGCACTGTGGTAAAATATTTGCACGGGAACTTCACGATTTGCACTGTTTCCGTGCACGATGAGATTGATTGGTTTAGTTGAAAAGCATGCACTCACTTTCAGGAGGAGAACCTACTTCTAGGAACTCCTTCTTCTTTGTCACATGTGAATCACTTGAGCCGGCAGTGCTAAGTGCATCATGCCTTTGATTTCATACACATTTTTTGAATAACAGTCCGAACAGGGTTTGAACGTTTTTTCCCAAGTTATCCTATTTCTACTTCTAAGTAGACGTTAACTTGTTCACCGCTGGATCTGCGGGCCCTGTTGAAGGTTGACCGTCGACATAGTTGGGTTGTCAGTTTGTCGGAACGGTACGGCCTGGTTCGGGTATCTGGCGGACGACCGAACCAAGATATTATTTGACTTTTTTTTATTCTTTTCAGGCGAGTTGGAGTTGTGGTTTTGATTGGGATGAGTGAACTCATTGGATTGCAGGATGGCAGAAGTTTGCGTGCTAGGGTTTTTTTGTGTCTATGTATTGGGTTGTGTGTTACTCACTAGATTGCCTGCAGTCTTCTATCAACATGTTTGTGTACCGGCGCCATTTCATGAGAGACAAGCGGAGGGATCAAGTTGCAGCGAGGACGGCGACGAGAAGCAAACGGCAAAGAACTCGGTAAGTGATGCTTAGGGTTTTTTGGCATTGTCGATTTTCGGCATTGCCAAAAAATCATAAGCATCACTTACTAGCACAGCTTTCAGTGGTAGAAAATTTTCTTTTTTCAGATAATGCACTGTGGTAAAATATTTGCACGGGAACTTCACGATTTGCACTGTTTCCGTGCACGATGAGATTGATTGGTTTAGTTGAAAAGCATGCACTCACTTTCAGGAGGAGAACCTACTTCTAGGAACTCCTTCTTTGTCACATGTGAATCACTTGAGCCGGCAGTGCTAAGTGCATCATGCCTTTGATTTCATACACATTTTTTGAATAACAGTCCGAACAGGGTTTGAACGTTTTTTCCCAAGTTATCCTATTTCTACTTCTAAGTAGACGTTAACTTGTTCACCGCTGGATCTGCGGGCCCTGTTGAAGGTTGACCGTCGACATAGTTGGGTTGTCAGTTTGTCGGAACGGTACGGCCTGGTTCGGGTATCTGGCGGACGACCGAACCAAGATATTATTTGACTTTTTTTTATTCTTTTCAGGCGAGTTTGAGTTGTGGTTTTGATTGGGATGAGTGAACTCATTGGATTGCAGGATGGCAGAAGTTTGCGTGCTAGGGTTTTTTTGTGTCTATGTATTGGGTTGTGTGTTACTCACTAGATTGCCTGCAGTCTTCTATCAACATGTTTGTGTACCGGCGCCATTTCATGAGAGACAAGCGGAGGGATCAAGTTGCAGCGAGGACGGCGACGAGAAGCAAACGGCAAAGAACTCGGTAAGTGATGCTTAGGGTTTTTTGGCATTGTCGATTTTCGGCATTGCCAAAAAATCATAAGCATCACTTACTAGCACAGCTTTCAGTGGTAGAAAATTTTCTTTTTTCAGATAATGCACTGTGGTAAAATATTTGCACGGGAACTTCACGATTTGCACTGTTTCCGTGCACGATGAGATTGATTGGTTTAGTTGAAAAGCATGCACTCACTTTCAGGAGGAGAACCTACTTCTAGGAACTCCTTCTTCTTTGTCACATGTGAATCACTTGAGCCGGCAGTGCTAAGTGCATCATGCCTTTGATTTCATACACATTTTTTGAATAACAGTCCGAACAGGGTTTGAACGTTTTTTCCCAAGTTATCCTATTTCTACTTCTAAGTAGACGTTAACTTGTTCACCGCTGGATCTGCGGGCCCTGTTGAAGGTTGACCGTCGACATAGTTGGGTTGTCAGTTTGTCGGAACGGTACGGCCTGGTTCGGGTATCTGGCGGACGACCGAACCAAGATATTATTTGACTTTTTTTTATTCTTTTCAGGCGAGTTTGAGTTGTGGTTTTGATTGGGATGAGTGAACTCATTGGATTGCAGGATGGCAGAAGTTTGCGTGCTAGGGTTTTTTTGTGTCTATGTATTGGGTTGTGTGTTACTCACTAGATTGCCTGCAGTCTTCTATCAACATGTTTGTGTACCGGCGCCATTTCATGAGAGACAAGCGGAGGGATCAAGTTGCAGCGAGGACGGCGACGAGAAGCAAACGGCAAAGAACTCGGTAAGTGATGCTTAGGGTTTTTTGGCATTGTCGATTTTCGGCATTGCCAAAAAATCATAAGCATCACTTACTAGCACAGCTTTCAGTGGTAGAAAATTTTCTTTTTTCAGATAATGCACTGTGGTAAAATATTTGCACGGGAACTTCACGATTTGCACTGTTTCCGTGCACGATGAGATTGATTGGTTTAGTTGAAAAGCATGCACTCACTTTCAGGAGGAGAACCTACTTCTAGGAACTCCTTCTTCTTTGTCACATGTGAATCACTTGAGCCGGCAGTGCTAAGTGCATCATGCCTTTGATTTCATACACATTTTTTGAATAACAGTCCGAACAGGGTTTGAACGTTTTTTCCCAAGTTATCCTATTTCTACTTCTAAGTAGACGTTAACTTGTTCACCGCTGGATCTGCGGGCCCTGTTGAAGGTTGACCGTCGACATAGTTGGGTTGTCAGTTTGTCGGAACGGTACGGCCTGGTTCGGGTATCTGGCGGACGACCGAACCAAGATATTATTTGACTTTTTTTTATTCTTTTCAGGCGAGTTTGAGTTGTGGTTTTGATTGGGATGAGTGAACTCATTGGATTGCAGGATGGCAGAAGTTTGCGTGCTAGGGTTTTTTTGTGTCTATGTATTGGGTTGTGTGTTACTCACTAGATTGCCTGCAGTCTTCTATCAACATGTTTGTGTACCGGCGCCATTTCATGAGAGACAAGCGGAGGGATCAAGTTGCAGCGAGGACGGCGACGAGAAGCAAACGGCAAAGAACTCGGTAAGTGATGCTTAGGGTTTTTTGGCATTGTCGATTTTCGGCATTGCCAAAAAATCATAAGCATCACTTACTAGCACAGCTTTCAGTGGTAGAAAATTTTCTTTTTTCAGATAATGCACTGTGGTAAAATATTTGCACGGGAACTTCACGATTTGCACTGTTTCCGTGCACGATGAGATTGATTGGTTTAGTTGAAAAGCATGCACTCACTTTCAGGAGGAGAACCTACTTCTAGGAACTCCTTCTTCTTTGTCACATGTGAATCACTTGAGCCGGCAGTGCTAAGTGCATCATGCCTTTGATTTCATACACATTTTTTGAATAACAGTCCGAACAGGGTTTGAACGTTTTTTCCCAAGTTATCCTATTTCTACTTCTAAGTAGACGTTAACTTGTTCACCGCTGGATCTGCGGGCCCTGTTGAAGGTTGACCGTCGACATAGTTGGGTTGTCAGTTTGTCGGAACGGTACGGCCTGGTTCGGGTATCTGGCGGACGACCGAACCAAGATATTATTTGACTTTTTTTTATTCTTTTCAGGCGAGTTTGAGTTGTGGTTTTGATTGGGATGAGTGAACTCATTGGATTGCAGGATGGCAGAAGTTTGCGTGCTAGGGTTTTTTTGTGTCTATGTATTGGGTTGTGTGTTACTCACTAGATTGCCTGCAGTCTTCTATCAACATGTTTGTGTACCGGCGCCATTTCATGAGAGACAAGCGGAGGGATCAAGTTGCAGCGAGGACGGCGACGAGAAGCAAACGGCAAAGAACTCGGTAAGTGATGCTTAGGGTTTTTTGGCATTGTCGATTTTCGGCATTGCCAAAAAATCATAAGCATCACTTACTAGCACAGCTTTCAGTGGTAGAAAATTTTCTTTTTTCAGATAATGCACTGTGGTAAAATATTTGCACGGGAACTTCACGATTTGCACTGTTTCCGTGCACGATGAGATTGATTGGTTTAGTTGAAAAGCATGCACTCACTTTCAGGAGGAGAACCTACTTCTAGGAACTCCTTCTTCTTTGTCACATGTGAATCACTTGAGCCGGCAGTGCTAAGTGCATCATGCCTTTGATTTCATACACATTTTTTGAATAACAGTCCGAACAGGGTTTGAACGTTTTTTCCCAAGTTATCCTATTTCTACTTCTAAGTAGACGTTAACTTGTTCACCGCTGGATCTGCGGGCCCTGTTGAAGGTTGACCGTCGACATAGTTGGGTTGTCAGTTTGTCGGAACGGTACGGCCTGGTTCGGGTATCCGGCGGACGACCGAACCAAGATATTATTTGACTTTTTTTTATTCTTTTCAGCCGTTTCCTATGATGCGGCGGCGAGTTTGAGTTGTGGTTTTGATTGGGATGAGTGAACTCATTGGATTGCAGGATGGCAGAAGTTTGCGTGCTAGTGTTTTGTGTCTGGGTATTTTGGTTGTGTGTTACTCTCTAGATTGCCTGCAGTCTTCTATCAACATGTTTGTGTACCGGCGCCATTGCATAGGAGAGAAGCGGAGGGATCAAGTTGCAGCGAGGACGGCGACGAGAAACAAATGGCAAAGAACTCGATAAGGTGTGCATAGGAGAGAAACGGATGGATTGCAGCGAGGACGGTGACGAGAAGCAAACAGCAAAGAACTCCGTGAGTGGTGCTTAGGGTTTTTTTGGGCATTGAGTGGTAATTGTCTTTTCCTCCCTTCATTTTTCGAGGTGATCTAGATCTACTTTTTTTAGGCATTTAGTACTGTTTGGCCTGTCAGCCCTAGCGCTTGTTTTGTATCATTCAGAACATACATTTGTACTGAGTACTGCTCCCCCCCCCCCCCCCCCCGGTGACTTTTACTGAAGCTCTTCCATTCTACCACTGTTCTTTCTATTCTTTGCCCTAGGCAGCATCCAGCCAGGAGCTGGAGTGCGTAAGCATCATTGCTTCAGCACATCCTTCTCGTCCTCCTTAGAGAATAACAGCAGCGATAGTGGCAGCAATAGCAGTGACAGCTGGTCGTACTCGGACAGCAGTAGTGATAACAACTCCAGCAGCTCAGACTGCCGCCGACTATAACAAGATAATATGCAGGTGTCAGGTCGTTGAATGTCTCAGTAGCTCGTCAGTTGTTGTGCCTTGCTATCTCACGTTCTGACTGCATTATTATTATTATTATTACGAAGTCTGAAGAAAATGTTGAACGGCCTCTGCTGGGATGACGACTACACCATAGCTCAGGGGTTAGAGCATCGCTGGCTACAAGCGAGGGTCCCTGGTTCGAGTCCTGGTGGTGACAGTCAATTTTTTCTTCAGACTTTTCCCGTTTGTCTCTTTCCCTCAAACCAGTCAGTATTATTATTATTATTATTATTATTAATACAGTCATGTGGGCAGTTGCTTCACAACTCGTTCAATTTTATGTGTTCTTTTCACTTTATTATTGGCTCAGTGCTAGTAATAGTATGTATTTTTAGTAGTAGCCTCAAACGTCAGCTCTGTCACTCAGCACAAAGTCCGCCCAGCTGCATTAAGGAGCCCAACATCAGAAAGACAAAGAGAAGAGGCGGCCAATGGGACCGTGTCTGACTTGTAAGTCGGGTGGAGTGAAAATATGTTTGAAGAAGAATGTGATATACCCGCTGCAATTAGTTGTGCAGGGAAAAAATACATCGGAGAGACGGACACTGGAGACAAGACTGGAGGAACACAACGGTGAAGCTCGTAGGCGCACTGTGGATAAGCCATGGGGTGACCACATGCGAGCTAACCATGCAGGGATCAACCTAGGTGTCGGGGACAGCATCTTCTCGGCAGTGTCTGTGGTTGCAAGAGCCAGTGACAGGGCAAGCCGCAAATTGCGAGAGGCAGTGGAGATCAGAAACGAAGGCCCAGAGATCAACACCAGTGCTGGATGGTCCTTACTCTAAAACAGTCACACCACACTGGCTATCTAGGTGACAGTATTTTCTGGAAACCACTGACATGGTCACATTCGTGTATTGCTTGCGAGAAACCTGTTCAGACATTTCTCAAGTTATCTGGTGACATCTGCGCTGTGCTAACTTATTACCAACACCCAGCGCATGAGTCAGTGAAAACTTGTGATCTTTCACTAGTTTTAGACATGTCATATTTCTAGCACTGAGGTAACATATGTAGTCATAGAAATGTTATCAACACCTAAGAACACCAAATTAGTGTATATAACTGCTCCTTGGCAGACTTCCACTTCATATTGTATCCTGATGATGGCAATTTGCCGAAACGTTGAAAATGATTCTGTGAAATGAAATGAGTTGTGAATTTGCAGTGCCCAGGGAATGAGCATGTGTGCTCACCAATTCTCTTCGACATTAATTTTATTCTTACAAGCAATTTCATCGTACAGTAGAATATATCGTTCCTACATGGCGGATTAGTACAAAGTATATCGCCTGTAGTAATAACATCCGTCCAATGCAGTTCTGATCTGACTCGCGTTGGGTCGTAGTGCTGCAGGTTCAACTGTTGTGGTCATGTAACTCATGTTGCATAGCCACATGGTAAGCCTATCGGTGACTATGACCAGCCGCATGCACAGTACTCAGTAGCACTACATTGCATGTACGATCGCACGCGCGAGCCACCATCCGTTCCAGCTGATCAAGACTGTCCCACCTCAGTCTCGCAACAATGTCCTTCGGTCCTTCCCCCACTGTATGATTGACACCTGGAATTGCCTCCATGCAGACCTTCAAGAAGAAGGTCTATGACCACCTGAGGCAGTCTGACTGGGATTGGGCAACCGACCGCCTCTAGCCTCCTCCGGGATTATGCCCCTGCTTCTCCCACCCAAGCCTAATTGTCGCCAATCCTGAGTAGCCAATCTCCACTGCTACCCTATTGCACCCTTCATTTGACACTCTCCTGTCACTCCTATTATCAGTTCTGTTTGATTATTTGCTATTTTCTGCTGTGTTCCAAAAATTAGATCCTCTCCTTCGTTCTAAATCTTCCATTTTCTCCCGTGCTTTTTTCCCCTCATGCTTATGCTTCCCTCCCTAATTTGGTGCGCCTGCCATGTGAAGACACTGAAGAGGCCGAGACCTCTGGTCCGTTGAGCATGGTAAGCCCCACCAACACCATCTCACCCCATGTGCCTGCCGTATACGTAATGCCGGTGAGTTGTGTATTTTTTAAAAAAAATATTTAAAAAATGATCTTCCTGCCTTTGCGGCAGTCGAGTCTGCGCACATGCACATGATATGTCATACTTGAAAATAAAAGTCGTTTTCCAAACACCCACGCTACAACCGATACCTACTGTCCATGTATGTACATTCATACTCGGAGGGAGTTGCTGTTTGATGATCGGTTAAAACCGCGTGGAAGTCAGAGTTGCAGCAGAAACACTTTTGATTCCTCTCAAGTGCATGCACATTCATGCAAAACAAAAAGGACCAAGGAAATGCAAGTTACGCTAAATGTCTACTAACAATAACACGTAGGCCTGGGCGGATAATGCTAGCTATTTTGCGGGATAATGCTAATGGCAATGCCAGAAAAACTGTATCATAATGCTGCTTATAATGCTGCTGTTTCTCTGTAATGCCAGCAATTCACCAGTAGTAAGTATGGAAAAATGGCTTGGTTTGGGCAGTATTGTGCACATTTCGTAGTTCTACGTAGACAGCATGGAAAATGCTAGAAAATCATGATCATACTGCTAATTTTATGCTGCTATTGCTCCATAATGCCAGCAAAACCGCAATAGTATGCATGGAAAATGGCTTAGTTTGGACAATCCTATGCAGGTTGTGCAGTTCTGTGTACACGGCATGTAACGGTCCATTTGGGCACAACATAGCCCTGTGCAAACATCAGCTTCTCCCACCCCACATTTGACTTGTACTGGTAGTGGCCAAAACTTCCATATTTGCGTGAACATGGTGCTTCACCATCTGGGCGCGCACCTCTCACACTGGGGATAGGTACGGCGATGGTGGAAGAAGCCATCCCCGAGCGTCCACCGAGCGGCTGCGGAGCGGAAGACCCAGACAACGTGGTGACGGAAGCTCCAACACGGCCATCAGCCCGCGTAACGTTAATGCATCGTGCTGCTATCCGCTTGTCCAGCCGTGCCAATACAAAAAGTACTGTCAGGTCTTCTGAAGTCTCATCCACTGTTGTGTTGGTGTGAGGCTTTCAAAAGTCTAACTCATCTCCGGTCAGGTCATGCTTTAGTCTAGAGTGTTGTCCCATAACCCAGCCATGCAACAGCTAGCTGGTCTTTGCGGTGTATCACGTGTTGGGCTGACAGGTCTTTAGCATGGCGCATGGAACAAAAAAACTCGTGGCCACCTCACTTTGTTATGACGGCTATCTCATGCATGGTAGATCTACGATCAACTGACATGGAGAACGTGTGATGTTCTCAATCCGGCGGGCAGCTAGCTTTGACCGGCCTCCCTGTGAGCTGACAAAACGGTGCTACAAACTACAAATTGTCCAACTTTGGCCAAACTGCACCGCACGTGTCTTTGGCAGACGAGCGTTGATTGTCAGCCGTCTGCCAGGGTAGCCGGCCAACCCATCCATCGGGGTGCTCAACATCCACGAAGAAGGCAGTTCCTGAGGGCTCGGTAGATCTACAGTGGCTAAACTATGCTGGGCGTATTACGGTGATACATATTCCCGCTGCATCAACTAACTTACTTCCCTGCAGCACCGGACAATCCGTGTGTAGATCTACGATCCGTGCATTTATCCAGCATAGCCTTTCGAGAGACGTGCCGAAGTAGAATCCACTCACTGACTGGCAGACATACGAAGTGCCCAGGTCCTCTTCTCCATGTTCGCATAGCTCATGCGACGTCAGTGTGTTCAACGAAGGCAGGATTTTCCTACGTCCGCCAGCATTCAGGGTTCCTTCAAAGATTGGACGCTCAGACTGAAACGAGTAACAGGTTCAATGATCGCTTTCAAGCGAGCACAGTATCAAAAGGTACAGGATTGAGAGAACTAATCGTAAAGCTAGAAAAAAGCCCAGCGAAGGAAAACAGATTCAGTGAGTTGCTGCTCAAAGTGGCCTGGACTGAAGAATGGCGGGCAAGGACCGCACCTTCAACCTTGGTATGACTATCACGGCTCCACCCGAGAAGCACCAAGGCACTGCTACACCATCCGTGTCCGCGGAGCCAACGCCCGTGAAACGGGAGAACAGAAAATCGCGAAGACAGCGAGAGAAGTCGAGCCAATCCTCTGTTGAGTCCCCTGTTCAGAGCCCGGTCGAAGGCGAGAAAAGCGTCGGCTTTCTGCGACGATTGTTCACCAGACGCGGCAAGTCACGTCCCGCATCTTCCGTTCCGGCAGAAGCTCATCTACCATCGGCAAGTCAACATACAGTTCCGCAGCAGCAACAGCAGCGCCCTCAAACTCAAAGCCAACAGGCTGTGAAACTCGCGGTAGCTCCCAATGAAGCGCCGTGTCCAAGCCCACGGCTTGCGAACAGGCTGCGTCCGTCAGCAAGTGCAAGCGCCATTTCGCCGACGATACCGGGACCTGGGATCGGCGAAACTCGTACGACTGCCGAAGTGACTCCCGGAGCATCGACCGCTACTCCATCCTCGGGACATGTAGCTAACAGCGGAGCACCGCAGCAGCAGAAACAACAGTTGCTGCTGACACCGCAGAATGTGCTGGGAAGCAATCAGATGACGCGGTCCGTGTCCGAAGGAACGATGCCCTCGCCTTCTGGTAAGTCACGCAGATCAAGTAGGCCTAATGAAATTCACCGCCACTACACTGACTACAGTCTACAGTCATACATGACATGTTGTAGTTCTCTACCGTCTAAAAGTAAAACAGCTGGTGTGAGAGTACATGTAATGCCTAATGGTTATGGACGTGTGCCCAGTACTATTAGTACCACCAGCAGGATTAGATTGAATGATTACTGGTAAAATCCAGGATGTGGGGATTTGAATGCGGGTGGAGTTACACTGTACTAGCAATGCAGTGATAATACCATTCATTCAGCTGCATGAAAACTAAAGATATGGTATAGTCTACAGTAGAACTCCCCAGGTGCGGGCAGGTTGGGACCTTGCATTGCTCATAATAATTATTAGGAATTGCCCATAACTCAGAATTCACATACTGTACTTAGAGTACTGGCGATCGCCAAAGAACCATGGGGTGGCCTGGGGGTCAGCCCCCTGGCCACCCCAGTTCTTATTACCATGTACAGTGCTGGCAACTGAAATCCGACCCCCTGAGCTCACATCGCAAAGACCCAACACGGGATGGTAAAACTACGAAACAGAGACCGCTAGAATGTGAACCCACCGCCGAGGTGGTCGGATTTCAGTTGCCAGCACTGTATTGCACACAGTCTATGCACAGTTGAGTCACCATGTGTGTATATATTGGTATGCTGTGCTTGGTAAAATTCTAGCCTGGTAGTTCATTGGCGCTCCGTTCTTCGGCGCCCGAGAGAACAGTAGTACACGCAAGTAAAGATGTTTATGCCAATCAATATGATTGTTTGGGGCCGTTTTTCATTCAGAAGCCAGTTTGTGACTCTACTAGATGGGTCAGAAAGGTGCACGGTAGGCACCGGCGGATTATGCCGGCAGAAAAATTGGCAGAATTCGGTACTTTTTCTGGTAGGTTTCATGCATGTTTGGTATGTGGATAAAGAAATGGAGCAAAATTTGAGGAATTGCCCGCCATGAGGTTTGTATGGTTCTGACAATTTCACTACTTTTCGAGCAGAATCTGCAACCTTTTCGAGCATTATCATCGGGCCGCTGGTGCCTAGTGCCCTGAAGACGGCCGTGCC
The DNA here is from genome assembly GCF_964019385.1 of Sycon ciliatum. NCBI lineage: Eukaryota > Metazoa > Porifera > Calcarea > Leucosolenida > Sycettidae > Sycon > Sycon ciliatum. The sequence goes on from NC_088643.1 coordinate 8,524,215, forward strand.
CGGATCTGGGAAGTGTTAGTTTAACTACAAAACCACTACCCCATGCCGTTGTAGCGAAACCAGCACTCTGCCATGATGCTGGCGATAAAGTAGAGACTTTTCAGTACCCGTGGAGGTACATGTATGTTACATGGACGTTTTGCTCCAAGTTCCCTGTGTATAGCTCAGGAGGATAAGCAAAATGTCAGTCTGCAGCTTAATTATGATGGATGTTATCCTGAGAGAGCTGTGTATGCCATGCATCATTGCAGTTCGTCGTATTGGCCCGCATCCGGTTATCTTGATGGTGAAGGCGGTGAAGAACGTGCGAGGTAAGTCCTCAACCTGCTTTCATGCACTCGAGTCTGTACGCATGAAGCATGGGTACGCATGAAGCATGGAGAGGGTGGGGTCTGCAATATGTTCGTGACGTCATATTACTGTGAAGTGTGATATGTGTGCGATGCATTCTTGCTTCAAGTGCATGTAAATAAAGCCCTATTCTGGAATATGTGTCATGGTTTGCCCTTCCTGCTGTTAGCATCCATCGGTATTATTGTTCTCGTGATAGCCTCATTGTGCATACACTGCACTGCACTTGCCATCCTACCCCCTCTCAACAGAGAAGAACATCGACCCAACGGTGGACCTGCGGCAAGTTACAGTGCGTGGCGAAGGTCAGCAGGACTTCGGCATGGCTCTGGCTGGTGTTAACCCTGTGCTCATCATGAAAATAACAAAAGGTGAGATTAGCATTTTATTCAACATTTCCTGGCTCGTCAAACGACTGCCAACGACAAATGAATGTGAAATGAAGGGTGATAGCCAACCACGGCAACCTATCCGAAACAACACAAAAAGGTAACAGGGGGGGGGGGGGGGGGATGCAGCCTAGCACGGAATACACTGTGCAGCGCATGCTACGGTGCTGCTCAATGAAATCCTAAAAAATCGTGTGAGACAAGTATGCACCCTGTGCCAGTCCACTGACCAGTATTCACAGCGGGTCTGGTGCTGCAAACCGTCTGGTGCATCCTTGAGATACGTGCATGATCATCGCTATTGCTCTTAGATTTTGTTGCTGGGTGTACGCGTATGGCACAACCTGCATATCTTGAATCCAAAATTACAGAGCTCAAAAGTTTTCTTCCACACGACAATTGATTCACAACGCCAGGATCAGATCACCCCATATGCTTTGCATAGAGTGGAAACCACTGCTGTTTTTATGGAGTGGCAAAAGGTGCTATAAAGTTTATATTGAGATTTGAGTGGCAAACGAGTACTACGCAGTACAGTACTTGTGCAACAGCTCCCCTTTCAATACAAAAAAAAGCATCTCAAATGATGCCATAATCGGATAACCGCGGCCATAAATAGAGCAAGTTGTGCATTTAGTATACACACCATAGGTGAGAAATATCTTTCTTGGAGCATTCTTGTGGTCATATCTTCTTCATAATTCTTGCCTATGCTGTGTGTACTGAAGTTGCAACTCGCATATTGCGTTTATATCACTCTCATCTCCGTGGAAACCTTTTGCTTACATAATCTCTATGTGTATTGCTTGCTACTGCTGCACCATTGCTAAGTTTTTGTGCATTTCTCGGTCGTTTGCAGGTGGCCCAGCTGATGCTGCTGGCCTTCGCACCAATGACATGATAGTCTCAGTGGCCGGGAAAAGCTCTACAAGATGCACGCACGCTGAAATCACCACACTAATGAAGAAAGGCAAGATTGGATTGTATCATTAGCCTCATTCATATCATAATCATAACCGGTTATCGTAGCACATATAGTGACAGATTAGAAGGGGCATGCGCCCTGCTTGACCACAGGTGCCGTGTTGAATTGTCCAGCTTTTACTCCGTCCCTGCTTCACCCTGCCTATTCTACTCGACAATGACCATGCAAACCGACCAATACCCATAAGACTCCAGAACACGGATGTCCTGCAAATAGCCAGTGGTATGAAGGAATTGGTTTATACTCACATGTTCGTGCGTTACCTTTCTTTGTTGTAAACAAGCACTATCAGGCAATGTTAAAAATATTTTTCAATTTTGGAGCAAAAAATACAAAACACACATAGCTCTCGAGACAAAAATTGATGGCTAGTACTCAGCTTTAGGTCTGCACACTGTCTCTATACCAGCTATCTTGGTTCTTCCTATGATGCGGGGGACGAACTGTTCTGCATCGGCAATCAGTCTTACCACAGCCTGGCCATGCAATTGCACTGTTACAATGTCCTTGGTTAGAACAGTGACTAGTTGCATGTGTGCAATATTTGGTAATGTGCTGTTTCTGTCCGTCCGTGTCTACAGCCAGTCATGCGATGCCGCACACCAGATCACAGACCGACACCCCTCCGGCTCAAGTGCAAACTCAGGCCCAGCTAAAGGTGCGTTTCACAATCATTCGGCATTTCATTCCAGTGCATGGCTGGGCATGTATGTATTCCAGTGCATGGCTGGGCATGTGTGCTACTGTTGTGGCCAAAGAAATACAACATGCGCGTCAAAAGTCGCGCCGCATTTCAATTCCAATTACATCATGCACGGTCGGAAAAACCTTTCCGAGAGCTGCAGGGGCCGCTTGAGCCTTGGCACTGCTTTTGGCAGGGGGTCGGATTTCTTTGACTGGGCACATAGACCTCAAGGTTTGGAGACTCCACTGTAGCCAATACTTGAATCCATACATCCTGTACACACATTTCCTGATGATGGGCCTTGCCCGAAAATTTGAGCTAATGTATATCAATTGCAGTGTAGCCTAGAGACCGTTAGAGAGAGTGTGTACAAGGTGTGTGTACAGGATGTATGGGGCACGTAGATGTGTTGTGAATTGCTATGCAACATGATTTCCAAAACCAAGAAACAGTCAAGAGCGTTCAACTCCCCAATGCATCATCATTATCCACGACGCAATGCTCATTGCGTGCTTAGTTTTCTGACATTGTACAAGTACAAAGATGTGCCTGGCCCCATTTATCTATTTTCAGGATAGGATTGCGCAATGTCCACCCCTGGTCCAGGAAGACGTACGCACGTACACAAGCATGGCATACTGTATCATTGAAGAATGGCATCAACTTGAAAATTCTGGCGGGAGAGCACTGAAACTGGAGTTCCGCATTCTTTCATGCTATATCCAAGTACTTTAATAGAACCTATTTATGCAGAGTGTGTTTTAAGTCACTCAGAACTACATCTACTTGCATATACTTGAAGTAATCCCACCTCTACCACATGCGCTCTCTGGTAGACCTCGTCACACTTTGCTAGTGTAATGAGGCCGGTCATACGTTCCCTTCGGGAACGGACACGATAATCGGACTTACTTCATGATGAGGTCGGCCAGAGAGCGCATGCGGTGGAGGTGTAATTGCTTCATTTTTTAAACAGGCCGAAAGCTGCTGCTTACTTTTAGCAGTGCAATGCTTATACCTGCTTGTTTTTATTGCTGTGACAGACCGCGACCTTGCCTGTGAGAATCGGTCCATCACCACGGCCCTCGCCCCGAACAAGCACATCAAAGGTACTCAGTACTGGAAGTATTAGATAACCCAATACTAGTACAGTACTAGTATTAGTACTTGTATTAGATAACCGTGGATGGCTGTAGTAAGGTCACTGTGTTCCAAACACGGTGTCCTCCACCTTGTTTCATGCTGTCAAACCAACAATATCAAAGGTACTTGTGCCATATTTAAGTGGGTGGGTGGGTGGGGGGAGGGGGGGGGGGTGGTGGTGGTAGGGGGGGGGGGGAGGGGGAGGATATCTAAACAGGCTCGAGCGTATATCCACACTGATGTGAGGACCAGAGTTGATCAATCTCTCTAAACGTGTGGTCTCATATTGCAGTGCATTGGCTCTTCAACACATATTATTGTTTTTGACCTGGTTCTACTATGTGCATGGAGGTGTGAAAGCAGAAGCCTGTTCATAATACATACTGCGTCAAACATAGGTACAAGTCAGTGAGTAGCTGTACAAATAGAATACTGTACTCTGTGTTAGCATCCGTGCTAGTAAGGTATTTATCTCATCGTCCTCTCCTTCTCTTTCTGGATATGATTGCTTCGTTAGATGCAGACCTTGCCTATTGGTAATGCTAGCCTGGTCTCGGAGCTGAAGGATAACTTGCGCAAATCACCTCGGCCCAGCTCGGCCAAGGAACATGTTGTCAAACCAGTACCAGTTGTTATTAACGTTGTTTCTGAGCCGGAGATGCAAGACAAGCCAACAACTGCTGTGGTCGCCGCAGATTCCATCGGCACCGATGCAGAGGATGGCGCTGATGGAGCGGGTGCCATTGACGATGACGTGATGAAACGCTTGGAGGAGGCTGCTGACCTGATTGCAGATGTCGCCCTGGCTGATAAGCCGGAGAAACCGCCCAAGCGCCGACAATCGGGTAAGTACATATACATCAAGGAGACGGCAAGGACCATGCGCATGACCCCTAGCCGACGTTGCACTGTGCTGTCCGTCCGGGTTCTCCTTTGGGGGCTACCGGGTATTTTGTGCCATTTAGTTATAGTTGGAGAGGCAGAACAGAACAACAAGGACAATCAAGGCGTGTTTGCTGCTACTTCAAGTTTCATGCTCTAGTTGGAGAGACATGTGTCTTTATGCGAGTGTAGTCTGTAGTGGCATGGGAGGATTCCCATAGGCAGATTATGAAGATCCTAGATTTGCTGAGCACTCAGTGACCTTTAACTCATTCCTAAAGTCAAGTTCTAGGGACGCACAAATTCCATTGCCGCCAGTATGACATTGCTTTCTTCTTCTCAATACTAGTGCTTTGCATTCCGAAAGGATAGCCACCTGGGTAGGATTAGGGGAGAGAATAAATTTCAAATATTTTCATCCATATAGATGGTGGTGTTTTGGCAAGAAGAACGTCCAATGATTGTACATGTCACTTGGCTAGTAGAGTGTCAGCTGCATCAGACATTCTGGCAATAACTGCAGGGAAGTCGAGACTAACACCAGTATCTCTATCTCCCTGTGTTGGTAACATAAAATGCAGAAGATGCTTTGGTGGTTCCATCTCCCTGGGAAACATCAAAGAAGGAAAAGCCTCCAGGGTCAGCCCCATCGTCGCCCAGCAGCAGTCGCCGCCAAATAACGAAGGAGATGTCGTTCGAAGAGATGGCCGAATTCAGCAAGAGCGCCCCGACGACGCCGGGAACTCAGCGCAAGAGCAAGCTAAAGCGCAGCTCCTCGTCCAAGGGCAGTGCATTCATTGTTGAGCACAAGTCTGGTCGGATGGTCAGCGTCGCCGCCAGAAGGTCGATCCTTGCCACTGGCTCTCCGGACCCGGAGCAGGACGAGGACCAAGAGCGAAAGAAGGTACAGCTCCTAGATGACTTCGAGGTCAGTACCGAGCAAACACTCGACTTAGAGGTCGCCCTCGGCAAGGCCAGTAAGAAGCTGACTTCCCGCACCATGAGCACTGACAGCGACACAGCTGCCAGTCCCGAGATCACACTCACACCGCCGCATGCCGCGTCTCCTAGATCCTCGGTGAGCGAGCTGCCCGCAAAGAAAGACTCCAAGATTGCCGATCTCCAACAGGCACTGATGACATCGCCAGGAAAGTTCAGTGGCGGCTATCACAAACCAGGTACGAGTACAAGTCTGTCGAGGCCACAATCGCCGGAGGTGCTAGAAGCACCTGCAGTCGTAACCCCAAGCAAGAAGACATCCTTGCCAGCTCAACCCAAGAAGGAGGAGAAGAGGCCTCCACAGCGAAGCAAGAGTGTGAAAGTGTTTGGCAGGAAGTCATCATCCTCCGATTTCGGTGAGTCAAGTTTCTCGCAAATTCTTATGAAGCCATCGAACAGCAGTTGCATGCTAGAGCTTCACTACCTCATTGAAATACAACACAATACGAATTATGAAGCAACTCACCTTCCCCTTTTTGATCCTACCCACCCTTGAACCTTCCAAGTTGGAAGGCTGTTGGTTTGCACACTGGAGATGTGTTAGAACTAGGTCTTAGGTAGTTGAATGTCTCAGTAGCCTGTCAGTTTTGTGCCCTGTTATCGCGCGTTCTGACTGCTTATTATCTTGTTACACTTGTGGCTAGTTGCTTCATAACTCGTTCCCATGTGTTTTCTTCTTCTGAAGGCCATAATCATAAGTTCTCAATACCCGGCGATACTGTGACTTTAGTCCTTTCACCTACTGATTTAGGTGGCCGCATTCCTGTTTTTCTGTGGCCATGCTGTGTGCCTCCTAGATGCATTGCTACCAACCACGGGGCCAAGCCTTGGCCTGCAGGTCGGCCATGCCAAACGTGACATAGCCCGCGGCAGGAGCGTTCGAAAACCGTCGCGTCCCAGATCCGTTCATTCGCCGGATGAGCCGAAAGGCTCGGAAGACCTTTTCGTGACCGACGTGCCTGAATCGCCCAAGAAAGACGCCAAGGTACAAGCAAGCATGTACTGGTCTGGCATGCTTGGTCTCTGTTACTGTGACCAAGCCGGTTAGAAGATCATGATGGCTGCAATTGAATGACCCAACTTCGTCATGATACCGTGATCACACCAGTGTGTGCATACACAACATTCTAGGCTTGGGCCAGTCATGTGTGATCTTGTGTGCATCAAACTCGTACATGCACCCATGCATTCCTGTGACAAGATAGGCCTTATGGCAGCGTAATATTCCCTGACTTCGATTTGTACTCAATACTGTCATGCATGTATATGATTGTGTTCAGGATAACATGCGGGATGAGCAAGAGCCGAAGAGGAAGCAAGGGATGTGGTAAGACTGCAGCTCAGGCACATGTGCAGCTTGCGGATAAAACACTTACATGACTACTAACATGTGATATGACTGTGTGCTAGTCTGCCGGTGTTGATACTACTGTGGTGGCCAAAGAGACCCAACCCACGTGCCGAAAGCAGCGCCAAGGCTCATGTCGGCCCTGAGGCCCTCGGATCAGTTTTGGGAACATGCATGGTGTACAGTAAAACCTGTAACTAAAGACCACCATAACTAGCGACCAGCCTGGTACTACAGACCACCATAACTAGCGACCAGCCTGGTACTACAGACCACCATAACTAGCGACCAGCCTGGTACTACAGACCACCATAACTAGCGACCAGCCTGGTACTACAGACCACCATAACTAGCGACCAGCCTGGTACTACAGACCACCGTGACTAGCGACCAGCCTGGTACTACAGACCACCATAACTAGCGACCAGCCTGCTACTACAGACCACCATAACTAGCGACCAGCCTGGTACTACAGACCACCATAACTAGCGACCAGCCTGGTACTACAGACCACCATAACTAGCGACCAGCCTGGTACTACAGACCACCATAACTAGCGACCAGCCTGGTACTACAGACCACCATAACTAGCGACCAGCCTGCTACTACAGACCACCATAACTAGCGACCAGCCTGGTACTACAGACCACCATAACTAGCGACCAGCCTGGTACTACAGACCACCATAACTAGCGACCAGCCTGGTACTACAGACCACCATAACTAGCGACCAGCCTGGTACTACAGACCACCATAACTAGCGACCAGCCTGGTACTACAGACCACCATAACTAGCGACCAGCCTGGTACTACAGACCACCATAACTAGCGACCAGCCTGGTACTACAGACCACCATAACTAGCGACCAGCCTGCTACTACAGACCACCATAACTAGCGACCAGCCTGGTACTACAGACCACCATAACTAGCGACCAGCCTGGTACTACAGACCACCATAACTAGCGACCAGCCTGGTACTACAGACCACCATAACTAGCGACCAGCCTGGTACTACAGACCACCGTGACTAGCGACCAGCCTGGTACTACAGACCACCATAACTAGCGACCAGCCTGCTACTACAGACCACCGTGACTAGCGACCAGCCTGGTACTACAGACCACCATAACTAGCGACCAGCCTGGTACTACAGACCACTTCGCCAGGCACGGGTGGACGGTCTCACATTCATTATGGTTGTGCGGTGCAAACCTCTAACTAAGACTAAAGACCGCTTTCTCTGGTACCAAGGGGTGGCCATTAGCCACAGGTGTTACTATAATTGAATGGAAACGCGGCGCTACTTTTGACTTGCGGGGGGGGGGGGGGGGTCGGATTTCTTTGGCCACGACTGTACATCAAACAGTCAATCAGCTCAATCATATTGATTCAGCACTGTGTTGATGGGCACGTGGACCAAGAGCTAAACTCTGGCCTGGGTTTGTATGACCGCAATTTGTTGCATGCGTGCAGGGACGTCAACCTTTCTTCAGCTCAGCCAACGGTGGGCAGTTCAGAGAAATTGTCCGGCAACTCGCTCGGCGTCAATCTGGTGGTTCAAACGCGCCTTCAGAATGGCTCGCCGGGCCGCAGTCCAAGCAGACGAGTCAAGCATGTGCCATCGGCTGACCTTGTGGCACAAGCACAGAGCACGGTAGGTAACATGTGCATTGGGGATGTACTAGAACCTGCTGGGCATTGATGAAAAACATACTCGGCAAAACAAACAAATCACAGAGCACCACGCATATTTGTTGTAACTACTAGTTTCATGCCCTTGGGCAATCATCACATTCATCAGACAACTAATAACGCTTGAACAGCCAAGATCGGAATATATAAAAGAAGCAGTGACACACGAAAAAAGAGAAAGAGGTCCAGTTTGGATTTGTCGCAACTCAAAGTTTCATGCCACTGCCATCATCAGACGACCCCGTCGTGTCGTCTGATGATTGCAGTAGCATGACACTTTGAGTTACGACAAATCCAAACTGGACCTCTTTCTCATTTTTCATGTGAAACGCTCTGCACTTTGTGCATTGAGCACTTTGCCGGCAATTGCCAAAATCACTCCTTCGTAAGAGAAGCAGTGAGGTATGCATGTGAGAGGGAGGAATAGAGCACCACAGGCTTTTATTTATTTATATAGACATCTCCTGGCACGTCAAAAGACGGCTAATTTAAAAGCAGCTGAGACTATGGATGATTGCACTACATAGGATGTATACGGATACCGAGATGTACACTTGGATTTCATAGTTTCTAATTTTTCTGCCTGTTCACTGCGCATCAGCTCAACTCTTCTCCTTCAAATTCAGCCGCTCGCTCTCCGGGGAAAGCGTCCCCGTACAAACGCTCCCGCTCCGTACCGATGCTTGACAGCGCTGCTGATGACGAACCGATTACAGTGATTGATGATGAGCCACCTGTAGCTGCTGCTGCTGCTGCTTCCGCTACCGCTGCCGCTACATCTCTTCCTCCGCAGTCGGCAGGGGTAGCAGGTTTGCCGAAGCGACGCGTCAAAACGGTGGGTACGCCAGTGAAGCAGCTCGATGTGTCCGAGTCGCCTTCACTGGCACGCACAGCCAGGCTAGCCGAGCCGCAGTGGGTCGCAGTGGCTCGAGTAAGGCACAGCAAAGCTCAGGCATTCGAATGGCATGAACTATTACATCTCCTTGCGGGCGCTGTAGCACTGGTGTGAATTCCCATGGTGTGAATTCTTTAAAAAGAATATGATGACGTAGACTGTATTTTGCTTCCTTTTTCAATTTCAGCCAGTGACTGCACAAGAGAAAGTGGCATTTCGGTTACAACTGTGTGAGTGTGCAGCGGCGTATTTCCTGCTGGCAATGCTCCCGGGTTTTGAACGTAGAATTTACTGCTGGATGCAGAAGATGGATGCAGAAGAGGGTGAGGCATTTATGTGTTTTCTGTGCTCTCTCTCTCTCCCTCTCTCTTTTTTTTTACTTGAAATACAGGGCAGGGCAGAGCGCCTAAAGAGTCAGCCTGACGAACCATCTGCGCCAGAAGAAGCAGTTGATGCGGCGCCGGCCAGGAAGCTATCTGCGAACCCAGCGGTGGGGTTGAAGCCTGCAAAGACGAAGAAGCCGTCAGTGGAAGCAGCGCCCCAAGCAGTGGCTACGCCGGACTGGGTGGCCCTGGCCAAAGCCAAGCAGAAAGTGGTGAGTACCCCTGATGTTGCAGAGCAATAAGCTAGGTGGTTAGTTCTTACAGCGAAGCGGGCCATGGGTCGATCACAATTTTATCCCCGGATAGCTGCGAGCAAGAGTCCACAAACAAGAGTATGCAACTGTGATCTCTTTTCTATGGGCCAGATGCGCGGCGCGCTGCCTTCATTACATCATTCAGCTGCAGTCCGCGCACTGCAGAAAATCAAACACCGCACTTTCCCTCTGGTTTGAAATGAACTTTCGTACGGAACTGGAGTTCACGCGCCAGAATTTAGATATCGCGTAGGTACCGGAACGAATCGAGCAAAAACGGATTGGCTCGCACGAGAAATTGTGAGTTTGATGCATGCTTTCAGAGCGTGATGAAGGCAAGTTACGTAATGAAGGCAGCGCGCCGCGCACTGACCCATCACCACAGTTGCATACTCTTGTTTATGCACTCTTGCTGCGAGTGGAAAGGGATCTATAATAGTATTATGTCATGCTGGATGTTGGCATGCCAAACGCTAAAGTATGTTGCTTGCGGTTGGAAATAGGATCAGTGTATTGGAGGTTGGAAATAGGATCAGTGTATTGGAGGTCGGTATGCATACCCGACTAATAGTCTGTGGTATGTTTCGGCACACAACTGTGCATGTAATGAATATAAATAATAATAAATAATAATAATGGACTAGCACAACTGTGCATGTAATGGACTAGCACAACTGTGCATGTAATGGACTAGAATTCTATAGAACATGCACATACACTGTGTACAGTGTACAGTACCGGTTGTGTAGCTGTGCGCACTGCTGGTAGTATCTGTGACAAGGTCATGCATGTCAAAAGCAAAGGCCAGTGCTGACCAGTGAAACTCCCCTCATGAATAAAGTAGGGCCGCGTTCTGGGGGGGGGGGATCTGAGCACTAGTCCACAGCCTAGTAGTAGGCTAGTACTTGCAGTACTGGCCCTGTGGCCGTGCAGCACCTGTCATTGGTTTATTATTGCAATGATGAGGGTGAGTTTCTCTGGTTGGCACTCTACACTGCGGCAGTATGCATGATGCAAGCATGCCACCGGAGTGCTGCGATGAATCCTTATGTGATTGGCTCTCTCCCTCCCTCTCTCTGCAACAGTGGGTGTAGGCCAGATGTGCAGGAGTGACCCTCAGACTAGTGACACTTACTAGTACCAAGAGTACAAACGCTTGCTAGTACCCAGTGCCGGATGGGTACATGTACATACTCAATAGATTAGAATGGACTCAGATGGAGAGCCAAGGCCGATTATGATTAATTTATACAAAAGAAAAATGGACCAAGGAACTACAAGTTACGTTATAATGCTAACGCCACCAGTTACTAAACAATCAGCTCATGCGATAACATTGCACGACACTCACCGACGGTACTGACACTGACTGCATGAGCTGATTGTTTAGTAACTGGTAGTGTAAATGGACAATATAGCGTAACTTGTAGTTCCTTGGTCCATTTTTCTTTTGTATAAATCAATAGATTAGGCTCGTTCTTCTTGGATGCGGAAAGCTCAGTCTAAGGGGCCGGTCACATTGAGGGAACGATCCTCAGAGATTATAAACCGGGAATAATTTTTTCTGCTTTTCATCACGGCCACACTGGATACGCACGATGAAAAAAATTCACCCACACGAACTATTTTTTTGTCACCATTCATTCTGGCAGTCTGTCAGCCCCGCTCCTGGGCCAGAGCTGCATCAGCACAGCCTCCAGAGTATGGCTCCACTTCATAATGCAATAAAAAAACCCAAGGAAACTCAAAGAAATCCAGTGGAAGCCGCGGATGATTATAATCTTCGGCGGAAAAGCGAGGCCTCGAGCTGATTTTCATCGAGTGGATTAACATGGTAACCACGGATTTTTTTCAAATTTTCCCTCAGTGTGACCGGCCCCTAACTGAGTATAAATGTTGTTGTTGACTTTTATTTTAATGCAAACCGTGAATTTTTTCTTTTCTTTTCTCCTTGTTATCATAACCACAGACCTAGATGCAATCCACCGTGGTGCAGAATGACACTGTGACCTTGAAAGGCGAATGGTCAGCATCCAGCATTCCCCTGCCCGTGCAAAGAGAATTTCTAATGGCCAGCGCACACGCCCGTTGAACTATGGGACACACTGACAGTAATGAGTCTACTAATGACTGGCTCAGCTCAGCAACACTACTGCCATGTTGCTGTAACCAAAGGGTGGTGTTTATTGTGCTGAATGCATGGTCTGGACAGCCACACATTCAGGGAGCTGTAAAAACGACTCTCTGCACATATTATTATCATTAATTTTTTTATCTGGCATTGAGATATTTCTTTGTAGTTTTGCAGTAGTTTCATTGACAACAGCTGTCCTGACTGCCACTGCCAGCATGCAAAAAGCAGCGACACAACGTGCACACACATCTTGGCTCTTTCCCAAGTCGCGTCACAGAAAGTGCCTTGTGCGCAGCGATATTATTTCGTAGAAGGCTAGATCAAAATTTCTCCTCGCACAGGCCTATGCAGTAAGATTTCATGGCTGTATGCTAGTGCATGGGACTTGCCGTTTTTCTTCTTCGTGTTAAAACTTCTTTACAACAAACCTTTCTAAGAATTTCAAAAGAATTCTTTATTACAAACAAGCATAAATCTCAGCACAGGTATGCCATGTAGCGCAGAACACAAAGACGAACTATTTGACTTGTGCAGAGCCAAGCAGGGAGAGACAGAGTATCGGTTGATATGAACAAGTCACAAAAAAAGGACGGCCGGAATAAATCCCCACAAACGCATGAGAAACAGAAAAAGCAAGAGTGAAGTAGAGAGACACTTGCGCAAGGACACGGGTACCAGACTGTAGTCTTGTCAAGTGTTGTTAAAAAGCAGCTCAGTCGCGATAATCACATGATAGCGTACCGACTATACACATACGGTGTGCGTGTGGGAATTCAAAATATGTACAATCAGCAAATGTTGGGCAAGGGAACAATCAAACGTACGCACGCGAGCATAGGCGAAATTGGCACTGGCCAAATCGTCGCGTGCAGGTGCAGGCAAGCACTTCCCAGTCAGCGTAGAGTGAAAGCAAGCGCTAGGTAGCAAGGTAGTAAACCAATCCAACACAATGCAGAGCAGACTCAGTCTACATCGTCCTCGGTGGAAGCTTTTCGCCGATCGCCAGACGGCGACACATCACTGCTTTGCGTATTCGCACCGCTGGCGCCTGCATCGTCCGAGAGCTGAGACGTGGAGCGCAGCCAGTCCAGGCGCCGCTGTCGAATCTCGGCCGGCGTATCCTCACTGCCTGCCTGAGCAGCTTGTCCCTGCGCCTGGCCCGGGTGTAGCGTTTCAACACTTGGAGTGGTTGTGTTACCTTGGTCCTGTTGGCGAGTGGACGTTGCCGGCGCCTTGAACGATGATGCAGCGGCAGCGGCTCTGAAGGATGGAGCTGGCGGCGATGACGCCGTTGAATAGTAGATTTCCATCTGCTGCACGGCCGCGTCTAATAGTTTCTGAATGTTGCGCAGCACCTCGATGCGTGCTTCCGCAGCTTTCCTTTCGTCACCCTCCAGCTGCTTGATTTGTTCATCGCTCAGCTGTGACAGATCCGGCGGTAACTGATTCATTCCACCTGCAGCGCAAACATAGAAACAGAACAAAGCTCTTGTTGGCCGTCAAAGGCATCACGGAGCGTCATGCGTGGCAGGCAAATACAAGTGAGCTGGATGCAAAGCCTCTTTTGCGGGCAAAATAAACACCGTGTGAAGAAGAGGCTGGTGCGACTTGGGCACAATTCCCCAAAATAAACACACTGAGTGGAAATAATGCAATACTAAAAAAGTCAATAATTGGTAAAAAAAATAAAATAAATAAATAAAGAATGAAAACATGCAAACCCAGTAACGCTGGAGCTGGATGAAGTCAACATACTTGTACCCAGGTTTGGCACATCAAACAGCAGGATAGGACTCGGCGAAAACAGTCGCCGCCAGTGACAGCCACTTACCAAGCATGAATGGTGGTGGCGGGGGAAAGAATGGCGGTATGGGCTGCAGGAAGAGAACACACAAAACACCGTCTCTATCACTCTCTAGCTGTTCCCATACAATACTGAAGATTGGCAAGTCATCAAGCAGCACCAGCCACCAAACACTAGCAATCCAATGCTGCACACTCACTACAACAGCACTACTTACTACCGTATTTCCCCGATTGCAAATCGCACCTTTTTACACTAAACTTCAAGGGCAAAGAAGGGGATGCTACTTACAATCGAGTAAGACAACCTACTTATATGAATATATTGAAACAGTAGGGCTAAACCTGAAAATGGGGGTGCGACTTATAATCAAATGCGACTTATAATCAGGGAAATACGGTAAGCCATCGCCCTGGAAGGATCATACATTGACAATATTTCCTCCAACACGGAGGAGACAGGCAGCAAATCTGTTGACTGAACACATGAAGCCGGGACAGAGTAAGCAACTCTAACACAACCGGTGTGATGGATATGCAAACACATGCATCACAAGTAGACACGGGAATGGTAGGAGGGAAAGGAAAAAAAAACAAGCAGCGGTGTAAGCTGCCAGCCACTGCATACAGGAGATCTAGTACTTACTAGTCCAGGGGAGAAACCAGGGGGTGGAACTGGGGAGAAACCAGGCGGTGGAACTGGGAATCCAGCTGCCGGCTGCGCTGCAGCTTCTGCAGATGACGATGCACCTTGAGCTGCTGCTGAAACACAAACCACACGTCCACACACGCACGCACAAACACACACCTCAGATATGCCCATTGCGGAAGCTATGATAGCGACAGCTATGTTAGACATACCAACTTGTGCTGGGATTACACCATTCAACAGCTTGCAAGGCTAATGAATTGACCGCCACTAATTTTAGCCTGGTATCCACCACACAGCTGATTGAAGTGGCTTTCTCTGGCCAGTGAATCCCTATTTTTTCATTTTTCATTTTTTTTACACACACGCCACAAACACACACACACACACACGCACGCACAATAGAGATCATTGCTAAGGGGCATGGAGGACAGCACAAATGAGCCACAGGCATGCAGTATCAAAAACAATAGCAACAGTTGTTGCTCATGCTTACCTGGTGCTGTTCCATCAGCTGCTGGTGCTACGGGTGGTGGTACCGGCGGTGGAAACATACCAGGCGGTGGCCACATTGGAAACGGTGGCACTCCGCCAGGCATCATATCTGCGCACAACATAGAACATAAACACAGAGAGCGACTCTCCAAACCTGCCCATGTACAATGTTTGCTTTTTTCACGGTCCGCACGAGACCCAGGCAAACTGAATGTTCTGCATCCGTAGCAAATGCCACAACCGGCATATATGCAGCTTCTACAGCGGTATGAGGTGAGTACATTACACCCACCGCAAAATGGGCAAGGACCAAAAGCCCAATTCGCTGCATCAACGATTCTCCTGTGCCAGGGGCCACAAGTTCCCAATCAACTGTGGGTCCCAGCGTGGTTAGAAAAGAACCTTGTGTTTTATGTCACCGCCACAAATTTGTACAAAACTCTATGCTGAGACACACGATCACTCGCGTGCAAGGATATGGAATTATCAAGGACTTACTGAAGCCAGGGTGAGGCTGCTGTCCCGGTTGGAACTGCTGTGCTCCCGCTGCGGGAGCTGCAGCAGCAGGTGCCGCCGCTGCGGCCGCTGCTGCACCCCTTGCCGGTGCTGCTGCTGCCCCACGAGCGCCGCCGGGAGCGGCGTTGGTCAGGCCACTGGTGCGACAGGTCGGACAGGTCTGCTGGCGCTGGAACCAGCGGCGTAGGCAGGCCACGTGGAAGATGTGCGAGCACGGCAGCACCTTGCAGGTGGCGTTGGGCTGCATCTCGTCGCGGCACACGATGCAGACGTTGTCCTGGTTGGCGAGCTGCTCAGCGGTCGCATCGGGTCTGCAACAAAATAAACAAACACGTTTAAAAACAAGAAGAAAGGACCAGAGGTTTACACATTACCTGTAGTTGTCCAACGCTGGCAGTTATAAGCTTGATATTGACGAGTCATAACGTGCAACAGTTAGCACATTAATGACTGCTGTGGTACTGATATTCAACGACTTGACGTTTAGCTCCATTGCGTCTCGAATGCGCACGCCAACAGCCTTCCAACTTGGAAGGTTCTAAGTTGTGAAATAACTCGAGAAAGGGGGAAGGTGAGCGCACTCAAGACGAAAACAAGCTACACATCACAGCGAACTGAGAATGTTAGCTATGACAAGGATTTCTCTCAAGAATGATGCAGGTACAGTGACAATAGAGCACATTCCTAAACAGTAACAGCAAGCATGGAAAATGGAAAGACTACATTTAGCATGCCGGTACATAATGATGCACATGTACCACCTACAACGCAATGGACTACATGTACTTACAATGCATTCAGATTGAGAATAGCACGCCGTGATTGGATGATGTCACGAATGCACTTGTACATTCGCCTGTCCGGGTGTGAGGTAAAGAAAGAAGCAGCAGCCAGAACACAGACATCAAGACAAGGACAGTGCACACACGTTCTGAAACACAAATGGCATGCCAACGAGCACCATGGTGGCCTTCGAAATCAGGAATTGATTGGATCTTGGATGCAGGGGTGAAACGCTCCAACCATTGAACACCCCTACCACTACCGCCACCCACCCACTGAACACACCAAACACCGACCACCAGAACCACTGCCCACCCCAAACCCTGTCCGCCCAAATCACTGACTAACCTAATCACCGAACACCCCAACCACTGAACACCACTGGGTATTACTGAACGAACACCCAATGCATTGTAGTCTCCCAACAATGTACAACCGTGTACTTCCACAATAGCATATAAGTAGCAGGATGAGGCACGTGCAATGATGGCAGATATGTAATTTTCACATGGTCAGCACATGACTATACGTATACTCACATTAGTGATTGATAGGATGGACGGAAGGCAAATAGCGGCGGTGTGTGAACTTTCATCAGGAAGAAGTAAATGAGCGTGTAATACAATATGACACGGATAAATTCTGCACGCAAACAACCAAGCCATGAAGCCAACACACACAGACACAGACACACACACGCACGCGTGCACACACGCATGCACACACACACACACGCGCACGCGGGCACACATACACACAGCATGCGAGCACAAGCGGCGAGTCAAGGCAATGGCGGGATGCCAACGGCTACGTGGACTGGCATTCACTGTATAAACCTCCACGGCATTTATGACTATCAATGGTCAAGACAGAGATGCACATCAAGTCAATACATAAGATAGACACTGAAAAACGAACTGGAAATCCATGGGCAAGTACAGGAAGACAGGTGACATTCATCAAACCCTGGGATAGCATGAAGCGGTATTCCATGCACGACTCAGCATGCCGGAATGTAGTGCACAAATCTACATATCGGCAAGTTACTCCATGCAGGCTGTCATACTACTGTTTTGGATATTGAAATCCGTTGAGAAGTCAAGCGGAGACGGGGCGCTAGCCTGTGAGTACTGCTGCTCCATTTTTGCAGTGTGTGCATGAGCCACAGTGCGTGAACGTGCTAGGCAGTGAGGGTGCCGGCCCTGGTCATTCCACCGGATTTCAATGTCCACAACATTAATGTACTTCAGTACATACTCTCACTTACCTAGGCACAAGTCAGACCACAGTAGGTAGACGGGCTTGTTCTCCCATGGGTGATCGAACGCCAGGTCGATCGAGTGTAGTACGTACTTGACGAATATAGTGCAGACCATTGTCAAGAGAATGGCATACTGTGGACACACACGCACACACACACACACACACACACACACACACACACACACACGCGCGCGCACACACATACGCACACAAATGCAGGCAAAGAACATAGGAAAGAAGCTGAGTGAGTGAAGGGTGGGGCGCGACAGGATCAGCATATGCGAATGTACCATACACAAGTTGGACAGATAATCCGGCACGCATGAATTGGGGAATTTATACACTTCAACGGCGGGAATCAACGCACTCCCATCATTGAAGGCATGTCGTTGCAGTCACAGAAGAGAACCATGACTGGCAAGTGATTAATTTATCAGGTTACCCAACCTCATCACCGCTCCGAAGCGAGAATCCAATAGTGTTTATCTTATAACATTAACAGTAGAAAATGTCAAGGCGACCAATCTGATAAGGTGACCACCTGCCTCAGAGGACCACTACAGTACACCTTGGACAAGGAGATGTTATTTTCAATCAAGAGACCCTGGATAGGGGGACCACCTGCCTTACTGTATTGCAATGTTTTGGTCCAAAAAAAGGACGGTCCTGCTCAAAGCGAGACGGTCGAGAAAACCTGATTTCTAAGAGTACACAAACTAACCTCAAATGAAAATACAACTTGTACAGATGGCCCCTGGTTTAGCACAGATGACAGGGACTTGAGTGAGATGACCGTATCAATGACTGCTAATAGGGCGACCATGCCTGTGAAACAAAACAAAACAAAAGAAGCAGAAACGGGAGGGAGAGACACAACTGACATCACTAGTTCACCACTATGGCATCACTAGTTCACCACTATGGCATCACTAGTTCACCACTATGGCATCACTAGTTCACCACTATGGCATCACTAGTTCACCACTATGGCATCACTAGTTCACCACTATGGCATCACTAGTTCACCACTATGACATCACTCGCTTAATCTCTACATGTATACGCAACACAATAGCACCTTCTGCCTTACAAATGTATAATATAGTCAGAATTGACAGTTACAGGAAATGCACGCGAGTGCTGGCCTTACCTAAAGCACGCAAATGGAATAGCCAATTGACGCTCGGACTTCGATCCATCTGTTTCACATCACAGTACAACACATGGCAGCAAACAGTGCTCATCTAAACGCCAGCAGCGAGAGCAAAGTACAACTCAGAACTTGATAATACATTCGAATGGATGCCTTCACCTGGTCCGTCTTCTACTTTGATTAATACGCCAAACACTCGTGTCCAGGGATGCACAGAAAGCATGGCAAGAGAAGCATTGATTGTGCTTTATTTTATTTTAACAAGAATCACTTGATGGAGCTATGCAACTATCATGGGGCAGCTGGGTATGACCAAGAGTACATAACCCCCCAGAGTGTGCAACGCTGATCCAGCTCTGCATAGGGTCTTGGTCGAGCGGGCGTTGTACACTCTGGGGGGTTATGTACTCTTGGTATGACCTACACAAGAACAGGTATTCCTTGCGGAATACTAGTAAGCAATATGCATGAACAATCCATGTGAAGAATGGTGGCACACATGCATATGCCCAGGAACGGGTCACGTGAAAACGTTCAAGCATGCCTGTGGTGTGTGATGTCACCAAAGAACACCATCCAAAGCTGCATTCAGCAACCATTGATCATTGTCCATATATTAAAGGCAAAGAACAGGTCATGTGAAAATGTTACAGCATGCCTGTGGTGTGTGCTGTAACCAAGGAACACCATCCGAAGCAGCATTCAGCAACCATTGATCAGTAGGAGTATCACACCGGGATACCACTAGGTTGTGCTACTCACATAGTCAATTCTATCCTCGGCCAGCCAGTGGAAGGCCTTGATCAAGAACAGAATCGTGAACATGGCCACGAACTGAGGACTGAAGTCTTGCGAGAAGAACGTGAACGCCAGGCACGTATCGGGTATGGCGTACCACAAGCGCTCGACCAGGTGCTATGAAGGCACATCAAATCAGACACATAGCAGAGCAGCGGAGTTTAGCTGCATTATCCAATAAATTGGCAATAATAGGCTATTCGGACTACGGCCAACCGTGACCACGTTTCTATGACTCAGACGTGTTTGATCAGCGATTGGGCACAATCATTTTGAAACACGACTGCATCACATTGGAAATTCAAGTCCAGACGTGATTTTGGCCGTAGTCTGAACCGCCTATAAAGGAATACACGTATTCCACTGAGTACAATACAAGACGTGTATGCACCAACACCAAATGCAAGAACGTTGCCACCGTGCCAATGTCGGCCTGATGACGAAGAGGAGCATATCGGGAGTTGGACACACACATGTGTGTGTGTGTGTGGCAGGGGAGAGAGAGAGAGAGAGAGAGAGAGAGAGAGAGAGAGAGAGAGAGAGAGAGAGAGAGAGAGAGGGAGATAGAGAGATAGAGAGATAGATAGATAGATAGATAGAGAGAGTTGGCTTACTGAACCCACCAGTAAGGACAATACCCCAGAAGATGCAGCATGCAGCAGGACCCGGTCCAGTTGGTCTGACCATCGCCTGACCAACTTGTTGGCCACTGTCGCATCTTTCATGCTGAGGTGGTCATGTGTACCCGCCGTATCATACACAAAATACGAAAGGCCATGGTATGGCCGGAACAATCGAAAACTGCTTCCGGCAGTCCTGTGCAGTGCCAGTAGCGAGCTATCCGAGGACTGGATGAAGCCAGGGTCTGAGTGACGACACAAACCCTGGTCCTAGACATCAAGCTTCTACTGTAGTGGACATGGAAATCCAGTCGAATGACCGGGGCCGGCGCCCTCAGTGAGTACAGAACGTTGCGTGCAGTGCACAGTCGTGTTGATCCGATGCGACCAGCGCGCTGCAGCGCATAAATGGATGTCTGTACCGCTTACCCACGGCTGCATGGCCGGCAGCCTGGGGCCGCTAGACGTGCGACGGGATTTCCATGTCCACGACAGTAGTAGCCCGTGCCAACTATACCACACGTACAAGCACAACATGGACATTCTTTTAAATATCACACATACCTCAGTCTCCTCCAAACGCAGCTGACCAAAGAAGATCCACCTGAATGATTTGAACATGACGAGCACTAGAACAAACGCTTGGACGTACAGTACCTATTGTACAGAATTGAATACATGCAATACAATAGATATGAGGCGATATGTAGCTGAAATCAAATCGAAATGTCCTCTCAAACAATTGAATATTTTAGTGGCACTACAAATTTCAGTACTTACGGCCATATAAGAATTCGACTTTGTCAAGTGGACGACCGTGGGATAAAATTGTTGCTTCTGGATGTACGCATTGCCAACCACGTAGCTAGACATTGCAAATGTCAGCATGGCAAATGCAAATCCCCCGTTCATCTTGGCTTCCACTTTGGTAGAATATTTGAAAATTCCTTAGGAAATGTTCAATTTACTACTGAGATATGCCCTACTTCCTCTCTATCTTGGTCTATTCAGAAACCAGAAAGCTATCTCATGACACAGCATCGCCTTAGTGCGTCCCAGGTCAGGTCTGGGTCCAGAACAATACTAATTTCTAAATTCTTTGTATCTGAGCTGTTGAGGTATGATCTGAGCTGATGAAGAATTTTGACTTCGTCTATGTTTGACACCTCACAACAACACTCAACAGACACGCATGCACTGCACTACTGTGAATGCATGCACTGATCTTCTTACGTCAGGCCGATGCGGATGTGTGCATGCAGGCTGGATCTACGTGTTGTAGTCGCTATGGTGAAATAAATTATGGCGTCACCGAAGAGTCCTAGATCCTGTCGACGCGACGTCACATGCACACGCACGTGTCGGTACAAAAATTTATATAAATGTACCACATTTTTATTCCATGACTGTATTATTTCTTTGACCAGCTCTTTGTGAGAAGCATGGAGATCTATTGTCTATTGACGTTTTGCTTGACAGGCCTTCGAAGATAACTCTCCAGCACTGTCTTATGGCATTTTGGAGCAGATGTGCTGCTGCCCAGCTAGTTTTCAAAGAACTCCCTTCTTGAAGGTCTATTTCATTGCTTCCGTATAGAGGTATCATTTCTCTGGCATGGCTGAGATACAAGTGGATATATGTGTGGGTGACCCCATTCACATCGATTTATCTGCCTTCAAGTCATGGCTGGCCGGATTTACAGGTTCGTGCTTTGTTCCGAAAATAGTCCTTGTGAGCGTGAGTATAAATTTTGTTAACGGGAGAATATGCATGTGTGAGGGAGACTTTTTTTGCTTTTCACATGAAGATATAATACAGTAAAAGCCCGTGTATACTAGTAGGCCACGGGCGTACAGAATAGCAGCCTCGATTTCCTGGGCGTATACAAGGGCACGGGCGTTATTTTGGAACCGGGCGTATACTTGGAATAGGGATAGCTAGTATTGGGTATCAGTGCCTGTTCATGTACTGGTGTTTCCGGCGTACCTGGGCGTATACATGGGCAGGGGCGCTATTTTGAAACAAAAATGTTGACTTCCCCTGACTGGGCGTGTACACGGAGGATGGGCGTATACAGGGGCTTTTATGGTAGAAAGAGGAGTGTAAGGTTATGGGCGATTGGTTGGATCCGGATCCAGATCGATTGAGTGGATCCTTTTGATCCAAAGGTCCAATCAAATGCTGCCCTTGATCAAATCTGGAATTTTAGTGATTTTTGAGGGTTTCCATGAGAGAAAGCAACGCTTTTTGCATCAGGCCACACTGAAGAAGGTGTGTGGTTCGACTAACATGGACATTTTTTTTACGGGCGGGCGGGCGGATTTTTTTTTTAAATATAGTTTTTAGTACATGTAAATACACTGTACTGCCTTTAGACACCCAGTACATCGGCATTATTACGCAGTGTTATGCCATACATGTTGTATAAAGGGATCACTGGCTAATACTTTGAAACATTGTGTAGCTCTGGAACGAGAAGAGAATAACTTCAAGCGGTGACTCTGACTGTCCAAATCATCAAGCAAATGAAGAACGATGCGAGTTGAAAGTAAGTTCGGGAACTACTTCGAAGTACAAATTGTACAATGTACCGGTACATGTATTGCTAGTTCGGTGTCGGCGTGCACGAATACATGGGCTTTTTCCATCGACGCTTCCTGTGCTTGCACACATGGAGCAGCAACTTACCGGTACAGGTGAAATATCGTTCCCAATACACGAGGAAAGTGCAATCTCGTCTGTCCTTCATCCCAAAACAGAAGGCCGTCCTTAATCTGGAACGAGGCAATCACTCTCAACCGGACGGTCACTTCAAAAATTTTAATAAGTCTCGCCAGTCTGCCGGTGGTCGTATCGAGTAGACTCTACTACCAGCACAAGGCAGCAGTCGTACCACTCACTGCACTGCACTGCAGTACAACTACATGTACAAGTCAAGTCCAAAAGGAGCCGCCTGCGTCCGCAGACTCACGCTGCACAGCACGTAGACGTGGACGTAGATCTACGTGTTCAGTCCACGTACGTCAGTCACACGACAGCCCGCCGAAAAAAAGTTACGGTCGGGCTGAAAAATGTACGGTCGGTCGGGTGAGTCGAACCACAGACCTTCTTCAGTGTGGCCTCATGATCGCTTTTATTCCCGCCATGTGTACGCGTATAATGTACAAAGTACGTTTTTTGGCAAAAAAAATTCCGGGGGATCCGATCAATCCTGCTCCCGGAGTAGGGCTGGTCGGATCCGTTGGATCTGGACCCGGACTCATTTGAACGATTCACGAATGACACGTGTACATATTGAGTGGATCCGATTGATCTGGATCACGTGTACATATTGAGTGGATCCGATTGATCTGGATCCAGATCCAGCCAGTCGAACATGACCTAAGAATAATCAGGTATATAAGTCTAAAATATAGACTTTCATATATTGTTTAACTTTCATATCCAACAAAGTCTTTATGGAATGTTGCCGCAGCTGGTCCTATTTGATCGCACTTCTGATATGACAGTAGAGAGGTTCTGCTATACGTGATACGTGAAACGTAGGAAAATCGCGTAGAGAGCAGGTGTCTGGGTTGGAGTCTACGGCTTCGCGTGTTTTGGCTCCAGATTTCTACGCGGAGATGAGGTTCTCTACGTTGTGGCACACGCAGAGAAAATGCGTACGGATTTGCTGGGTATCGATCAACTGCATGCAGAAAACTGCCAAATATGGAAGGGGAAATTCCCAGTACACATTCCACGTGACTTCTCTAGGTGAAACGTAGAGCAGAACAGCATTTCTTTACGTTACGGGAACGCGAAGAAAGTTCGCGTGATTCTTTGCGTCGCGTTCCCAAAACGTAGAGCAGAACCTCCCTAGTGCTAATAATTGACCCTTTAGAATCCACCCATATTGACGTAATCAATATGTTGCGGCGTTAATAGTACACAGCAGATTGGTTAGAGCAGACCTGCTTTTTCCCAGTTACACTCCAATCATCACAACTACTTTCTACCATACAGAACATCTCCAACCCACCGGTACAGTAAAACCTGTCGAGGCGACCACTCGGATAAGGCGACCACCTGCCCTAGGAGACCACTGAAACCAAGACCAAGAGATGCTATTTCCAGTCAAATGACCCTGGATAAGGAGACCACCTTGGTAACTGAGAATATGTTTTGAAGGTCCGTTGAGAAGTTGTCTTAGACAGGTTGCCCTGTATTTGCCTTTCTTTCTTGTCTGCAGTAAAGGAAGTTGCGCGGTCGCAGGAAAGCAAGCCGGACAGAACTCTCCAACGTCTTGTACAGTGCTCGCATCATTTCCAACTGTCGGCAATGGATGTACTGATGGGAGAGATCACTGACCAATTCCATGCATACAACATGCTGGAGACGTGGCTCGTGACCGTGCCGCCCTCGCTGGCTGTCCAGTCGATCATTCCCATTCCGCCCAACCTCCAGCAGAAGCTGATCACGC
The DNA here is from genome assembly GCF_964019385.1 of Sycon ciliatum. Taxonomy (NCBI): domain Eukaryota; kingdom Metazoa; phylum Porifera; class Calcarea; order Leucosolenida; family Sycettidae; genus Sycon; species Sycon ciliatum. The sequence goes on from NC_088643.1 coordinate 8,548,899, forward strand.
TGTGAGTGCTTGCAACGTGCTGCTACTGCCGTGGACATGGAAATCCTTGCATGTGTGTACCGTATACATACTCACAGCTGCATGGCCAGCGCCCTGAGGCCGCTTGACCTCCGACCGGATTTCCATGTCCACGACAGAGCTGGTGTTGCATCGTGTGTAAACTGCCACTTTAGAACACCTGGCTCTAGTTGCTTCATCATTTTGCAAGAACCGTGGCAATACGCCCAGTGAGAAGGCAGACGTTGCCTGTGTGCGTGCCTATGGCGAAGTAAAAAAATCTAAACAAACAAACAGAATAAAAATACCATGCCAAACAGTTGTAGTCAGTGGAATCAATGCTGCTCTGAAAACTCAGCTTCTTGTTCTTAGAAGACAACCAGGAGGTCATTCCAACGATTGTATAGGGAGTATTCGTATGCGGTCAAATATTTGGGATGTTGACTACTGGGCAACTCAACTTTATCTTGAGTTCACTATTGATAGTCCGTTCCGATTGCGTCGACCTTTTCATACCGGTAGGTAAATCACATTGTGTTGGTGACGAGCTGAAGTGGATGTGTTTTGGTATGTGTTTTTTTTGGCGATTCGTTCTTCAGATACTTTTCTTTCGACGAGCACTACTCTGTGCCGAGAGAGCTTATAGGCCGGAAGTTGACCGGGCGTTTACGTAGTAACTTGGATGACGTGGCAGAAAAGACAGGTGTAAACTTAAAGAGTTGCCGGCGCCAGGTGAGTGCTTGCTATTGTTCTCTGATAGCGCCCTGTTTAACCCTTTACCGACTGAACTCAATGTAGAAAAGTATCGATCATCCGTGATCGATAAAGTATGTGCCGTCCGTAAAGAGTCAAGGTACCGGTATGTAGCTCAATACCGAATAATTGGCCTGAAGATTGGTCTGGGTTTTTTCTTCTTCCTCAGCACCTCGATATAGATGTATGGCGCAAGAAATAATCCGTTATTGGTGGGGTATTTTGGGCATCGTCTTCCAGTTCTCTGATTTTTCGGAAATTTTGGGTGACTTCTTCACAGGGCCTATTTTGTTAGATAGCCTTGCATAGCCCGATACTGTAAAACATGTAATTTTCGGTGCAACTTTAATTTCGGGGATTTCGGTAGAGAAACCAGGCACCTAAATTCAAATTACACCTAAAAGGCGCTAGAGTATGCACTGTGTGAAGGGAACCCTGGTCACCTAATTCTACATTACACCTGAAACCTGGCAGGTTTCTGGCACCGAAATTTTAATACACATGTTTTACAGTATCATGCTCTAGCTCCTGCAGGTAGACCTCCTGTGGAGAGTAACATCTGTACATAGCACATCCCAGAACATAAGTGTGCTACAGTCAACGTAGACAACAGAAGCATATCCAATATATGTGACTCGGGCTCCTGGAAGTTATAATAATGCCAGTGAAGTAGGAATTGAGCCCTTGGTGTACGTAATTGGCTGTGGCGTACGGTATTTCAATCATTTAAGACAGGAAATTAGTTTAAAGAAAGAGTCAAGGGGGGGGGGGGGGGGTGATATTGAATAGGGAAAATAGCAGTTACCGGTAACAACTTCATTCAGCGAAGGCTACAGGATGACCACACACAAGTAAAAGCTATGAACGGGATCCAGTACACACTCATGAGTCATGACTCTGTACACACATGTAAATGAGGTTGGTTTAGTGTTTCCAAAAGCCGTTCTTCTTTCTTGATTCTCGATTGTGATGTATTTCACCTGATGAATGTCACAAGAAAAACCCAACCAACAGATCAGCATGACTCCATGTTAAGAACAATATAAAACTCGTAACCATGTCACATAAAAAAAACTGCCAAGGGTGATATCATCTGGTTCGCCCAAAACTGTTCGGAGAGAGAGACCGACCGACAGAGACACATGGAGAGAGAGGGAGAGGGGGGGGGGGGGGGGGGGAGAGAATAGCTGTGTGCCACAGTTTTGCGAAGTACTCCACTGAACGAGGTGTGCTCGATACTGTCAGCAGGACCTAGAAGCAGTCATTCTCCTCGTCATTCACTACAGGTTTGATGGGTTGCGGCCTGGAATTGGGTGCTTGCCTTGATGGAGTGCTTACATAGTGGGAAAGGTCGGTGGGCTTGGGTTTTGCTGGTATTGATACTGTTAAGATCACAGCACGCAGCGCTATTCCCAGACCATTTAAATTTATTGAGCAGACTGCTATGATCCTATCCTCTGTTGGAACACTTTTGTCATGATTTTGGAAATAGAGGAGATGAGGAGGAAATGGTGTGTTTGGGAATCACTGAACGCTTAGAACGCAAGGGAAAGGATTTTCGATAAACGGTAAATGTGTGATTGGACTCAAAGGATATGGACATACCATGGCCAGTCAATGTGTTTACACTACCAAAGATTTAGTCTTCACAACAGTAGAGTTTTCAAATGCCACAAGAACCTGAGCAACTCCATGCACTGTGATCGATGAGCCCGTCGCACTTTGGAGCACATGCTCAGATGACGCCTGCTGTCTGCTTGCAATGGTATTTGCCAGCAACGCTAGCCCTTGTCCTAGAGCTGTGCCTATGGTGTCTATGGACCTTGCAACAGATGCTGCGAATGAGCTCAGTGACTGGCTTGATGCCTGGAGAAGAACATATTGTAAAGATCACCGGATCACACACGCAAACAGTCACAGAGGACGAAGGTCAATAACTCTTAGTCTAAAGTCGAGATTCGGTGAAAAGAGAGAGATGATGAACCCGCTGATGCATTATTTTCTTCCCATTATCATCTTCTTTCCTTCATTCTTTCTTCTTTTTTTTTCTTCTCTCGCCATGGCTGGCTAACGCCCCCTCCTTTGCATTGGCTTCTGCCATTGGACGGTGAAATAATAATAAAATGAATGTAGATTGCCACCATACGTGCATGTTTCCACTAGTGTCTCCTTTGTGGCAGCTTCTTGACGCAATATGTTGAGGTACATTTTGTCGCGCTGTGCGGCTGACAAGCTTTTAGACAGCTTCTTTTGCAGATGGAGTTACCTCCGTGGTCTTGTTGTTGTTGCTTGCGGGCCTGGTGGTGGGTTGCTGCGTATTTTCCAAGTCTTCTTGGACGTCGCCATCTTTGTCGCTGTTCTTTGCAAAGTCATCAGCCACATCCTTATTACTTAGGTCTGCATTGGCACTAGGCAGCTGACGATAGTGCTCCAGCAACAGCAGGACAACAACCCCCACACATGGGACAGAGTTTCCCAGTTGTCGACAATGAGCCTGCCACTGCCAGAATGGATGCCTTCCGTAACCGGCGTTCGATATTTCTTCCTGGCTGCCCGTACCCTACCTGAAATATCAACACAAAATAACAAATTTCTGATCATTAGAATGCTCTTATATAGTCCCATTCAGGATGGCACCTACTGCTGCTATATAGGGACTTTCCTGTGTGCGATGGATATTGCCTCACTTTTTCCCTTCATTCGATTCTTCATTCGATTTGTTGAATACCAACAGGAGGACGTCATACTCAACAGACAACGGGAACAGGTTAGGTGGGAACGACATTTATTAGGGAAGACGAAGAGACTCAGACAAGAGAGAGAGATCAAGTGAAGGTTGTACGGGAGGAGTTGAGATCTGCCTTCCGTCGATCTCTCGTTGAGTTACGAGACGCTGGTGGAGGTCATTGTCCTCGGTGTTGTCGTCATCCACTACAGTAGCCTGGGGTGAGCCAAAATCTTCCACATTCACCCCCTCCATTGTTGACAACGCACGGTGCAAAACGCCGCGCATTTCAACTAGGTCTGCCTCCATATCTTTGCCGATGAAGCTCCATGGTTGATGACGTACAGCACAAAACGCCGTACATCTCAACTAGGTCCGCCTCCATGTCTTTGCCAATGAAGCCCCATGGTTGATGACGTACAGCATAAAACGCAGTGGCCTGGGGCGAGCCAAAATCTTCCACATTCACCCCGTCCATTGTTGACAACGTACGGTGCAAAACGCCGTACATTTCCACTAGGTCTGCCTCCGTATCTTTGCCGATGAAGCTCCATGGTTGATGACGTACAGCACAAAACGCCGTACATCTCAACTAGGTCCGCCTCCATGTCTTTGCCAATGAAGCCCCATGGTTGTTGACGTACAGCACAAAACGCAGTGGCCTGGGGCGAGCCAAAA